>NC_089873.1:106695000-107046666 GCF_040182565.1 Anser cygnoides | reverse complement strand
GTAGGAGGACGGTGTCCTTCACTTGTGAGAGTACTTTCAGTGATTGGTAGAAAAGCACAAATTTGTAAATTGTTTGGTTATCAAAGAGGAAAACAAGGCTGTGCCAGAAATAAGGCTGTGGCAGCAGACAATACATTCAGCTAAACTGGGAAGAATAAGTGTAAAAGGCTTTGGTTGATCACTAAGGGGGCAAGAGGCATTGCAAAGGATAGTTAACTCTATGGATGAAACATCACTTAGAAATTAAGTGCTATGTCATCATTACAATTAATCACTGAGGTCTTATTAGCATTAGGAAACCTTGTGTGTTCTTCTAAACAGAAAATCAGGATAAACAAGTTCCTAGGAAATCGTTTGCCATAACATGAGGGCAGAGAATTCATTCCTCTCCTCTGTCTGCTGTTCATGACTTGTTTGAACAGCCACAGACTGATTTATCGCATCTCTGATCCACTGTAGCCAGCAACCTGCCATAAGCCTTTGCTTATAAGGCACAAACATTTGTTGCTCCACCTTCACATTCTGTGACTGAGGAATATTTTTACGTTGGCTCAGCTTCCTCCACTTTGTGGCCTAGTAAATGTAGACAATTGGAGATTTCTTCTTCTAATCTCAGAAAATACAGAACATGTTTTTCCAGGGACTGATTTTTCATGCTATCTGGATTTTTATTTTTTTCTGGAGCAATTGTGAAGCCAAAAACCTTAACAATGAGCAATCTGCTTTTCTAGATTGGTCAGAGCTGTGATTAGACCATTGGTACTGTGGTTAGCTTTAAAAGCTTTCCTCAGCAATGTCTTTTCAAGTTTGGTGCTGAGTTTGCCTACTGTCCAGAACAGGCCTACATCTCCTCCTATCACTGATTAATGAACAAAACTAAATTTTCACAGGTGAAGATCTCAGTTTAATGAAGTTATGTAAGTGAATGAGTGGAAGAAGAAGATGTAAGTGATAAATACTGGTGGTGTGACATGACCATGAAACACTCTTGTGCCATAGAATGACACAAATACTCCACAGAGTGAGCAGTGAAGGAATTTCCTGGATTTGTATAGCAGAATAGGAAGGAAATTGAGAAAAGGAACTGGAGGAAAATGGCAATAAGGGGAAGAAAAGAAAAGCAGAAAGAGGCTGGAGAAGAAAGACTTAGGCTGTCATTACCCACCTATTGAGGAAGTCGGTTTAAATAGTTTCTGCTGCTGCTTTCCACTCCTCCTACCATCTTGACACAACTGCTCTGCCAAAATGAATGTTTGGGCAATCATGCAGTGAATTGTACAAGAATCTGGTTGATATTGGTTACTTCAGCGCATAACTCAAATTAAAATAACAGGAATTAAGAGGATAGAAGCAGAGAACACTTAAGCTGACACTGCTGCCAAGAGGACTATGGGATCATAGCCTGAAGGAAAAGCATAGAAAAGGGACTGGATAAATGTACAGAAGGACTGGGAGCAAGGGCTAAGACTGGTGATGCTGCATCTAGTTTAATGTAATTTCAGACTACGGAAAGGTCAGCCACATCCCCACCCCAAAAACCCTTACTCCAAATCTAGCAATAATGTATCTGAAGTTATAGTCATTTCAATGAGCTCACAAAGAGAAGTCTTGCTTTGTTTGTTTTCCTCTTCTGGGTCACCTCAGTGACTCAGTTCACCTTAGAGCTGCCATAAGGTCCAACGATTTTCAGATCCAACGAAAATTAAATGGCCAGATGAGGGAGAGAAGAACTGCCTCTTTGCAGTTAGGTTTTACATCACACACGAAGAGGGGATAAAAATAGTTAGTAAAGGTTTAAAATAATACATTACAGAAAATGTTAAAAACTGAGTGAAGTTAAAAGAGAAAGAATGTGAGTGAAAGAATAAGAAGAAACAAGAGATCACAAAAGAAAAGAGTCAAGACAGGGGATACAGCAAGGTATTTCTATCTCTATATATTCAGTCTTCCAGAGGTGAAAGCTAAAATAAGCAAGGAAAGTCTAGAGAACACAGAAACATCTGATTCATTAAAACAGGAACAAGTAAAAGAAACTATGGAAAACAAAACAAACAAACACACAAAAAAAAAAAACACAAACAAATCAAAACAAACAAAAAAGAGTTGGAGACAATGTATTTGTGTTTATCAGCTGCAGACAGAGAACCGCCTGAAAAACATTACGATCCATAGAAATGCCTAGAAAAGCCCCAGCTGCCTGACCTATAGAGGAAAAGAAAAATATAAAAAATAATCCCCCAACCCAGGGGACAGCAGAATGAAGAGAACAGAGAATAAAGAGAATGAAATCAGGCTGATTTTGGAATGTTACTTTTTAGATGTTTTCAAGGTGGGAGACCTCACCTAGACTATGAATTCCAAATTCAAATTCTTTATAAACTTTTCTCCTTTCCTGCATCTCTTTTAATATACACACGCAGATCTACACAGGTACTTTCACTTGAGCAGCGCTAATGCTACTCATTACCTCCTCTGGGAGTTTGCTGCAGTATCTTTATTAATGCATAACATTATTGCTCTTCTCCCTGGACTCCTGTTTGTCACTGTATTTTTCAGTAAAAATATATTTTAACTTTAGAACTTCTGCATCTTCACAAAGAAAGCTGTAACTAGCATGTCCTCAAAAGACTGACACAAGCCTTCATTTCTAATTTTTAGCTCTTTAGAGTGAAGATACCAATGAAGTCAAAGCCATGATTTCATGATACAGGGGGCAGAGTACTGCTTTCAGCTGTGCATTATTCCTTCAGCTGCCTTTCCACCACTGCTTGTAGGGCCATAGTGTGAAGCAAAACAGGGAATCAATCTGAGTTAGAATTAATTTTCTTTCTTTTAAATCAGTTATCCTGTCCCTTGTGTCATCTCATCAAGACTAAAACATGGTGAGGAAATAGCTTGGGAACACAACCAAGCAGCTAGGGGAAGGTGAAGCAGTGGGAATTACTAAAACATGCCTACTGCCAAAGCCTCCCTAAAATGTAAACACAGTCTCAATAAGGAGGGGGAAAAGAGAGAGATGACACAGATTTTTTTGTTACTAAAGTAATTTTCCAGTGTAAGTAAACTCCTAGCTAGAACAATGTGCAATGAGGAAGCAAGGGACTTGGGAGGAAATATGTATAGGTATACATACATGAAACAACATCATGAGTACTAATTAAGGTTGCTTGGGGTTTTTGTTTTGTTTTGTTTTCATAGTTTTGCACCTGAAACTTTTCCCTTCACTATTTTCAATGCAATGACCTCTGTATTTTAAAGTGATTGTTCTTACAAGGAAAGCAGTTCAATTGCCAAGAGCCATACTGTTTCCCACACGTCATTTGTTAACAAGATTCATAGCTTTTTCGCCATTGGATTTCACAGCTGCGGATACACAGTGGCAGTGGGGTGTTAAGACTCAATAGTCTTTGGATTTATATCAGATTCTGGAGGGGAAAATACACCCATATTTATAGATAGTATAATCCCTTCTCGTCATCTGCCCAGTTTCTCCTTTCTGTTTGTTTTGTTTGTTTGTTTGTTTGTTTGTTTGTTTAAATCCTCTGCTCCAGGCTTACATCTCTTTCTGTCTGAATATTACTTTTGCAATTAAGCCAGGCTGCTGCTTCTTTGCCACCCTTCAGGTGTATGAAAAAAGCAGCCAAGGGAAATGGAAATGCCGTCCCTCTCGCAAGTCCAGCATCACGCAGTGGGAAAAACAATTGGAGGAAGATTTCAGGAAGCTCTGGGATGAGATATGTTCTGCTGCACTCCCACAGAAGCAAATCTAAAGTCTACGCACTACTTTAAGAGCTGTGAAGGAATGTATTAACACAGAGTGACTTTTTTTTGTTTGTTTCTTTTTGATAGAGTTGCAAAAATGCCCCGAGAAAATACAGTGAAAGGAAAAATAAACTGTAAATGATAAGCTGTAGGAAAATGTGTTTAGAGGGAGGAGATTCTGGAAGATTACACATCTCTTTCGTACACAGCCCTATGTGACGTAACAGAAGCGTGCTGTGGGTGATTTCCTTGCACTGGGGAACTTCTCGGGAAGATATGCGCCACCAGCCGCGGTTTCATGAGCAAAGCTACCATGGTTTTACTTTCCACCCCAGTACTTGGGGCTTGCCATTACGCCCAGCACGCACACTGGAGGCCCCAGCGCTGGTCGTGCCCCTTGCATGCTCCTGTCAAAACTCCTAACCGTGTTGTGAGGGAACTTTCTCCTTCCTTCCTTCCCATCCCTCCATAGGCACAAGGAGCGTGAGGCAACAGCAATCCCCAAGGACCAAATTTTTTATTATTTTCCCTAGAATTAGGTTAAAACAACAACATCACGCACACCCACTCACACTCACTCCCCACACACACACACACGCACACAGGCCCTGGGCGAGCCCAAGCGGCGGCGGCGGGCAGGGGCGCTCTCCGCCGCTGCAGCTGCTCGGAGGCCGGGCGGCGGCCGCCTCGTCCCGCCTCTCCCTCCCCGTCCCGGCCGAGCCCTTGGAGTCGTCCGGAAGCGGCGGGCGGCGCCGGGGCGGCGGACAATAGCGGGGCGCCGGCAGCGGCAGCGGGTGGGTGGCGGCGGTGCTGGAGCGTGGAGGTGAGCTGGGCTGGGCTGAGGGGGGGACTCGGGGCGGGGGGCTGCGGGCTCGGGGCTCGCTCCGTGGGGGTCCCGGCCCCGTCGCGGCCGCGCCCCGCGGAAGTTCCCCGCGGAACTTGTCCGGGACGCTGCCTCCCGGAGGGGTTGTGCTGGAGCGCGTGGCGGCCGTTGGCCGCGCTGCGACCGTTATTAACGGCTTGCGTGCCCCCCCCCCCCTCCCCCCAGGGTCAGGATGAACGAGGAGCAGTTCGTCAGCATCGACCTGGACGATGACAACGTGTGCAGCGTCTGCAAGCTGGGCACCGAGAGGGAGACGCTGTCCTTCTGTCACGTCTGCTTCGAGCTCAACATCGAAGGTAACGGGTGGTGCGCCCGGGGCTCTCTGGGGCCGCAAACCCCGGGTAAAGCTCGTGGTGGGGAGACCGCCGTGTTCAGAAGTTTTCCTGCTGAGCCAGCCGGTTTGTTAGGTTTCCAGCCGGTGGTTTTTCTGGGCTTCCTAACAGAGCGCCTCTTCCCTCCCGTCGGGTGTGAAGGTGTGCTCGTGTTTCACCAGCCTCGGCAGCCTCGCGGTGTTTTACCTTCTGGCGCTGAGCCCTGGGGTCTGTTCCGATGGAATGGAGCGCCTGTGCTGCCTTTATCAAAAGCTTTTGCTCAGTGATCAGAGTGGGTTATATATGAAACTTACACTGCGAATTTCAAAGCAAAGTTGTTCTTGGAAGCAGATCAGTGTTTCCTTTTAAGTGGAAATAATCAAAGGTCTGTTTTGTGCTTTCATAAGATGGTAATACATGCAGCATGATAAAGACTGGATTCATAGTCAAACCTCCTTAAAATTTGTCAACTGTAAAGTAGGAGTTTGGGCTCTTTTTAAAAGACTGACCTTGTAAGCGTTGTCACTGGCCTCCAGAACAGTATGGATTGAGTAAAACTTGTGTGCTTCTAGAGCATGAAGCCTCATTTTCCCAACAAATTTACCTATCTTGCTCCTTGTCTTCGTCTGAAGTAAGTGTTGGGCATGAATGAACAGACTAGAACAGAGATTTACTTTTTTAAGTCAGATAAGTGTTTTTTTCTTCTTTTAATGCTTAAACGTTGTCTCTTGATTTTTTGGGGCAACAAAGTAAGTTGTTCCTTCTTAAACAAGTGGTGTTTGCCAGTTCTGTATGTGTGACCACCTGGAGTAATCTAAACTTGTACGAGGCAATTAAATGTCAAGATCCTAAAGCTGTAATGTGAATAGTCTAATTTTCTTGATGACAGATAACAGTATTTGGTTTGTTTGATATATGTGAGAGTATACTGAAAGTCTGATCTAGTCTTTTTGAGGTGGAGTGCTGTGAAATATAAGCACCGTGCCCAGAGAGTGGTCTGGTTGCTTATTCTGAAACACAGAAGCATAAGACTGTCTGGAACGTAGGGGACTGTAAGCGTTGTGTTCAATGTACTGCTTCTATTGTGCATCTTACTTTTAGTGCATGTATAAGTAATAGAATTTGTTCTCACCTCACAGAAACCTGAAAAATGTATTAGCAAATTGGAATTCCTTTCAAACATAGACCCTGTACTTCTTTAATTAAAAAGTTGGGACTCTACTTTAAAAAAAAAGTCTTCGAGGCATTTACTAATAGACGTGATATATATTTTAATCTGAACAATGCTTTCATGCTTGAGTAGTAATCTTGCTTTTGTTTAGAAGAGAAATGCTTGTATATCTGCACTCTATCATATAAAACTCAGAGCAACTGTCTAACCTAAATCAAGATGTCAGTGTGCTTTAATTTCCTTCCTGTTTTCAAATGATAGGTTTGCAGCAAAATTAGGATGCTTCTTTCTCTAGACTCTTTAATTAGAAAAAAAAGTGTTGCCATAATTAGAATTAAGTAAACCAGTTACATTCAGAATCTATTTTTGTAGTGGAAGTGGTGAAATAAATAAAACAGAGTGCATTAAATAAATTGCTGGATGGTTATTTGTGCTCTGTTTGAAAAGCTGTGGACTTGTCAAAGTTTCTTGTAATGGATATTACTTTACAAAATGATCATGTTTTTTAGCTGGAACCACGTTATATTTATTTTCCAGAATTCTAAATAGACTTGATAATAGTGAAGATGTAGTCTGTGCAGCAGTATACTCTGCATAATCTTCCAGATTTTCACTTAATTTAAAAAAAGATAACTTGAACAGAATACTGATGAAAGCTCACCTGAAATTGAGGACATTACATTCTTAATTTCTTATTTTGCATAGTTAAAGAAAAGTATTAATATCTTAGTCACTGCAGCATCAAAATACCTCAATTTCTGATATTGTCTTATGTGCTCTTTGAAAAGATGCACTGTTACTTTTATGGGGAGAGGAGGCTTAAGATCAGCAGAGGTTGTGTAAGTGACTTTGGAAAGAATCTTTAAAAGAATTTTTATCTGAACCACTGTATGAGCCAGTTCTTTACCGTATCCAGGATCACATTCCTTCTACTTCTGGCACATCTGTTGCATTCATCTCCTGTATTTGTCTATGACAAAGACAATGATTTATATGTATCTAGAAGAGCAGTCTTTTGAGAGCCCAGGGTAGGGAATGAAACAGATAATTCACAGTAACTCTGAGTGTTATACTGAATGTTTTCATACCAACTTGCTGCTTATATTGTAACAAACCTCAAATAACGACTTGTTGCACAGAATCAGCTGACTGTAAGTTGTCAACTCTGTAAACGTGCTATCTATCCCACACGTAAAAAAAAGTGTCATTCTTGCTAATCGCTTTTATTTGAAATCATATTTAAAAATCCAGGAAATTAAAACATTCTTTTTTTATTCATGTATGTTTTTAAGTGATTCAGGAAGTGAAACAGGCTATTTCACATTTATGCAATAGCTAGGACACTGCTTAAGGATCGCTCCTTTTTTGTATTGGTGTGCATCAAAGGATCTTGCAGGAGCTGAAGTATTCCTGCTGTTTGTGTTAAAAGCAGCCAGTGTTAACTTCTGTATATGAAATTCTGGAATTAGTTTCCCCAATTTCCTTGTTCAAAAGGATTTAGTATTCTAGTGCTTTAATGAAACCAGTGAGAAAATTCTGTTTCCGTTCCTCCCAGCATCTGGTTCCTTAAACCTGTCTTTGGTAAATCCAGGCACATGAAACGAACCTAAGCCAAAACTTAGCTGCTTGAACCCCATCTGAAGCAGACTTTCTCAAAGGTATATAAACAAAATCTGTTGTACAATAAATTGCACAGTCTCCAAAACACAAAATATAGTACATATATACACAAAATATAGTACATAGCTGCACATTATAAATAACTACTGGTAAATCTTTGTGGTTTTGCACATATGTGAGCACATATGTGTGTAAAAGTTGTAAAAGTTTGTGTAGATGACACAAACCGATTCTGGATTGTCCTGGTTAAGTAAGATGAGTACTTAGAAACAAATTTGAGAACACCCCAGTGTGTAATGACTGAACAGGCTTCTTCCTGGATCAGTACTGTGATGTACAGCCTTTACTTTCCTGATGTTTTCTGTTTTTTGTAACCTTTATTATGTTTGGACAATAGCTTAGTAGTGATGCATAATTGAAATAAACATTCAAGTTCTTTTTCTAGTCCTTTCATACAGACCCCTGTACAGAAAACTTAGTCTGTGGTCTGCATTAGCCAAGTAATTGTTGAGTTACTGAACAAGTAAAGCTAGTTATGTTGTCGTGAAAATTTTGTTTTTTGATCAGAAATATTGTCTCTATAATTTGTCTTTGAATACTAGATTTATAATGTTTAAATAATAGCTTATCCTAAGACCTGGTGGTTCTTACTGTGTACAGTTAATTCACGTAAGCTATTGGTTTGATTGCAGCTTAGAGTTGTCTGAGCTGTTATGTCTGTCGCTGAATTTATTCAGGAGTGGTGTGTATGGATTGTAGGGCCCGTTTCTCTAAAGTTAACTGAAAGATTGATATCAAAATAAGGAGAAAAGGGAAAACGGGCATACAGAATAAACAGAAAGCCAAGATGCAGGTTTAAACTGTCTCCTATTAAGTGTCATCAACTTTTCTTGAGGAACGGGGGAGATTGCTGTAGAGGAGAGTTTAGCAATGCTTTTGCTGTTCTTCAGTCTAAAGAAGGGGGGGACAAAAGGACAGTGTTTCTGTCTGTTGTGCTTGCCCTTTCAGCTCATTTAGTTTGAGGATTCATGCTCAGGGAAATGATTAAAGTATGTGTAAATACCTCATTTATTCCCCAACTAGCCAGAAGGATGATTATCAGGTGATTTAGCATGTTGGGATACTAATGTGATTACTTAGACTTTAAGATACACAAAGCCAATGCTCTGGGAAATGAAGCTGGTTCTGTACAGCAGTTTTAAAGTTGTAGACAGAGTTTAGAATATACAGGAGGTGAGGGTATGCTGGAATTGGATGTTGGCTTCTGTATGCCCTGTACAGGCAAAGTGAACATCGGAGATTGTTGTGTACTGTTTTGTTTTTCTGAGTAGGTGCAACAGTAGTAATCAACCACTGGAACAGGAAATGTTTTAAATTCATGTGTAAGTAGATTGCATAAGCCAGGAAGTGATGTGTTGTATCTCAGTTTGAGACCAGTTTCTTCTCAAGAACCATTTCATTGTAGCATGCGAAAGTGATTAAGTGGACCATGATAGTAAATATATAATACTAACAACAGATCTGAAGTTAGAACTGAAGACTGGATTATGGTGGTGAAATACACACATACACTTATTTCTTGTGTTTGCATATACATATAAACAAAAACACCTGGTAATGGCGTCCCTACAATCTGCTTTGAGATGCCAATTGCAGGAGTTTCTGTTTCCAGGTTTCCACAGGACAGTATCTGTTTGTGCTGTGCTCCTCCTACTAGAAGGATGTAGCCATCTAGTCCACGTTTTGCAGAGCATGGAGAGGTGGCTGGAGTGCTGGGCAGTCATGCTGCCTGCGGGGCTGCTTGGGGTTCTTTAGATACCTCTACATGGTAACACGTTGTGCAACACAGATGTGTCCCTCATTGATGCACTCTCTGTGATCCTCTGAACAATGTTTGGGGAAATCCCAGCTTTGGAAGCTTTAATACCTGAATGTATTTGTGCAGACATCGCGCTCGGCTCTGAAAGTTTCAAAGTTTGTAGTAATCACAGTTTAGTTTTCATTATTTGTCATAAATGGTGTATTTATCTTATCCTGTTTTATGCTATCATGTCGTAAGGCAGAATTGTTTAAAAAGTGTCAGTTTGGGGTTTGTAAGAGAAATGAAACTGTAATGAATGGGAAAAATCTGTTTGTTTGAGCTGATTTTTATGTACTGTTTCGCTTATCTGTCACTGCTGACTATGATAACATCTTGGAGAATACTAACTGACAAGCAAACTGGCTTGCTTCCTTTTGTGTTTAGAGGTGAAAAACAGCTGAATTGTAAATGACAGGAGTTGAAACCAAAATCTGTATTGCAGGCCTTCTAACATGAAAGAGGATGTGGGGAGTAGATAACCCAGCAGTTACACTGGTTAATGTTTAGTATAGTTACATTTCCATGATCCTTTAAAGTGTGGAGAGACTCGCAGCATTTTAAGCAATTTCAGCATAAAATCTAGTGCATTCTAGTCTCAAGACTGAGGCAAAGGTGCTATAAACAAATCTGTCTTAGCTTTTTTGTATGTTAAGGTCTATAAAATCTTGTGTAATGTTCTCAGTGTTCATCTTTGAAAAATGTGGTTTTGTTCTTAAAAGTTGCAAGCACTCAAAATTCACATTTTTTTCCCCTCTTATGCTGTACAGAAGAATATCTTACTGAAGTAAATTAGGTTGTAAGATGTAGCTGAGAGGATTGGAAACTGCTGTCTTACTTTCATTCTGTTCTAAAGTACGTCTTTTTTATGCTAATAAAATAACAAAACTTGTTATTCTGGCAACAAAAGCTAAAAACTTTCGTTGTTGTCCTTTAGGGTAGACGGATGAAAACTTGTTGTAAGGTAGCATTTGCGGTCCAGGGGCATGACTCATTTCTGCAACTTGAATGGACTTGTGGAACTAGCTGCAGCTTCCAGTAAACCTCTTAGCTATGAGTTCAAGTTCAAACATAGTTGGAGATGCTTTCTTAATCCTTTGAGTGCCATATAAGTATTGCTGAGTAAACAGAGCTGTGTGGCTAGTTCTGAAACTACATTTTTGAACTCTCTAACTTAGGGAAGTTTGTACATGCAAGCAAGTAATTTGAGCAGGTAATGTTACTTACCCTGGCATCATCCCGAATACAGAAATATTGTCTCATGGCTTCCGTTCTCTTCTAGGTCAGCTTAGTAGATTTCTCTTACGAAGTGAGGCATCTCTGACATAGTAGTTTCTGTAGTAAAGTTTTCAGCAGAATGCATTGGCTCATCTCATACAGTAGAAAAATCTCTTCCTAGATAATAGCTTATAGGGAATGTGAATTTTGAAAATATGCTTAAAGGCTCAGTTGGATTTACGTTGTCCTATATAGAATGTTTGCTATGTGGCAAAGTACACGTAAGTTGATAGAAATGTAATGGGAGGTTTTGAGTACACACTTGATGAATGGGGAACACTGGTTTTATCAAAAAAAAGCGAAGAGAGAATTTTAAGTTATGAAAAAGATAATATCTAGTCATTACTGTTTGTCTGCTTTTGGAATTTAATGAATGGCACTGGCATTTTTCCTTCCAGCTAATCTAACAAATCAGAAGATTTAAATGAAACTGCGTGCATACACTTGAAGATAGCATTCGGCTTTAAGTCCTGTGAGGCAGATGTATTGGAGATAAGTCTGTAATGGCCCCATTTTTCAGTGTTGGCAGGATTGTACAACTGGAGAATAACACGTTTCCCCATCCCCTGTCATTTAGATGTGAGGGTGACGTACTGTCACAGTTCGCCATGGGCTGGTTTTATTTAATGTATTTTGAAGAGGGCTTGTGGCAAGAGCCCTCCTCTTACAGCAGTCTGAGTGATCTGACTAGTGGATGGACACGAACATTTATGTCCATCAAGCAATTTTTTGGGAAGCATTTCCTTCCGTGTCGCACGTCCTAGTCCTGCACACAAGATAAAATCAAAATTGAGCTTGTCTGGTCTTAATGTTTTCAATGGAGATAAGTAGTTGTTCAGGGGCTGTTTCAGAGGCCGGTAAAAACATTGGTGTTTCAAGAGCAGTACTGTGTAGTCACAGAAGACAGCTGGGGAGAGCAGTAACTGGAATGTTTCAGGAAGTCAAAGCCAGTGCATCCTGTGAAAATCCCCAGAACTGACTGATAGACGGTAGTCACACGTCCACACTGTGATATTACTTGTTGCGAAGTACAGAAGTCTTACTTTTATTTGTCTCTGTGTTCATAGTGTTAAAGTAGTCTGTTCTCTAAAACTGAATTATCTTTGTGTCATTTCATCCATGTCAGTTTACCAGGTGGTAGATTTTTCTGAAGTGGTGATGAAGAAAAATACAGAGTATTACTTCTTAGTAAAAAGAAATAAACATCTTTTCTGCCTCATAAAGCTGATGGTATTGCCCAGAAGAGAAGGACTTATGCCAAAGGAAAGTACTCTTAGTTGGGGCAATTCTGGTAGGTCATTGCTAGTCTGTGCTGGCACAACAGCTACTGTGAATCCTCAGATCCTGGGATAAGATTCTAAAATGTTAGTGGCAGATGTTATGCACATCCTCTGTGTGGGAAGGGACTGTCACCTTAGTACAACAGAGAGAATGTTTTTTGTGTATGTTTGTTAACATAGAAATTCACACCAGGTTTGTGAAAGCTGAAGCAATTCTGCTAGCCTAAAGACAACTTCCAAACCACTTTTATGTTTTCTGTTCCTTAGTTTATTGAAGAGTATCTAGATAGAACCACAGTAGGGTAAGAGAAGGGGGTGGTTGTAAATTCTGATGAGGGATGGGTTTTTTATTCTTGTAGATTGGAAGCTTTTGTAATAACTGGCCCTATGTTCAGAAATAGTGCTGTTATGGCTAGTATCCTGTGGCTTATAAATAGCAAAACTTAAACTTCTGAAGGAATGTTTTTTTCTTCTGTAATAGGTGTGCCTGAAATTAGCAACTGTTATTACTGCGTTCTGAAAACTTCATTTCTTTGAGCAGCATGCCTCTGGAGTGGGAAAGTTAACGATGCTCAAAACTCTTCTGGAAGATAAACTTAGCAGTAGGAAAGACTGTTAAATTGCTTTAAGTTCATGTCAGAGACATAAAAATCAGATGGGGCTTCATAAAGCCATGCTGCAGTTTCTCTTGTTCTGTATGACTGATAATTGTGTGTTTTCTATTTTGAGTAGTCTTACACCCTCTGGGAAAGAAGAGGTCATGCCTGGAAAATGGTCCAATTAAAGAATGATGAGACTTTCAGTGGTGTGGGTTTTTTTTTCTTCCTGTTGTTGTTTTATTCATACAATAGTCTTCTATCTCGTTGAAAGTGAGCAATAGGGAATTGTTTAACATCTGCAGTGAAGATGAAATGTGCGAGCCTTGGAACCTGATCTGTGTCCCTTAGCCAGCTGCATTTCTACTCTAGGATTTCCTATACGCTTTCTAGTAGAATTAGCTGGCGTTTGTCAGCACCTAATCCGGGCTGGGATTCTCTGCTTTTGTCTTCTGAAGGGTCAACCTCTGAATAAATGTGTTTGGAGTGTTTTATTAAAAAAAAAAATATCAGGATAGGGCTTCTTAGACCAATATATGAAAATTCTGTGTAGTGCAATGTACTCTAGTTCAAATGTGTTTCATATCTGAATTTATTTTCCAGAACACTTACAGAGAAGCTTTTGATACTTCTATATCATTAGCAGCCCCGTAAACTATTTTAAGACTATAGAGCTCATGTGTATTTGGCTTCAAATATTTTATATGGGAGCCTGAGGTTTTTACCTGTGCTTGAATATGAATGCATATGCAGTTTTGTGTACTCAATATCCAATTTTAAAAAATATTTAATATTCTTCTAGAATGTTTTTTCATTGTACTTCTGTTTCTTACTTGCCTTTCTTCTGCTTTGTAAACAGAAGTTACCGTAGTCTGTCAATCAGTTGTTAGTACTTACTAGTTTATTTTCATACATTTACCATTTAATGTGTAAATCTTAATGCCCCAAAATCAAAGAGAGCATTTTAAAAGAACAACATTTATAAATTTGTTTGCTCTAATGCTGATTAGAACTTGTTTCTGGACAAGTAATGTGTTACTTTAACGGAAATAAAAAGGCAGAAATCCTCAGATGTGGTTTTTTAACTTATTTTAAGCAAAGCTGTAGTATTCTGTCATTTGTTGTGCGTTTCTTTTGTGATTGCCTCAGAGGTGATAGTGTGTATACACAAGGAAGCGTAGCCTCTCAGCCATCGGCTGTCAGCCATGCCAGACAGAGGAGCTAAGTGCAAGAGGCCATGCCTTGGGAACTAGTGCTTTCACTGAACTAGCAAGACTCTGTTCTTGTATTTTTAATAAAAACAGTGTTATAGTTCTTCCCCCAGTTTTGGGGGGATGGGGTGGGCTGGGAGAAGAGTAGAATCAGTCCGTGCAAAACTGTGTTTGCCCCAGACATCCTTAACTGTGCTTTCTGTGGTTCCGTTCTGTTTCCTTCACCAAATCTTCAAGTATTTGCTTTAGACTGGATTTCTCTGTCCTGTCACTAGAAGGCATTGACTTCATTCATTCATCTTAGGATGAAATTGTTAGGTGGGTTCCTGAGAGCTACTGTATGGAAAATTGTTCAAGACTTTTTTTCCTTCCAGTCTGTTGAAGTTCTCTGTAAGTTTAAAACAAACCAAAAAAACTACAAAGAATCACTTGGGTAAAGCAAAGAGCGTTGAACAAATTAGTCTTAGATTTTGTAGGGTTTGAAATGTGGCTGTCTTACAACTTCAGTTGACAGTGTTTTCTGTTTCTTCATGGCTTAAAGATTTAGTTTATATCATACTACCCAAGTTAAACATGTTTGCTATAATCATACTGATAAGCTCTGAAGATAAATGACTTGCCTTTCCTTGTTTTCACTAGAAATGTGTTTTTGTTGTTATTATTTTTAAGTCTCTAGAGGGAGAGAGAGAGGAAAATAGCCATTGCAAGCAGACAGATCATTTAGAGTTTAAGAAAAGTTAGTGTATTAGTGGGATTAGTGGATGTTTATTTGCTGAAAGAGGTGGAACGATTTTTGAGGTGCTGGGTGAGAATCTTGACTTTATAGCTATGGAGGTGACACCTGTACTTTGTACTTTGTTTCCTTCTTGAAAACTGCCTCTGGCTAGGATTTGGTTTTTTGTTTGCTTCAATGCTTAGTTCCTGGACAGGAGGAATATCTGTTTTCATTACTTTACCTTTATCCTCTGCTGCTGAGCACAAAATAAATTCCACTCTCATCATTTTTCATTGTCCACTCTTGTCATTTTTGACCTATAAATTGTATGTACACTTCTACGAACATGGCCAGAACAGTAACACTCCTGCGTTTCACTGATGTTTACAGAGTAGAAAATAAAGAAAAATTGTAATGGCTCATCTCCATGTTTTACCTCCCAAATATGGAACATCAGTTACCAGTATGTGAGAGATTCAAAATAAAGTGCTTGGATTTGTTTTCAGGACTTTAATATTAAGAATCTTACCTTTGTTGACTTCAGTAAGCATTGGGCACTTTCAGCTAGTGGTTCTCAGAAATGCTTTTTGTTGTTTGTAATCAGGGACATAATTGTGTTACATTTTTTTTTGTTCATATTGGGAACCTCCTAGTAGTGTACTGAGTGAGATAAGCCAGACTGCTCAGTATTCTTAACGCAGGTACTGAATCTACTGCATAGGTAGATCTGAACAAAAATAAGTATTCACTGAAGGTGAAAAAAGTTATTTTGTAGTGGAGTACTATTCACTTCATGAAATAGTAATTTCTCATGCCATCTGTCTTAACAACTGTTGATCTTCACAGATTGTGTTCCTTCTTAACATGTCAATCACTATCAATTACTTTTGAGGTTTGAGTAAATTACCTGCTGTAGCTATTTGAATAGTCTTTGAAGGAGGACAAGCAAAGAGGAGGACAAGCATCCATGTTACATGGAATTAATTTCAGGGCAGTTTAATGTTGGCAAATGTCAACAGTGCTAGAACTCAATTCTCAAGCTAGGCTACAGGCTTGTACTAATGCAAAATAATAAACTGTGACCAAAGTCTGAATTATGTTTCAGCACTCGAAACAAACCTGGGTGCTTCAATACCTGTGAACCAGATGGCTCAAAACATTATACATAGAAGATGGTTGCGTGAATGGCTTCTATCAGATTGCTCTTCAGTATTGTTCAGTGGAAATGTCTGATACATACTTAGAATTACTTAGGACAAATTATAAACGTCTGTATAGCTTTCATCCAATATGTATGCGGCTGGCAGCTTGCTTCATCTGTGTTATCACGTAGGAGGCGCATGGAGGTAACCTGCGAGTCCCAAGTCGTGCACTAGAGATTACTAGTGTGAAGGATTTGAGATTGGGTGGGATTTCAGATCATTTAGGTTATCTAATCACATACCAGGTTTACTTCAATGATGAGACTGTTAATATGAAAGCATCACTTATTTTATTCTATTGGTTGCTTGTGAATAAAGGTTTTGAAAAATTAGTTTAGATAAACAGTAAGTGAACTCTGTTTTATTGTCTTTACAGGAGTACCAAAGTCAGATCTTCTACATACAAGATCTTTAAGGGGCCACAGAGACTGCTTTGAAAAATTCCACTTAATAGCAAATCAGGACTGTCCGCGGTCAAAGCTCTCTAAAAGTACATATGCAGAAGTAAAAAATATCTTGAGCAAAAAAATTAACTGGATCATACAGTATGCACAAAACAAGGATTTAGACTCCGACACTGAAAGCTCAAAAACATCCCAACACCCGTTTTTTAACTTCAGACATCAGACTGATAGAAAATTACTCCCACAGTTTGACTCCCCAGTACCTAGATACTCTGCAAAATGGATAGATGGAAATTCCGGAAACATCTCAAGCTGCTCACAAAATCTTTTAGAACAAAGTGAATCCTCTGATTTCAGACTTGGTATGTTACAAGAAACAGGTGCTACGTTCTGCTGCAACAATGTTTTGTGGTCTAATCACAGCCAAGCCCAGAAACCTGAAAAAGCTGAAAGTGATACACGCACTGGTGTTCCTCATCACAGGCATCCTCATTACAGCAGGGAAGAATGTAAGTATATATCTATTTACATGCAGCCTCGCAAGCTGGGGGGCACCTTCTGAAGTATCTCTTGACCACTGTATGTTACCACAGGGCATTAATTCACAGCCAGAAATGCATCTTTTAACAGTTTAGAATTACTGTAAAATCTGTGGGAAAATGTAGTTATGTAGTTAAGTAGATAGTTTTCATGGGTGGAGAGGTGGGTTTTTGTTCACTTTTTTTTTTTAACTTTCCTGATAGTTATACACCAAAGCAATACACGGTCTGTCTAATTTTTGTTTTAAAGAAAGGATACAGTTGATTGCAGTCAGTCTTTAATACGTCAGTTGTGACAGTCACACTCCTGCTTATGCAGACTATTAAACTGCTGAAAGCAACCATCTTGTTGAACATCAGTAGTGTCTGGAGCTACCTTTTGGATAGAGCTGCCCTAAACAATAGAGGAAACTAGAGGTAAAGTAGCAGAGCAAACTTGTGAAGCAACATACAGAATTAAACGTTCTTAAAAGCAGTAGATTCTCCATGTGCACTTCTAGATTTTTTTTCTTCTGCCTGTTGAGCATAAGAAAAAAATAAGTTTTCCTCTTATTTCAGAAGAAGGTTACTGGAAGAGTCTTCAGACATACATTTAGGTTATTGTAGTCTTTAGAATCAAGTTACATAAGATGTGTCAAGTGCAGGTTCCTACAGATCCGCTCAGTTACCTTGATGCTTCTGAACAGTTCTTAGTCCTAAACTAGCATACATTAACTCTTTCTTTTGTAAATGAGGAGAGTAATTGGAGAGTGTTTCTGAATTTCAACAGACCCAAGAAAGAAGATGAAAAAGCTAGTAAAATGTTCAGTGGAAAACTTAGATAATGGAAAAAAAGGTAACAACAGAATTTGGAATGAGAGAGTGAGAGAAAGGGGTGCTGTAAAATTTGGAATTGGTTTCTTTAGACTCCCATTTTTAATAAACTAACAGAACTTGTCCTTGTAAAGTTTGGTTATTTCTCATTCCTTACAAGACAATTTTAACTGCTGTATGATGTTTTTTATTGTGTTTGTAGTAAATTAGCAGTCGCAGTGCCATAAATCAAACCAGATATGCTGTGCTGTTTGACCACCTATCCTGTGGAGTCATAAATTGGAATTAAATCAGAACAGCATTTAACAGAGGAATTATGAAAGCTTGACCTGGTTTATGGGGTTATCTAACTGAAGTTAGTCACTTTGAATTTATCTCTCTGATCTTAGGACAGAGGAATATAAAACTCTTTTTGAGTGCAATAACTTTTTTTCCTATCTGCTATGACTGCATCATATACTTTTAAGGCATTTTTGCTTTGTGTTTTAAGTAATTAATTTTAACATTATTTATCTTTTCTGCCTTGTAAGATATTCATTTGGAAACTTTGTGCTTGTGTAAAGTTTATTTTAGAGAAAAATCTAGTAGGACTTTCTATGCCAAAATTAGGTCCATTCTTATTGCAGCACCAGCACTGTAACAGCGTAACATTCTATTTAAAAAAAAAAAATGTTGCTAATGTAACTGTAAATAGCTTGGTCAGTATTTCTTAAATTTCCTCAGCTGTGCATAGAAAAACTTACTTTAATTTAGTATTCTGTTCCTGTATCAGAGTTATGTGACATAACAAAGACCTGTCCTGATATACACAAAGAGGAGGGAAATGTGTGAACCTGCCTACCTGCTGCAGCTAATGAAATGTTGATGAAAATAATGAAATAGAAAGTGACTTCTTACCCCTGGGTATAGAAAGAAGGGAAGACTTATTGATTTTTTTTCTTTTGTTCCTTTTTAATTATTAATTACCATATTAAATCTGATCAGACCTTTCATGGACCTTAAAATGCATCAACTTAAAGTATGGTGATTTGTGAGAAAATCTGTTCTGTGGAGCTGAAGGTTAGGAGGAGCACTGCTGTAATCGGCTGTTGGAGGAGACAGGTGGATCTGTTCTTCTGTTAAGTGGCCTTATGTCTTGAGCAGCTACAAGCAGGCTATCTTAGCTGTTGCCAAATTCTTTAGTTTGGCAAGAACAAGAGAAAGTTAATAACCACAATTGCAAGATGTGAGAAAGATTGGAAGGGAAGGCTTAGCATAACAGAATAGTCTTTTGGGTAAGTAAAAGTCAGCCTCGTCAGAACTTATGTTTTAAAATTAACAATACAGAAACTTCTGGCATTCAAAAATCCCTGAACAAAAGCTGTGTGATTGCAGTATGGTCCCCGCCCTGAGGTGTGCAGTGAGCTTTGCTAAGCTGCAGCACTCAGGGGCAGGATTTACAAGGTCTTAAAGTTTGTTTCAGCATCCCGTAACCTCCTGTGTTGGCCAGGCTTGTCAGTTTTTACCATCCTGCCCTGGGGCATTTCAGCAGTAGATATGGCACCAAGCTCTGACCACCACACCCGGGTTGAGGGACTTCTAGGAAAGAGGCCTCTGCTTCTTTGCTTGCTACTGTGATTGAGATCTGTGTAGAATACTTTCAAAATTCCCTCCTTTGAGGTTTAATGTGCATTTTGTCTGAGGATGAGCAGCGTGCATGTCTTAGAATAGTCTTTATATATAGGAGGAGTTTTGAATGATGCAGAGGGTCTTTTAGTTCTCACTAGGAATGTAGCAGAAGAAAGTGAGAAATAAACTTTTTATTTTTTTCATTGTTTATCACCAAGTCACAGTATGGAAACTGTATACAGTATTTCTATATGCATAGGCACAAAACTTTATAGGTAACAGATGTAGCTGCATGCTGAAAAGTCTGTTCAGAAGCAATTTTCTAAGGGCTTGCAAATGAAGCAGGACTCACTTCAGTATTGTCCACTTGCCTGCAATTAAACAGATGTACTTGCAGGGATAACACTGTGGAAAACATGTTTTGCTGTCAGAACTTAAGTCCAAGAAGTGTTAAAAGGGGACAAGCAATTCTGATTCTAGACACTTGTATTTTGAGTGCCTGAGCTTGCATCTTCTTGATGCCAAGGAAGGGGCTTTCTTGTGGAATAGATACTTGTCTATGTCAGCATAAGAAAATTTTCAAACTTTCCAAAATAGCTAATAAACAGTGTGGCCTCTAATTTACTGTCACACACCTGTTGATCATTTGAAAGCAAATAAAAACAATTTGATAAAATGGCAATCTGTTTAGAGGTACTTATGTTACTTTGGAAGTGATAACGGATTTTATTCTTACAGTGAATATGATGACTCCTGGAGAGTTAAAGCAACTTAATGAAAAACTTCTCAAGCAAATCCAGGGTGAGAATTTTTCGGTACTCTTTGTTTTGCCTTTGAGCTGCTTTATGGTAAATAAAATCTTGTTTAAAAAGAATCTAATGGCTTTGCTATCAGTTAATTTTGGAATTGAGATCTCATTACATCTAATTCCTACATAAAGCAAGAAGCTTCTGTGTGCTTTTATTATGTAACCTTACTGGGTGAAACAGATTTGCACTTAATGTGTATTTTTGTTATATATGTATTTTTTGCCCTGGGTTCAACTTTGTTTCAAGTTACCAATTGTTCCACTTTGACTTGGGTCACCTAAAACAAAACTGGAGATCCTGTTCAGTTTACAATGCATATACCAAGCTGTGCTGGAACTAAACAATGTTCTTGTGAGTGAGCCACTTAAATATCTGTGCCTTTTTAATAGTAATGTTCACCATTACTTGTTATCCCTATAAAAGTAGAGCGATGAAGTGCATTAACCTAATAATGTTCTTGCAGATGTGTTTGAGGAGCTGACGCAGCAAGTCCAAGAAAAGGACTCGTTGGCCTCAGAACTGAATGTCCGTCACATTGCTATTGAGCAGCTGCTGAAGAACTACTCCAAATTGCCATGTCTACAAATGGGCCGTACAGGAATGAAAACAAATGTCCCCATATAATGGGGATACAACTCGTATCCCCTGTATAGCTAACTTTCCCTGATGGCTTTGATAACTGCAACACAAATATTTAGAAGCTTTTGAGGAAACTTGGGCAGCTTGCTCTTTGCATTCCTAATCCATAAGGAGTCTTATTCCACTTTGGTTTTAACAGAATAGGCAAATATCATAGGTATTAAAATCACTGTAATAAGGCCTATTCCCACTTTGGATTTTTTTTTTTGCCCATAAAGACGCATGAGCCTTGAACTGACTTTTGTTTTGTTGATAATAAAATTGTTTCTAACAAGGAATGACCTGAAGCCTGTAAATCTGCCTACTTTATACAGAGGAAAATGAGTTTTGATCAGATCTGATCATATTACATCCAAGAGAGCTTTAAGGGAAGAACAGTATTAATGAAACACATTTTCTTATTTATTACAAGCAATATTTTATTATTGAAATTTTATACTAAATATTACTATTTTAGGTACTTTTCCAGATCTCTTTATAAAATGTTTGAATTACTCTGTGTAATGTTTATAGCTTGTGTGTGATTGTTTATCCTTTTTCAGGTCAGTATCTTTCATGATACAATTAAAAAAAAGTCTTGTTTCCCAAAGAGATGAATTTCACATGTTAATTCACATGAATTTCACATGTGCATCACTTATTTTTTATCAAATTTATAAATGAAGTGAAGAATTTAGTTCATGAGATGTTTTAAAAAAAAAAAAAGAAAAAGCACAGCACTTCCGTTAAAAAAAAAATCCATAGTTTGGATTTAATACATAAAAGTTGTTTTTGTATGTGTGAAATTTTCAATGCTGAAAAAATGATTTCAAAGAAACTAAATAAATTTGTAATACTACAAAACCGTGTTGTGTTTTCTATAACGTTGGATCCAAGTGTGATAGTATTTTCATTTTTATATTCTAAAAAAGCAGAGACTATTCTGCTTTATAACTTGTATCAGTTAATCATACTGAAAAATTCAAGTTAATCTTTGCTGAAAAGACTGTAGAGTTATATTTGTATAAATGAAAGTTAGAGAGTTAACCTGAAAAAGTCAGGGATGGAGGGGAGAGACTCCCCCTTCCCCCAAATGTAGTCTTTGTGCTTTCAGACTTTAATGACTTCAAGTCAAAGCAGGGAATGTTTAGCGGGAAGAAAGGTTTAGATTTGGTTTTAACTTAAACTTTAGCTTAATTTGCACTTTTATTTTTTGATTGCTCTACCTGACATCTGAACTACATAGGACAGGTTTATTAATGCTTTCCTTGTAATGCAGTTCTGGATGGGCCCTCTGAGGGTTTTGGAGCAGCATGAGGGAGGATGCAGGGACTTGAACTTGTCTCTCCAAGTATTTAGTGGTGTAGGAAGGGAAAATAGGGGTGGTCGTGTATTGCTTGCATGCAAAAGTGGTCCTACATAAGTAAATGCGTACTAGCTAGTCTGTGATTATGGTTGTCAGAGGATGGATTAATCTCCATATGCAAGTTATTAATACAATACTAAGATGGCTGCAAGTATAATGTGAGAGCAGAAATACCATCATTGCTTACATCTGTGAAAACAATCATAATCATCACACAATCTGAAACAGACTGAATCTAAACATTCCCAGCTGTCTGATTAGACTGTGGTGAGGATTTGAATTTCGGTTCACATGGTAATGAGGGGCTCTGAAGGAGTAAATTGTACTTCCACTCTTGATGTTTGCTTCTGTAGGAATTAGAAGCATAGTAGGAAGGACTCCATGTAGATGCTATCTTTCCATGTATTTTATTTTTGTTACATTAGATTAGCTTTTTGATGAAAGCAAGGTGAGGAGAATTATTTTGTTTTTAAGGTAGATTATCACAAGGCAGGATAACTTCTAGGGCCTAGAAGCCATGGAAACACATTTACTGTTTTTATACTTTGCCCTTGATCTGATTGTGAGTCAGGGGAAGAGGAAAGCAGAATCACAGTATCATCTAGGTTAGAAGAGACCTCCAAGATCACCCAGTCCAACCTCTGACCTAACATTAACAAGACCTCCACTAAACCATATCACTAAGCTCTACATCTAAATGTCTTAAAGACCTCCAGGGATGGTGACTCAACCATTTCCCTGGGCAGTCCATTCCAATGCCTAACAACCCTTTCGGTAAAGAAGTTCTTCCTAACATCCAACCTAAACCTTCCCTGGCGCAACTTTAGCCCATTCCCTCTTGTCCTGTCACCAGGCACATGGGAGAATAGACCAACCCCCACCTCGCTACAGCCTCCTTTAAGGTACCTGTAGAGAGCGATGAGGTCTCCCCTGAGCCTCTTCTTCTCCAGGCTGAACAATCCCAGCTACCTCAGCCGCTCCTCGTAAGACTTGTTCTCCGAATGAATCCCAGCATATGTGCTTAAAAGAAAACCTAACTATAGGTTAGCTGCCGCTGCTGCTTCTTAAGCCCAAAGGAAAATGCTGCAGGTTCAGAGGGGTTAGCGTGTGCCCCAGCTGCCTGGCAGCTCTGACCTAGAATTGCTGCTGCATATCATTTCTCTGTAGCCCCGAAGGAGTTCAAGAAGATAGATGTGGTTGTGCTCTTGGGTGTTCAGGTTCAAAATGAAGTGCTGTAAGAAAGTGCTCACACCATCACATGCATGGGATTTCTTTCCTCATGACTTCCCTGACTTTCACTGAGAAATCTATCTGGTGTAAATCTTGCTTCAAATTTTGAATTGTTTCTCTACAAGAAATGTAGATCCATAGGGTATTCAGACACAAGGTTATGCATTTTGAGTGAGTGGTAAACAAGCTTTACCTAAGGGGAAAAAAACAATGGTGTTTGCAAAAGTGGTGTTTGTGGCTATGAACACCTATCAAATAATAGCCAGTGTGAGTGTCTTAGCAGCTTAAAATTTACTGGTTTTTATTTGCACTGCAAACTATTGCTTACTGAAAATGGTAGCAAAAACTGCCCGGAAAATGGTGTACCTTAAAAATAAATAAATAAATAAATAAAACCTTCATGAAGTGCTCTCTAAAAACAGGCAGAATTGCTACTGATTCCTCCTCCCCAGCCAATTCCTAGTGGTAAAGGGCAAAAACTGTGGTTTTTTTTGGTTTGTTTTTGAGGGGGACGGAGGGAATGTCATTTTGTTTTTGTTTCCTTTGTTTTTTCCTTTTACAAAGGGATGCATTACTGGTAAAAATGTTCACTGAAACTGAATCTGAAAACCTTTTGTTACTTTATTTGTATTGCAGTGCCTGGAGACCCCAACAATGAGAACACAGCTGGATCTAAGGCTCAGTAAGACAGTAATTAAATTAATGAGGAGGAGTCTTGTTTGATCAAAATGAGATCCATATGAGTATAAAAGAGCAGACCACAAAGTTAGATCCATTTAAGAGCTTAGTCTGTTATTTCCATGCAGATTTTTTTTTTAATTTTTTTTGTTTTTTAGGACCAACTCAGTAACTGCATTATGAAAACATTGCTCTCTCCCTTTTTCCTTGGTTGAGTTCTCATGTTGGGCATGATATTCAGTTAGCACCCCGAATGGTAATGCATGCTCTGGTTTCCATGCCAACAAGCCATTTCCAGAAAGTGGGCAGGGGGTTGGGGCTTGTTTCTGCTTTTTAATTAATCAAACCCTAGGAGCAGAATTGATTTTTTTGTTTTTGCTAGAAATATTTCTTCCATATAACGTTTTCTAGATAATGCAACTGTTCATGTCAAAATTGGAAATGCAAATTACATATAGTAAATATGTATTAGATTGCAAGGACAATAAAATTGGTTTTGCAGTTGTAAGATTTAGGTTGACTTATACATATTTAAATGCTGAGACTTAATTTTGAGGAAAAAATAATAAAGCAATCAGTTAATTTATTTTCATATTAACATATTGCTTGCTTTATTGTTCTTTCCCCACAATTGTTGTTTTTTAAAATGAATAAAATGTTAATTTTCTAGGTTTTACTGAATATAAAGTCAGTGATGTACATCTGAAGCAACATTAAGGAAACTCTATTAACTGCATTAAAGCTTTCAAATTAAGTTGGGTCATAAGAAAACTTCCACAGGATAGCTGTGGTTTTAAAATGTCTCAAAATCATCATTTTCTAGCTAAAGAAAGAAAGGGGTTAAACTTACAAAGACTAAAAAATGTGTTTTTTATAAAAAGTTCTTTTTATTGTGTTGTGGGAAGCATCCATCTGTTTTGCAGTGATTAAATCTTTGCATCTCTTGGTTCAAGATTTTTACATGTTGATTTCATAAGAATATGTTACATTAAGAATGGGTATTTGGATAAAGGGAAGTAGGAATGCAGGAAGCAGTAGTTCTGTAGGCAGATTAAATTCTGCACTAGAGGGGAAGAAACAAAGATGCTGCTAAATTACTGTTGTTTGGTAGTGTAATAATAACGTGAGTCAATTGTGGATCCCACTGTGAAATGAAAGGCAGAATTTTATTGCTTTTTTCTCCATCATTTATTTCCTATACAGTGCCCATCACCAGAGAATTCTGAAACCTGCAAGAAATGTCTTGCAGTCACTTGTTTATCTACCATCTGCTTAAAAGTTTATTAAAAGGATTGTTTTCCTCTATTAGTGAGAACAAGTTAATTTGCCAGTTGAAAGCACAGTTGTGTAAGTGTTGAATTCTTTTCCACAGGCCTATCCTAAGGTAAACATTTTCGACACCTCCTTGTGGTTGCCTGTACTGACTTTCTCCATTGACATGAAAAGCCTGAGAAACACCGTGTTTTTTCTGTTAGCACAAACCACAAGAAGTTCAAAATTATCGTTAACTTCTCAGTGACTGTAATACCTGAACCTAATTTCCCCTTTGCCTCTCCAACACGTAACTTGCCATCTCAGTAACCCACCAGCTCTCCACAGGTCCCCAGCACAGCTGCCTAACCCAGGCACAAGCTCAAAACCTCACCACCATGTGAAACAGCTGTGAGAAAGTTTGTAGACAGAGGAGAGGTAAAATTACAGGCTGAGGTAGGGCTGTTGACAGGTGACATGTTGGTAGCTAAACAATTCAAGAGTAAGGCATGAATGTGAAAAAGTACAAAATCCCGAAGAAAGGAAGGGTGCCAAGTCCACGTCGGGTTGGTCAGGTTGGTGGTGCTGGCAGCATCGGTGGCTGTGGGGGACGTGCAGTCTCAGCAGTCCCCATGCTCTGCAGCTCCCCCTCTGCTCCCAGCTCCACCGTTCCTCCACCCCCGCCACGCGTGATGCCTGCCTGGTCAGCACAGACTCTTTGGGCATCTTACCGGGGCATCGTCATGCTGATGCTGAGCCAAGGAGCTCATTAAGCATGTGAGAGAAACAATAAATAATTGCTTTATTCTTTAAGTTGTGTGTATCTCATTTGCAGGGCTACAGTTGGCCAAATACACTGGCGCAACTAGTAAAAGCTGTCTGCATTTGTACAACAAACACAGTAAGTTTGCAGGTATCTTGCAGGTACATCTTGCAGGTATATTATTTCATGCTGGCTGAACCTGAGCTAAGCACGCAGCAAATGTCCTTGATGCTACATATGCATATCCATGCTACAGGTCAAATACTTCAGAAAACAAACAAACAAAAAAACTGACTGCTATGTATGGGTCATGCAAGTTTGCAGTGAAGGTGATCTCTTAAAAAAAGTTAAAATTTGTTTGTGTACAGAGACAAAAATATTCTAAAGGTGAAATTTAAAGTTGGCACTAAATGTGCAGCAGGTGTGCTACTGGTGCATCTGAAAAGCAAAAATCTTGATATTTCATTTGCAATAGCGTACCTACAAGTGCCTACTCTAGCAGAGTTAACATGCACTTTTTGTGCATTCTTTATCTTTTGAAGTTATGTGGTTAAACTTCAACTTTGTTGTTATTATTATTATTTATTATTATTAAAAAGAGGGAAAAAATGGCAATATTCCTTCATAGTCTTTGGCTACTGGAAGTGCCTGAAGGAAGATCAGGTCAGGCAGTTTATCATAAGACAAAAAAGAGCCTCCCTGCAAGCTAAAGAAAATGTTTAAATTGCATTATTTTCAGGAAGATAGCATTTGGCACTGATGAAAAGTGTGTGTGTTCTTAAAAATCACCTAACACAGGAAGACTTATGCAGTTCTGTGTGCATCTGTCCTGTTCTCTCATTCTGCCCCAGTAGCTCATGACACCGGAACAGGCAGCCCAGGGAAGCTGTGGATGCCCCATCCCTGGAGGTGTTCGGGCCAGGCTGGATGGGGCCCTGGGCAACCTGGTCTGGTGGGAGGTGTCCCTGCCCATGGATGGTCTTTAAGGTCCCTTCCAACCAGAGCCATTCTATCATTCTATAAATATTTGCTAATTTTACTTGATAGAAAATTGACAGCTAAAAATATAATAGAAAGCTAAAAATCTCACCATCTTTACAAGGTTCTGTGACTCAAGGAGATATTTATGAAGCCATCTACAGGTGTTCCACTTAGAAGGAAAAAAAGTCTGCAGGATAAGGTCACACCAGAGCATCCACATAGAGAGCATGCGTGCATGTGTGTGCACGTGCCCCAAGCACAAGGAAAGCTCTGCTCAGTGCTTGGGATATTCCCAAGGAGTTGTCACAAGGCTGTGAGCAAAAAAGCTTCATTCCTTAACCGCTGCAACTGTGGTGACATCA
Source organism: Anser cygnoides (assembly GCF_040182565.1). NCBI lineage: Eukaryota > Metazoa > Chordata > Aves > Anseriformes > Anatidae > Anser > Anser cygnoides. Next base: position 107,019,357 of record NC_089873.1, on the reverse strand, counting down.
TGAGATGTTCCAATGCTCACATGCCCAAGTGCAGTCCCGTCAAGCCAAGACCAATGCGCTGCGTTTCTGATCGATTTCCTGCTGCGGGTTGAAGCGGCAGCAGGGCAGCTCCTGCTGGATTGCCGAGACAACCTTGTGATGTCGCCTTTTCAGAACGCATTGGATCGTATTGGATCTATAGGTCATCATGCCATCAGAAAGGGGCATTAAGTGGACCAGCGATGCTTCACTTGAGCTGCCCTTCGGCAGCAGCAGAGTCTCTGTTAAACTTGCACAGCTGCCCTTGGCCATCTGTAAGGAATGGCAGAGGAACACCAACTTACCAGGAGGTACGTCCCACTAAACGCTTTTCTTTTCAGGATGTCGCACACAAGAAACCAGATTAACAAGAAGAGTACTTAATAAATCTGATGCAAAAGCACCATGAGAATTTGGACTGTTTTGTAGGATCATCATTTCTCAGCAGGTTTAAAATCTGACAGGACCCAATGCTGCCTTTTCCAATTCTTTAAAATGTACTCTGTATTAGCCTAGCATTTGAAACACACCCTCACTATAGCATGTAATTTTACTCACAACAACGTAATTAATGCAAGTTCAGTCCAAGCCTCAAATATTCCTAGGGTGCTTCATTGACTCCAGATAAAGATGCCTCTGAGTAAAATCCTCAGCAGTAACAAAATGCCTACCAAGACTGATCCTGGAGCAACTTGTCTGTAACCCTCTGTTACAACAGTTTCAGGATCTTTATCATCATCTTCATCCGTATTGCAGAGGTAGATTGCAATGCTGAGGGACCAAGCAGAAACAGGTTATTGGTTAGAGGTAACTTTTGCAATACAAGTACAGTCTAAAACAATTTGTTACTTTTTTTTTTTTTTTACTTCTCACTTGGCTGTTTTAGTTCATTGATATTAGTATAGAGAAGAGTGAGTGCAGGCATCTGCATAGCTATATTCATAAAACGAATGATATAAATCATGTAGTTAAAATTAGAAAATAAGACTTTTTTTCTACCTCTTTTCTTATTTGCAAGTGTTTAAATATTTATTGTGTTTTCTGCATGGGAATCAATGTGCTTGTTGGTTCTGTGGTCAGTCTAGAACATAGGAGAATTTAATGGCTTCTGGTAAGGATACACAATACCCCTGCATATAGCACGTGATTATACATAGAACAGTAATTGTTGCAAAGCATTGACCTTTATATCCCATAAGTGAAGAAACAGGGCTAAAGATTGGGTTAGGCAGCCAAGGGCAGCCTAACTTTTTTCGTTAGCAACACTGGTTTGGTACAGATTCCTCAGCAGAATAGTTCTAATAATTCCTCTTTTTAAGATTTAATGTTTTCCTTCCCAATATAGTAGGAAAAAAAGAAAAGTATTTTGTGATGCCAAATGCTGGCTTTAAGTGATAGGATTTCCTTAATCCTCCTAAAGAAAGATGAAATATTGAGAAATACTTTCCCACTTCTGATTTTTCAATGATTTTTGCTAATCTACTGAAGCTAAAAAATACTGTGGGAAGACAGTTTTCCCTGTAACAGTTTTAAAGTTTTGTTGTGTTTTTTTTTAGGTAGGAGTCTGTGGCTTCCAGTGGGCTTTTTAATTAGAATTCAATTAGAATTCAAATCCAATGCAGCTAGACTTTCAAATGAAAAGATCATAGAGTGCAAATTATTCTGTTTAGAGTTGTGCATTGAAATAAACAACAGGGGATTTCTTTCTCAAGATGTTTTTTAAAAAGTGATTTTTAAAAAGTGAATAGATGTTAATGTGGGCTGCACTTTTGAAAAATAGCAATACTTCTGTTTAACTATAGGTTTGTTTGAAGTGCCATTGCTTGAAGTTCTTAGTGTGGCTAGTCTGGAATGAGGCTCTTGTACAGGTGACAGTATTTAAGGATAGATAGGTCTTTCAGTATGGAGATAGGTGAAGGAATAATAGTACGAATGTGCAATCAACTTGGGAACATGCAATGTTTTTCTTCTCTCATCATGACTTAAAGGACTTTGATAAGGAACAGCGTCCTCTGTAACGCTGGTGCAGCTGCTGCTCAGAATAAGCTGGACTGTATTCTTTGTCCAAAAGCTCCATCATGCAAACATAGGATGATTTGCTACAATCTTTTGATAATTACTGCTGCCACCAATGTGCAGCACAAGGCAGTGTGCAGGGCAGTGCCGGCTGGCATCTGTGAGTACCGTGCCTGCGGATGCTGGGTTAGAGGAAGCGTGCTGATCGCCGTGGGGAGCTCACCAAATATCCTCTCCTCTTGCTGCTGGTGGGGTCACACTACCAGGCTGAAAGGACCACACTTTTGCACAGTAGGGCATTTCTAACATTATTCTCTCTTTCTAGGCAGATTAGTTGGAGCACAGCAATGGCCAAGTAACATACCTGTTTGCCGTGGCTGAAGCTATTTTTTTTTCCTTCCCACCCTCCCATCCCTAACATCCCCTCCTCCCCTTACCCCCCCCCCCAAACAAAAAAAAGTATGACTTCCCTCTTTCTTCAAAGACATGCTTGAAAAAAGTCATCTCTTCGTGGATTGGGAGAAAAACAACAACAAAACAACACCCTAAAGCTTTAAAAAGTGCTGAATCCAGTCATAGGAAAGACACACTCACCTACAATATTAACCAGTAGGCAGGTCAAGCTGGTCTCCATTAGCATGGAATCATCCCGTATGTTGTTTTTTTTTTTTTTCCCAGCAGCAAATAAACACTTTTTTTTTTTAATTAGTATATGTACTTGTAAAACATTTCTTTACAATAGTTCTGACCAAACTGCTTGGTTCTCAAAAATCATATTGTCTCTGCATAATCAACTCTTGAGAGGGAAAGGAGTAATTTTTGAAGGTACTGTGATGCTATGTATTTGCAAAGCAAAGGAAAGGGAAGCAAAACACTAGGCAAAGGTTTGTTTGTTTGTTTGTTTATTAAAAGATTTTAACAAGATTCCTCACTGCAGTGTCTAGCAGGTGATCTTAGATTGAACCTTAGCAGCGGCTGTCAGCACAGATCCCCAGGGAGCGTGGGCTGGCCTTCAGCAAGCCCATGTCAACGTTAACTGCCTTTGTGGCTAGCTCCACTAAGTCTTTCCCCTGAGAGGAGCGAGATGAGCAGGACTGGGAGAAGTCTGGTCTTTTCCAGCCCCCATCCCTCCCACATTAAGCTCTAACTCTCCTGCACGTGAAATAGCTCTGTCTAGACCTGGAGACTTCAGCTTGAGAGCAGCAGGCATGCTGGCTCACTCAGCCAGGCCTGTCCTCCTGGAGGGGCTGCTGTCACCGCGTGGTGTCAGGCAGCACACCCCACATGGCCGTGGCCTTGCCCAAGGAGGAGGCTGGACACGGAGAAGAGGCTCTACACAGGGCATGTTTTTCTGTTGGGTGAGGGTTGCACCATAACATTCAGACTCTGGACTCAAATACACCACAGCGGAGCCGTGCAGAGCAGTAGCTGAAGCGCTTTGGCTCTTGCACAGAGACGTTATGCAGATCTGTCCTGTTGTTCATGAACAATCCCACTTGTTTTCCTTATTGTGGCAAACAGCCATGGTTCACTTATGCTCGTTTTTTTTTGTACTTGTTAAAATAACAGCATTTACAAAAGAATTTGATTTTTGGCATGCAAGTCAAAGACATTGATCCAACAGCAAAAGCAGACCAGTTATTACTGCCAGTAATGTGATAGTGTCTTTTAGTGCCAAAAAAATAAAACTGGTAGCCAGATGCTTTTGTCTTTTTTCTTATTTCTGCTCTGTTGTATTTGATCACAACAAATCTGTTAATTAACTGCATTTATCAAAATCAAGTGCCTAATGTTTAAATTCAACATTTTAGTTGTGTGACATAGTTAATGTAATCTCCTTGTTAGTTCTAGTTTTGTATTTATTACCTTAAACTGCACATCATTTAGCAGATGAGGTTTTTCACACAGGAAATAGCAGATCACAAAAGTATTCTCCTAAAAGCAGATAATTTGTACTCAGTAATAGTTAGCGTTTGTATAAATAAATCACACCTACACTCTGCTAACATCAAATTTCAATCACAAGTATATTTGATGTTTTGTCTGGCCAAGGCACTTTAAAACAGTTCCAGCAGTGATAGCCAGGCTGCTGTGTGCTCTCCAGCAAGATACCATCAAGCCCGGTTCAGAAGTCAGTGTGGGTATGTTTTCCTTCATACTGAAGGTCAGCTCAAGGTTTTGTCTATTTAACTTTGGTACTCTTCATGTTGTTATCAGAGAGGCAAATCCTAGGGAACGCATTTATATGTGAAATGCAGCTTTTCGTCCTGCTGAAAGCTCACGGCTTAATCATCATTTATGTTATTTATGTCAGCCTTCAACTTTGTTGCATCAATTCTTCAGCATGCAGTGCCATTTTCTGTAGGGCTATATGGCAATTTTAGCTTCATTTGCTGATCACAGACCTATTTTAAAGTGTGGCTAGGGCAAAGGTATTCTCATTAAAAAAAAACTCTTTGCAGCTGTATAATATCTCTTGAAAACAAACAAACAAAACTACATTTTACTTAATATAAGCAAGGAAAATAGTATTGCCTAACATTACAATTTTCAAACTCACCCAATCGTAACATTCTGCCTCATTTGCTAGCATAGCTGCTAAACATTATCCTGTTGGCACTAACTCCTCGATGCTGGGTCTCTGCTTTAGAGAATGTCCTTTCTTGCTTCCACATCCTGGTGACAGTAGCTCTGAAGAGCTCCAGAGCATTTTTACATTGTCATGAGGACAAAAAACAGACCTGGGACCTTGCTTTTTTTGGAAATTCGCTTTCCAGTACCCTGCTGAGGCTGCACCCAAAGCTGGCTGACTTACAGGCCTCTGAGAAAGCTCATGTTCTCCATGCTGGTGTCTGAGACAAACACTGAGCCTTGCTGCCAGGGCTGGCCATGCTGTGCTGAGTCCTGCTGAAATCCGAGTGAGGTTTGCTGTATGGTTAGGCTGGGGAGCACTAAGGCACGAAGTCATGTAGGTCAGCTGCATCTCCTGTGCACTCAGGGCTTGGCCTGGAAAGGTGACAGGATCTTCTGCCCCAGCAGACCTTGGCCACAGACAGGGAGCTTCTGTTCCCAACCTATTCACAGCCATCCCGCAACAAAAGCAACAATTCCTGGCATTAAATGACATCAAAATTGAACTGGCTCGTCTAGAAAGCAAACACATCAGAGGCTAGCTGATGTGGGCTGTTACCCTGGCAAAGCCAAGGAGGCTGCAACTGCCTGACGCACTAAGCAGCTGGAGATGGCTGGGACTAGCAGATGCTCAGTAAAGCACCCCAAAACTGTCATCAGCTCATTGCACTTCTGTCCTCAAAGAGCTGGCAGGGCACCAGTTGACACTGCTTTGTACCAACACCAGTGTTAGGGGGTGGCAGCCTCGAACCTGGATGATGGCTCCTATTCCAGCTCCTCCTTGTCAGGCCCTCCCAGCCACCAGCTTCCCCAGGCTGCAGCCCTGTGCTGCAGTCCTGAGTGCCACAAGGCACACACTCTTTCCAACCCAGAAGGTGCAGTGCTTCTGTCCCCGACCAGCCCCATCCCACAGTCACAGCAAGGTGTGCTGGGCTATGCCACGGATGGTGACTGGGGCTGGCCACAGCCTGGCCATCCCCAGGCCCTGCTGCAGGCCCCGGGCCTGGCTGGGAAGGTCAGGTGTGCATGGATGGGTATGGGCACGGGCATGGCTGGGGCTGAGCCCAAACGCTGCTCCCCAGGCACTGGCTGGTGGGTGCAGAGGTGGGTGCCCAGCTGAGGCCTGGCACAGCTCACATTAACAGCTTGGCTGTTTCCACAGAAATCTGATCTGAGGTTTTACAGCTGCACTGTGTCAGACTTGGTCTTGAATATGGGCAGTTGAGGTAGGGCTAAGGGGGACTGCAGGAGGGGAGTCACCCAAAAAAGAGGTCAGAAGGTGGCCAGGGCAAACAGAGCCATAGTTATACACGTGGATCAGATGTTGCTGCACCTTCTCTGCTCCAGGCCAAACAACCCCAGCTCTCCCAGCCTCTCCCTATCAACAAGAGATGCTCCAGTCCCTCAGTCACCTTTGTGAGACTTCACCAGCCTCACTCCAGTGGACTCTCAGGCTAAAGTTACTAACAGTAATGAGACCCCAATACCATCCATGTTGTTTCTTTGCCCTGCTGGTGCACAGACTGGATCAAACATGAATAATGTTATAAGACAGTGTCTGATTGCCCATGAGCTCCATCTATCATGGGAATGAGGGGGAGGAGGAGGAAGGCTTACAAAGAAAACATATGCGATCATCTCAGCAATGACCGTCTCGCACTGGCTAACCACAAAGAGACAAACTGCACTGCTTTGCTAGCTTTATCTCTGCCAAACCAGAATACCTGATTTCGCAAGCATAGCTGCATGTCCTGTGTTTTCTACATTGCCTTGTTGCTGTTTTTAAGACACTTTTAATTTTTAAACTAAAATAGGGAAAAAAAAAAGAAAAAAAAACATATTTTGTTCTTGTGTCATAGTTTCTTCTTGCTGATCAGATCTTTCCAGGAACATTTATTACACGAACATCTTTACTTACACTCATGGGAAAGGCAGATTCAGAGTAGTCTGACAGAGCTCTAATTCCCAAGTCAGGCTTCAGGCTTGCCCAGCAATCATCTTTGTGGCCTTTCCCTAGACTTGGTCCAATACCTCTCCTGTACTGCACTTTCATTGGCCTTTGGCTCACTGGAGCCAAAGGTGGTCAGAGAAGGTCTGAGAAGCTGTCTTCAACTGTGAACTCTCTTTCTAGCTATGTTACTGAATTTTGGATGATGACACAATGCAAATCCATAAAACTATTTGTTCTTGTTTTTTCAACTACAAAATGTGGCAATACTGAATTTGATTGCAAAGATTGATTTGTTTACATCTGAGATCCTCTACAGCTGTATGCTATGCAATCATGCCATTACTCACTACTTATCACCTTTGTGGAGGATTAATCCTTCCAGAAAATCTCTGAAATGGACTGCAGGGTTCTGCTGACTTATTTAGAAAATGTGGAGCCCAGAACATGAACAGAAGTTGCTTTGTGCAGTACAGTCTTGGCAATGATAAATTCAAAATTGCTTGAGACCCAGTGGCAACTACTTACTTTTTGCAAATTTTAAAGCAGGCTTGCTAGACAAAATGTCATCAACCAAGTGCAGTGCCTGGTCGCACATAACAGGATGGCTTTTTCACCGCCTTAAAGAGGTAAATCTGCTTCTGTTGCCGTGTAGTTAGAAACTCATAACCTTCTTCTCCCCCTCGCACCCACCAACTGATGAAATTAGCTCTAAATATTCCTACTATTTTTCTCTCTGATGTGAGTCAGCTATTTGATATCACAAGGCTGTATGTCACTTCTATTCTGAACCACTTCTCTCTGGATCCAGTTTTTACCTTGTGGCATATCTTGAGCTAACAAACATGCAGAAATTGGAAGCCTTGGGCTAAAGCACTGACAGGAGAGGAAGAAAAGTTTGGTTTTTTTTTTTTTTCAGTCCTCTGTTTCAAGAATCCAAAGTAAACTCTCAAGCTGGCACTGGCATTTGTGAAACCAGGGCAGAGCAGCTAGACTAGTGTGACACTTTCCCTTTATAAACTCTGCAAAGGTACAGTTAGAGATGATGGTGGAGTCATTGGCAGGGAAAAGTGTTGAAATCTATCAAGACAGATCAGACACGCTGGGAGTGACAGTGTAATTGAAAAGACGTCTTGAGAACTGAAGTCTCTGTTGTTTCCAGGGCTTTTCTTCTCCACTGTCAAATGGAGGATACTTTCTCAGCCAGGCAAGCCCTCAACAAACAAGGATGCTGATGCACTAATACCTCATTCTCTTGGCAAACCAAGAATTTGCAAGTGAGGCAGATGTTGAGGCCTGCTACCCCACTCCTGCATGGTGCTTTCCTTGGCATCTGAGCCAAGTGAACACATCCTTGCCACCAAGAGTACCTTGCCACCAACACCAGAGTACCCTGCCTACCTGCAGAAGGAGACTTTGCCCTGGCTTTTGCCAGCCCCTTCAGGGAGCTGCTCATTAGAGAGGCAGAAAACTAGCTGCAGCCTTGGTGGTGGTCCGGCTGGCCAAAGGGACAGCGAGAGGAATGCCTAAGCCAGGGCACAGTGGGGGAGGTAGGGCAGGCAACAGCAGTGAGTTGCTGCATTGGTGCCACTCATCAGCTGAGGCTCTGTGCCTGCCTGGAGCACAGGGCAGCTGAGGAGGTATATGCTGCCAGCTCACACCTTGCTTACTGTGCTGGCTTCTCTTCAACAAGCAATGTAAAGAGGCATAATGCTGCTTACTTAGAGGCCCATTTTAACATGCGGGGCTATGTGCATTTCCTGGATTCTCTTCTTCCCATTTTTTTCAACATCTCCTTCCCTGTGCAGCCTCTTTGGTTTTCGCAGGTATGTAGGCACGACTGTCCACAGTGCTGTGTTTTGCTGGGTTATTTTTCAAGGAAATCAGTTCCCTGAGCTGATTCGTAGTGCAGTCCGACAAACAATTGTGAGTCAACACTACTTCAAAGGACAACACGGCATGGCTGGCCTGAGAGAATGTGACATTGGGCAGAGGGAGAGGACATGCCTTGGGTAATATTTCTCTCCAGTATCACACCTTGCCATATTTACCGCTGGAGATTGCAGAGCAATTGCAATAGCTCTGAACTGCATCCACAGAAATAGCTAGACAGTCAGTCTGCTGAGGTTTTGACGGGCTTTGTTTGGCACCCTGACATCATCACTAAAGAACCTGGTGGCCTCAGGAGACTTCAGCACCTGCACGCCCAGGTGCCCTGAACACAGGCACTTGCTGACACGTCCAAGGGCATCCTGACTATTTTCCTAGTGAGGGATCCCCTGGGGCATGTGCTTTCTCAGCTGCATACTTAATGTCATGAGTGAAGGAGGACTTCTGTTTTGCTCATACGCTGAACCCTTCATGAAATTATCAGAAAGATTGCAGAAGACTGTGAAGGCAGACTGTTGACAGGAGTAAAGTCTTCTCTAATTATCATTAATTCTGAATGACAAAAGTGGCTAAGAGGAGAATTTCACGTTATCAAAGATGTTCAATAGCTTGCAGGGTCAAATCCTCTATTATCTAAAACAATTTTTCACCTTTTCACTAAAGCAATCTTGAATTCTAACAACTCTAAAACCTCACTAGGCACTGCTGAATTTCTGATATGATCAGCCCTGATTACATATCTGGTAAATCAAATGGTGCAGCAATGTGCCTGACCTAATTGATGTCAGGGTGTAAAATACCACAGCTTTCACAGCAAGCAGCTAACACAACACTCATGGATAAAGAGCTCATGTTGGGGTCAAGATTAGGGTAGAATAAATTTAGGATGCCCAAAGTTACATTTCTGTTAAAATAATTTTTTTGAAAATACATTAGAATACATCTACTCTCATGATGTTTTTCTGAGTAAGCAAAATAAAGCAGAGTCTAATTCGTTAACAGGATATTTTAGCACAGTCAGCCACTACTAGGAGGAACCTCTGTAGGGTTTTTATATGAATCCCAAGCCAAAATTAATAGCTTAGTTTTTCAGGACTTCACAGAAATTGTTGGCTGTCAGTGTTGTTACTTATTTATTTATTTAGTCACACACACACACACACACACACACACACACGATCCCAGAACATAGCATTAAAGAAAGCCTATAATTAAGTTGGCTTGATGCAGCCTGCCAGAATAATTCACCACCTGTAGTATGCTTTTTCCCTTTAGGGCTTCTTGGATACCCACACGTATGTGTGGTCAGATCACGTGGACTTTTGTTATGTGTTCTGCCCACTTGGAGGATGTGTGTTGCTTTGGCGGCTACTTGATATGCTCTTTGATCTGATTCAAAAAACAAAACAAAGCAAAAAACATGTTGAATACACTTGATCTTTACGATGAATAATAACTAAAAGACACTAAGAAATCCCTAGATCAGACATTCCTGGAACCAAACAGTTCCTGGAAGAGAGCAGAGGCAGCTGTAATTATTCTACCTGCAGGTAGAAGTGTTTCTTGCAGGCCCGAACATGCATAGTCCTCTGCACTCCCTGAAGTTTTATGTGAGAAGGACCAGCGAGGGACAGTTAAGCAAAAGGATTGAACTAGAAAAGTCTTCCTATTAGAATGAAAGACATCACTTCACTGAAAGTTTCCATACGTTTCTGCGTGGATCTCAGGAGGGTCACTCAAAGATGGAGCCATTCACGTTCAAAATTGCAAATACTCTTTTACAATAAGAGTGGAGAATGGATATTGGATGTGGGAAGGGTGAAAAGGGGGCTACTTCATCTGAAACCACGAAGTTGGTGAGGCTGCTGGGCAACAGCAAATGTCTGTTTTGACCGGTATCCTATTTGCGATGCCATAGACCCAGGACAGAAGCTGGGAACTCTGCAAATCTGCTAGGACGTGTTCCAGAAACAGCTTCAGAGCTTTGCCCCACCTGCTGTTCTTCCTGAGCCAGTGCTGGTGTTTTTGCCACAAACAATATGAGACATAAGGTAAAATACACTCCAAGCTCTACCGAGCAGATAAATAAAAAGAAAAACAAAATTTTGTCTGAAGTTGTGTCCATTTTATAGAGACAGGTTTTCTATTTCAAAAATTCAGAGTGATCAATAGGGGTATTTTTAAAACGCAAAGAAGTTATCACGTACATGGAAGAAATATCTTGTTATTATGTCACATGTTAATGGTGGAAACCAAAAGACATATTTCCAGAGCAAGATTACGCACATAATTTTGTAGCAAAGGAGAAATGTGGGGCTTAACCCCCAACTCAGTTCAACTCTGGGTGCAGGTCTACCCTTCACAAAGCACCCTTTGCTCTCAGCCATGCCAATAGATCAAGTTAAAATCCAAGGAACTGATATCAAGTCAGGACCTTTATAGATACAAGTCATTCAGTAAGTACCAGTTTGCCCCCATTTACACTAGTTTTATGGTGTCCTGACAGATGTCATAGGACCAAGTGTGCAATTAAAATGAATATAAAATTCATGTGTACACATACACGCACACACAGCATTTATGTTTTCTGCTGGTGCTGTTGATTTTGATTCATTATTTTCCTCCTGATTCTTAAAGATGAATAATACAATACTTATGAAAACTTCCATTATGACACTAGATGAAGTACAGCTTTTTTGCCGTCTTCTGTTAATGTTAGCAAGACAAAAGCTCTCTCTGGTGGTAGATTTCAGTAATTACAGTTTTCTTTTTTCCTCCTTTTTTTCTGCGGCATGTCAAGCAGGCTGGCATTTTAACTCTGTTATGTTACTAAACCCAAAGTATGCTAGTGACAGCACCAGGAGAAAGAAAACACTGCACTGGCCTGTTTGAACAGCAAAACTTGAGATATGATAGCATATAGGTGGTGAACTGGAAGTTAGATGTAAAACTGTGATATCAGAAAACTCATTGTGTATTGATGTTTATGACTGCTTGGTACATATCACATTAAACTTAAAGACATTCAGGAGCTCAGAAAATAGAAACTAACCTGGATTTTGTTGATTTACTTGTTCTTACAGGTCGGCTTTCTTACCATAGCAAAATATAAACTGGTCATGTTTTCAGCTTCAGGAGGAGGCTTGGAGCAGAAAACATGCTTACCTTCAAATCCTATTTTTACACATATCCCCAACTGCTGAGCAGCTATCACTCTAAATTAAATTGCCACTTCCCACATGGAAACATAACTATGAGTAAGTAAACAACCTAGGAGAGAAGAGGGAAAGAGATATCCTTAGCTTGTAAAATTTGCTGCAATTTCTGAGTTCAGTTTACATCAGAGGAAGATTTATGTTTCATACAAATAGTGTTAGCGAAGCTGGCAATAAAGATACTATGTCTTCCCATCTTTTCCCATAAGAACACTATGCATCTTCTCTTTGGGAATGTGCTCTACAAAATAACCCTCATCCACAAGATCACAAACACACAATACCAAAAACATCCTTCTGTCCCTAAGTGACAGCGTTATTTGTTTGCATGCATATAATATTTACTTGTCTGTCAACTTGTCAACTACAGCCCGGTTATGCCTGAAGATGGGGAAAAAAAGAAAAAAAGAAAAAAGAAAAAAAAAAAAAGGTCACACAAAAAGGCATATTATGGCTGTGTCCTTATCAGAGATTTGTCTGTATTCACTGCAGGTTTGTCACTTAGTCCCCATGATATCATGTGAACAACAGATATCACAGAATTGCCTTCTCATTTCACTGACCTGTTATACATTTTGTGTACATGTCTGAGGAAGCTGGGAGAGAGAGGCTGGAGAGAAATACAATTTGCTAATGCTCAGAGATGCATCTAACTGCTAGTGGGCTGCCACATACATCAGTGTCTTTTATACAACATTTTATATATACATTATATTTCATTTTTACTTTTCCATATAGGGAACTAACAGCTGCCTGGGAAAATCACATGTAGAACTTCAGGCATAGGACTTCAGTAAACTGTTCATAAATACAAAGTAAACATTTTTTTAAGTACTTGGCTATAGTGGTACCCAGACATCTTGCAATGATTTGCAGGGACAGAAGGAATTTTATAAATCAATCAATTTACTACTTTTTATAATAACGAATTAGTGCATGTGCAACTCTCAGATGTGTTTAGCACCTTGTCATGAGTTTGAGTAATTTTAAAACCAGAAAATAAGTTTTATAAAAATTGGGTGTCACCTCTTTTTCTGTCATGTACACATCTACAGGCTGGCAATCTCTCACAAGACTAAACTTGTGAAGTTGTATTTATTTTTCTTCTGAAGTTTGTCATTAATGTTTTACTAAAAAATGCATTCTACATGTAGCTTTACAATACTCCTAAAGCAATCAAGGACCTCAAGTCCTATATTATAGTTCTTATATCAGTTCTTGCGAGCTCATATTTTCTTTGAAGAAGTGTTTCTTGTATTAAAAAGACAGCTGCTGCTGTTTCCGAAAGATCATTTATGTGCTCCAGTAGAAGCACTCTTTAGATGAATGAGAATATACAGAGCTGTATTATGAATGTGCATGAAAGACAATATGTAATTATACTGCCTTCAGTGAAAACATACCTGAACTTCTTTGTCACAGCCTCAGTGGAGAGAGGCTTTCAGTGAAGGTTTTGAACAGGAAGGGTAGGATGCATACATAGCATGGCCAGTAATAGTCTTACTTTAAAGAAGGATTTCTGCAGCTGACTTAATGCATTTTGCCAAACTTGACCTCATTCCATCTCAGCAATTTAGAGCTGTAAGTCTCCCTGTCACTTTTCATATTACTTTGTTCATTGCTCAAACTGGTGTCTCACCTAGGTCAGTATGCACCAGGGAAAAAACCTTTTTGCTTATTTCAGAAGAAGCTTCAAGAGCAATTGTGATCTTGCCCTCTTGCTTACTCTAGGCTGCTGCAGAGTCCAAAGGAGAAAGCAAGCTGATGACAGGGGAGGAAGCCTCCAACAGCATGCTAAGTTTGGGACTGCATCAGGAGCAAACAACTGAACTTTATCTGGGACAAGGAGCAAGTTTCACAGGGTTTGTTCAGTCTTGCCCTGGCCACAGAAACAATGGTGCAAATTGGATTTTCATTGGTGAATCCTGAAATTTTAGCTTGCAAACAGCTCTCCCCAGGGTGTATGCGTGTTAGAGGTACCGCCAGGACTATGGTCTGAAGCTGTTATTGTCTAAACAGAGGAGACATTAGTGCTGCTGGATCTGGACTTGCCTTAATGAGAAGCTGCCTGGATCTGAGCTTCAGTGCTCATTTCCCTTGTCAGAATAACAGCTGGCTAACTTCTGCTCTTGTTCCCCAGGAATTTTATACTGTCCACAAAGTTTGATCTTTCCTTCAAAGACTGCCTTATTTGCATACCAAACCAGATACCATTTCATACATAGAACAAGCACAGATTTTCCTTCCTTCAGCACATGATGTCCAAGTGCATTCTTGTTTAGCATTACTCTTCACTTCCTTTTTACAAGCCCCCCAGACCCTGGTTCTTCTTAATCCAGTAAATCAACTTCGTGAGATGGGGAATGCAGTGAATAATGGTTTTACATCTGTCAGTCAACAGCCAGAACTTGGGTCAACAGGGAGGAGGCACATCAATTTATTGCTGGCAGAGGCAAGCAATATATTACTGGCACAGAAGTGGGAGGCCCCGAGTGGAAAAATTATGACAAGAGATGTCTGTCCATGTGACATGCTTCCTTATGCTGCACCATTAGTTTAAGGAACTCAAGTATTATTATGTGTGTAAAATAGTGACCTCGCAGCTATAGGCACGATGGAGTAAGACATCGAACTACAGAAACAGGAAATTACTGTTCATACAGAAATAAATGCTGTTTCTAAGCACCTTGTTACTTATATCACAACATCCTTACTAAGCTGAAAAACATTAATTAGGCACATACAATACCAGTGAAATGATAATAAAGCTCTTCTTCAAGCATCACTAAAATATGAGTGACTTAAACAAGTAGAGACCCAGCAGAACTGAACCCTGGTCAGATACCAGTTGTCTTCTCACCGTCTCACAAATCAAACTGCAATGCACAATCAAGGCAGAATACTGTCGGAATAATGTTAATTAGTGTATTAAAATCCATTTGGTAAAATGATGTTAAAAATTTAAAAAACAAACAAACAAAAATCCCCAGTGAATTGGCTCACGTTGGAGCTGTCTGGTGCATTACACAAAATGCCTGCTTCATTGGACAACTAATCCAAAGTAATCCTCTTTTGAGATCATTGTTTCACTATCTGATTTGTACTCTGATTTGCACTGGGAATGTCTGCTACCACAAATTATTCCAAAGTGGCAGATTACTTTATTTTTCACAGCATACACTTTGATCTCCAGAAACTGACAGACAGCACAGTCTTTCCAACAGCTGATGAAATACAACTTTAAAAAAAAAAAAGAAAAAAAGATCCACACATTATTATAAAGTCTCTTACTGGAAATAAACCGATAATAAACATCCTATTTTGGCAGTCATACCTCAAATAGTTATGGGAAAGTTCACAGATTAAAAGCTTCGCTTTTAGCTTTTCCATAATCCTACCCTTTGGTTTCCAGTTTCCTTTTTTTAACCTACTGACTTACAATTCTGTCAGTCATTTCAGCGAATGCCTAGGTGTACCTTCTCTTCTTTCACTCGTACAGCTGCAGGAAGAATGCTGATCTGGTGAGTGCACTGAGCTTTTATGCAAGTAACCCAGGCTGGGCCTATCTGTCTATTGCAAGGCTCCTTTTTGGTCTGGGCTACTTGACGGACCTCAGGCTCAGTTCCTTATCTGTAGAATAAAGACAACAATGTGTCTTTCCCTGTATCTCCCAGCAGTTGGTAGTCTTCGCTATTTAGACTATGAGGTCTGTGTGGCAGGACTGTTTTTTTACTGCTGGCCTGTAGAGTCTAAGCCAGTGAGGCCAGTCTGGGTTGGAACATGTGCACTCAGCTCTACCTTAAGTATAGCAACTGCACAATTATTTGGTAGTGGTAAGAGTAAGCGTGTTGAACAGTTTAATCAAACAGCATCTGAAAGAAGTTTCTCTTTTACTACATTCATGTTCCTTAACTATATCATAAAGTAAATGTGAATGTATGTGTGGTTTTTGTATATAATTTTTATAGTAGTTTAAAATTTTGATCAAATTTCCCCTCCATAAATTGCTCTTTCATTAAATAATTCTAGTAGCTGGAGAATTCTATCAAATACCATGAGATATAAGACTGCAGAATCCAGGGCTTTCTTCATATTTGTATGTGCCATTCCACAACCAAGCATAACCAAGAAGGTATAACATAAAAATTCATCAGTAAGGAGGAAACTGAGCATGTATTCTGCTCCCCTCCCCCCTTCAGTTATGTAGATTAAGTCAACAATAACTAAGGCGATAAGATAAGTCAGGGTCAAAAACTGAGATCAAGGGAGAACAGGGGAGGTAAAAAGAGAAATATTTTTGGATTTCAGAAAGTTCTTAATCCATGGTCATGGTACTGCAATATCTAGCCAATACACAGATTGCTGGTCCCCACATGAGTTTCTGAGTGATGTACAGTAATAACAACAATCATTCTAAAAACATTGACATTACTAATTAGCTTGAGGCTAATTTTATGAAGCTTGACAGATTTCTTAAAGACCATACGATATATCCAATAGGACTGAATATTGGCAAGATGCTATTAACCACATTTCTCTCTTCTGTGTCTGCCAAAATACATTGCAGAGTCAATGGATATTCCCTGCAGTAAATTACAAAGAGCAGCAGTGCTCAAACGCATATAAACTAATACAAACCAACTTCCCATTGCAAGCTTTGCTGCTTCTGCAGTGAAGTAGAAATAAATTGATGTTTTCATAATGCATTCAAGTTAGATCTCAGAGTCTGATCAACACACATCTCCACAGGCAACTGTACTACATCCTTTGCGTTGCTTTTAATGAAGCTGCAGTGTTCATTCTTAGGTATATCTTGTTGCCTGAGCAACAATACTTTGAATTTGGATTGCTGTGTTACACAATTTTGCTCAATCAAATTAAATGAAGAAAATAAATCAGAGAGCGTAGAGTTCAGGAAAAAAACGCAGTGTTTTTCTAGCCTCACCTCCCTTTGATTTAACACCTCATCAGTCCACAGGTTGTGCTCCAAGAAACATAAAAAAGAAATGAAATGAATAAGTGCTACAGAAACTATGCTGAGATGGGCTTACAGTCACAGAGCTTCATTAGCAGCATCTATGACTTATGGTATACATTGTGTACATATGGTATACGTTATATACATATATATTCAAATAATGAAAGATGAAAAATTAAAAAATAAAATAAAAACAAAGACAGAGACAGGAACATAACAAGGGGGAAGGGGAAGAGCAGCAACAGAGTCCAAGAGGCTTATGTGGCTCTCTGCAGTGCAACAGTTGGCAATAATGAAGGTGATGGGGATGACAATTATTTCTTGCTGTGTTTTTCCTTTGCTACTTTATACTTTTTGTTTAGGACCTGCTCAAATTCCCTACTGATTGCTCCCATTTAAGATGCTCTTAGCGTTGACTGGAGTATACTAATTGGGTGCAAATATTGCACGTTAGTTGTGAAGCTTCTCTGCATATTATTTGGATATGGAAAATATCCTTATTGGCAAATATTTATTGAGAATTTAAATGACTGTTAACTACTTTATTGTGCACTATATTTGTTCTTCACTAATAAAAATAAAAATAAAAGCCACAAGAGAAGAGGTAAGGCAAAAAGTGGGCAAGACAGGTGATTGCCACACCAGGGGTAGTTGTTTCCCATGAGAACCTGACATAACAACAGGTTTGCAGGAACAAAGCCACGAAAAAAACACAAGCACAATAAAAGAAAAGAGGACCACATATGCTCTGGAAAATGCTGGCTAAGATGAAAGGTTACAGAGATGTAAACAGCAGGCACCATGCAGTGGTTTCTACAAATTGGCATTAAGCAAACCTCTTTGACAGGCTATTGCCTCTTCTCAGTAGCAGCTTTATCCAAACGTGCAAGAGGCTGACAAGTGGTCCTAGTCAAGAGATCAGCTCATATCTCTGACAAAACCAGAGTCATACAAGCTTTGTTTCGTAACAAAGACTCACACACCTGAAAGCTACGTGACCAAACAAGAATCTCCATTCTTTGTTGGCCCCCTTCTCCCTGTGAGAGGTGCTGGTGGCCTTTGCAACACATGCCACTATGTGTCACTGCTTGTGCATGACATTCAATATCCCAGATTTAAAAAAAAAAAATCCATTAAAAGATAAACTCTGCTGACAGTGTTGATAGGATAATTTGGGAGGAAGGAGAGAGCTCTTTTTGTCTTTTGGTATTTTACTTTTGGAGTAGTGGCCAACATTTACTCCTGTAGTGTTATAATTTAGGTCTTGATGAGTTACTTAAGAATTAATCTCACTAAAATCTACTGCATCTCCTATCTTGTAGCCTCTGATTGATGACCCAGAACAGCAACCAGCAGTCACATCAAGGGATCTGCAGCAGCTGGAGGAAGGTGCCTCTCTGGTGAGGTTACCTGGCCACTGGGAACCAAAATGAGAGGAAACCTCTACGAGGTTTGCTTCTGCCAAGCAGTCTTCCAGTGGCATTAGCACTTGTCTTTTACCTGCTTAGATAGGAGTCAAACTGACAAGCTGAAGACAACTACAGTCTTATTTATGGTTTTGCTTTGTAAAGCTTACTTTCCAGGGCTTGTATACCAGAACCATATAGTCATGCCTGGGTGGCTCACAATGAAGATGAGAGCTGAAATCTGTGCAGAATAACTGTTTCTAGCTTTCTGCTTATTTACTGATTTTTTTTTTTTTTTTTTTTCTTTTTCCTAAGGAGAGAGTGCAAATGTAGATTTTCTGAAAGTGTCTGTTTAAGATTAACATAGCACTGTATTTGAAAGTTAGGCACATCTATCTAAATGAGAATCTTTCAGAGAAGGCTTTCTACTGAGAAGTATGTTAAACTTGATGTTCCCTTTTACTTCAGAATAAATTAGTTGTACAGAAAGAAAATCAGCCAAACCCAAATGCAAAGCTTGTTATGTCCTATGAATTTCCACTTTGCCTTAAAAAGACCTAACAAGGAACAGATATAAAATGCATTTCCTACAGTGCTCATTGCTGGATAGAATTCATGCCAATTACGGGGTTTTGTTAACATCTCTGGGAAAGCATGAGTAATATCAATATTGGGAAACACTTATTTGGCTAAATATTATTGAAATAAAAATGTTACATATTTTTACATAAAGGAAGTAACAGTTTGACATCTAGTTGCTGTTTAACTTTAAATATCCAGCCCTATTCTAATATTATGTAAGCTTTTAAATTGTACTAAAGCAAAATCATATAATAAAATTGGAAAATCACCTCAGGGGATGAATATTTGTTTTATATGTATATGCATACATATAAAATAGCATCTAATATAAATATACATTAATATGTATATATTACCTAGAATCAAAGAATAAGTTGTATACCTACAAAATGTATTTTTAAAAAGAATGAAGAACAGCAGTTTTAACAGAAATGATCAGAGAAGCAACCATAATGGCTTGATTAAAATTACTTAGATTAAATTTCTTTTATTAAATCCACTTTTCCCTGCTCAGCTATCAGTTTGTTATTGATTCCTATCAACAGCTCCTCTCCAATGATTCACTCTTGAAATCTCTCTCTTTCTGAGTATGCACATTCTCTGTACATGAATCATCTCACAGCAGGACAAATCTAATCCTTATTCTTCTGCATGACAGCGCAATGCCAAACACACACATTCAGAGCACACAAAGGAAGAAAAGCCACCACCAATATCAGCACACAATGTACTGTTTATGTTCTTCCATACATTTTCTTGCTTCAGGCAATCCACTGACAAGCCCAAATCTGGCTTTTTAGCATAATACAATAAGACAACAATTTATGTGTGTACACTGCATTTTATGAATAAAAATAGTATTATAAGTCAAATAACAGTTGGCCTTACTCTGCAACTAAAGAGATTAGTGGAGCTCTCAGGGTACGTGCATACGACTAAGAAAAAGAGGGCAAAGGCCTGCTCCCTGCACTAGAGCTAGTCCACCTTGATTCCTTATTTTATTTTATGGAAGAGCTGTCTGGAGAGATCAACCAGAGAATCCAAAGCAGCACTAGGGAGTGAGGAACCCCACCACATACACCCCAGGCAGTCAGAAGTCCTGTGCCCCTGACCATTTCTCTTTTGCTCAGAAGCATACGTGCACACTGGTTCCATGGCGAGGCCATCGTCCTCCACCGATTCCTCGTGGGTGGCCATGCTGCCTCAAGCTGTATCATTCTTTCCACAAATAATAATATTTTGCTACAGGAGACAAAAAGGTTCCTTTGGTCAGATATCCTTCTTGCCAGCATGAGTTTAAGAATATGAGTAGTCAGGGAAATGGCTGTCCATAAGGGGACATATTACACCAGAAAGACTGAAAAGGTGTTAGCTATAAACATACTACCTTAGTCCCTTGTGTGGGACATGTATGATGACTGTATTCTTGAGCAGGGTGCTCAGTTGACCTCTGAGTCCCTGAGCCTCAGTGTCCACTATTACAGATCACAAAGCATCTAAATACCTGCCTGTGGTACAATCAAACCACACAACCATGGTCAAGCCCTGTGAGCTGCTTGGCACACAAGGATCAATGGTATTCAGGGCCTGCCATTGCAAGCACGTTAAACAAAACAAAAACCCATCTTAATCACCAAACAAGCTGATTAAGCCTTACTAAAATAATTACAATGTTTTTTTCTTATGTCTCAAAACTTTTAGGGATAAATTACTACAATTTCCTGTTCTCAACAGCTATGTACAAAAGCGTGTGTGGTTCTTCACACTACAAATACAGATTTTTTATGTTAGTATTTCCATTGCTTACTACCATATAAACTATACCAATAGTAGCTCTACAGAAACTTCTGCACAAGTCATTAGAATTGAAAATGTGATGTTAAATCTGTTGCTTACCACTTCTTTGCACTACATAGATGCTTCCCAACAGCATCTTCACTTCTGGATCTAGGTGGAAGAGCTGCAGATATTTTCTACCTACTCACCAGCTTATTTTTGCTGCCGTATAGTTCTGCTGGCATAATAGAAGTTGTATTAACACACAAAATTTCCTCCAGTGAAAGCCTAATCCAAGCTAATTTAAACCATCCTTAGTTTATTCCAGTGATGCCAAAGCAGTAGCTATGGAACTACAAACACCTCTCTGACGGTTAAATCCTGGCCACTGAAATACAGCCCCGAGGGCTGAGAAAAGACACCTTTTACTTTAAAAGAAGAAAAAGCCAAGGAACTAAAAAAAAAAAAAAAGAAAATGAGGCAAATGTAAGACACCTGCTGTCCTAGAAAAGTAACAGCAGCTTTGTGTACCACATAGTCCAGGGCAACAGACCAAGGGCTAAGAACTGCCTGGAATCTCAGACACCTTATGACAGGGCAAGATTCTGATTTGAGAGAGGGGCTGAAGGGAAGAGAAAAGAAGACTGCCACATCCATCCTGGTTTGCCTGTCCAAGAGCTCTTGAGCCACCCCACCGTGACTACTGGGACCAGAACTGCCCTGGAGGGCACCCAGCAGCACTAACTGCAGGGCTTCCACTCTGCAGTTTTGGTGTCACATACTCACAGGTATGAAATATATATACATAAAAAAAAATATATATATATATGTCAAAATTTGGATTTGAAAGTGTGAAACTCTTCTGCCTGTCACAGGACAGGCCTCAGTGTGTTAGTACTCTATTTCGCAGTTTCAGCAACTCAGATACAGCATTCTTCAAACAGTTCTGCAAGGATTTCATGCACTTCATTTCCATGTTAAAGCATGATTTGATCAGAGATGTATTAAATTTACCACCTCCTTTTCCATTAACATGAAGAGTAGGACTATCAGAACCTCTGAAAAAGTTTGTTTTCTGATAATAGAGGGGGTTACATAGAAAAGGTTCACGGATGAGAAAGACAGGTGTGAAGGGAACAGGGATTTTTCTGCAAAGACAACACATTCTTGTTGCATTAATGACATCTCAGTTGTGAGGACAGAGACCTGGCATTGACAATTTAGACACTCAGACATGGTAAAAAAGCAGCATGAGACAGTGTTAACACAGAAGGCAGTAATTCCATTATAATTTCTCTGTCAAGCAAAACTTTCAGTTTCTGTTGTGACATTTTTAATTAATGCAATTTACTTTGTAACCGGGGAATTACTTATGCAGAACAGAGTACATACAGTGCATTGTAAGCACATTGACATATTCAGTATCAGCTCAGGCTCCTGCTCATGCCTTGCTGCTTCCTGAACGTTAAAGCATCCTGCATTATATAAGCAAACAATTCAAAATAAATTACTTGCAATTCTTAACATATTACATTTTCCCATAAACAATCAGAGTCATAAGGGGAATAGAAATGAACTAGAATGAACCACACTCAACTCTTACTGTCAGTGTTTAAATTTTATGAGCTGGGCCTTGCGTATGTGGATTAAAGCAAGCAGTATTTGGATGGTACACCACATTGTAGAGAGAGATGCTGGTTTTTCTTTTAATGTTTTCCCTCTTCGCCTTCCACATGTTACTGGAGCTGAGTTTGAAGTAAATTATTCCTCTTCACTTGAACTTGAGCCTTTTACATCTTGTAAACAACCGTAGACCTAGAGTTTGCACAGAGAACTGCACTACCAGTGACCTAGCTACACTGCCCTTGAAGATAACGGCGATTTGCCCAAGTGAATCTATTTCACCAGATGCCTTAGGGAGAGACTTGGAATTACTTTGCAGTCACAAAAAATAACTGCATACATTTTTGCAAGCTCATAATTGAGGACAACATTAGCATTATCAACAACCATCTCCTTTAAGTATTAAAAGTGGAAACTTCTGCTGACATGTTTAGTCCCAACACTGGCTGGGGCGGGATGTCCTGAGAACACACTGGATTTGTATAGACTGGTTTGTACATGTGGTAGCCCACAGGATGCACATGCAATACAACACAGCCTGCATCCCATTCAGACCAGCTGGTTTCTGAGCAGGCCAGGACGGTTAAGGGTGCCTGGAATCACCAGAGTCGGAAGCAGAGGTAACTGTAGCCTTCAAGCACCTTCAGATTTACACGGCTGCTAAGAATCGCCATTTTTGATGCAGGGAGAATTTGGCTATGTGTGTCTATTCCACAGAATCACAGAATAGTTGAAGTTGGACAGCATCTCTGGAGTGCATCTAGTCTAACTCCCCGCTCAGAGCACTTTTAGCACTGCTGCTGAAATAAGCTGTCCTACCTTTCTCTTGTACTTTGATCCCTGTTTCCACTTTCACACTGCCTCCTTCTCTTCCCCTTTTGTCAGCACAAATATTGGTGCAGCTGCTTGGTGAACTGAAATGATGAACATATCTGAGTTAAAACTAAACTACACTATATGTAAGTAATTTTAAACTAAAACATGTCTCTGATGTGGTTCACAGCAGCTGCACCAATGCTTATGCTGACAAAAGATAAGATATAGCCCAAGGCCAGGAATGAAAAGCCATGAGCAAGAAGGGCTTGGCCAATTCAGCTTCTAGCATGCTGAGTTCTGCTGCTTAAAATGCATATGCTAGAGTTACAGTCTGGGGTTTCTAATTTTTATGGAAATAATTACAATGATATAAGTTCAGGCCTGGATAGAGTTGTAGCAATGTGAAATTGCCTTGTGGTGGCATAGTTCGTTCGCATTTCTGAGCCTGTTGCAGCCATATTGCCTGTAGGGCAAAGTTTGAATCTGGATCAGCCCCTAGACCACAGGAAAGTTCATCTCATGAAGGATCTGGCTTGCTTCAGACTCCAGATGGTGTATGGTTTAACACCCAGGCAGTCTGATCCCACATAACCAACTTCGGTCTTAGATTGCAACATATGATTTCCAAAGCACACATCAAACCTAAAGGTCTGCATGACTAGAACGCTTGGTAACTGTGGAGAAGATGCCAGCAAGTGTGAAAATGGATGAGCACAGTGCTATTTTTCAGATGTGTATAATTAGAATGGCTGTTGGAAAAATTATACTGAAGAGGTCTGAACTAAATAGAGTACAGTAACAGCTCGATTCAAGAATTCACATTCAATAGACCTGCATATTATGCAGGGACAGTGGGAAAGCACTGCAAGCTAGCTTATCCATTTTGCAGCAAAGATGCAGGCTGCTGAGTATAGGCAGCTCTTAGGCTTTGTCCAATTGTCCAGGTCAGCTAGCTTGCATATGAAAAAGAAAGACAGATTTTTGGGTGTGGACAAGAGCTCAGTTACCAAATAAGCACTGCTTGAACTTTCTTGTGAAAAGCAAGCCCTGGCAAGAAGATCTTCTCATTTAATAGTGTTGGCACAAGAGCCAGGGTGTTTCCTCCACCCTCTGACCATAGAAGACATTCTGCATGCTAGATACAAAGATAAAAGGTTGAAGACTTGAATCATATCCAAGTAAAAATGCCTACTGACATATATAATTCATAAACAGCCACCAGGTCACAGTAATCTATCCAGGCATGATCTCCAGGCTTCATTATTTTACCTTCTAAGCATGAACACGATGGCAGAATGCAGACAGAGTTAGTCTCAATCTTCAACCTGCCTATATAATATCAGGTAGGCTTTCAAATTTGTACCACATTTACACCACGGTAACAAAATTAACATTTACTTGGCCATCTCACTGAGGCAGACTTCTGGACTAAATAGTCAATATTCAGTACCTTTCAAAAGACTCCATGTTGGTATCTGGAAGGCTAGTAAGAAGAGCTGTACTGTCACGTGGATTAGACATGACAAAGTAGTTCTGCAGCTACTAGCTTTATTGAAGAAAATAAATGCAACACACATTTAACTTCAAGAGCAACAGTTATTTTTCTTTACTCAAAATATATTAAAAGTTTGTTTAGGTAGGAATTTGAGTACAAAAATGGCTCCTTTCACTCCAAGGACATACTTAGGTGCATGAAGTTTCAGACTTTCCCTGAGTTCTTTTTACAAAACTAATTTTTTAACCAACTAGCCGACACTATAAGCTTGCACAGTAATTCCTGCATTTCTCCCCTCTCCTAAAACACTAGCAGTTAATCACTTAGATGATGGGGTGTGTGGGGAGGTGGGGGTGGGAGGGAATATCTATTCATCTTAGTTGGAGCAAACTCTAGTGAAAAAGGTTTTATTTATATATTACTGTCTTATGTGACAGTCTTATGGAATCAAACAGGCAATTGGTTCTTCTTGACCAGGTAACTTTCCCAGTGGAATTTTACCATGATTAATTACTTGCCAGATTTGCTCACAGACAAGTTTAGGCAGCACAGAGTCAAAGAAAGGATGAGTAATGTAATGTTTTGGCATAAAAATAAGTGTTTCTTAAAGGCAAAGTATCTTTTCTGCAATTATAATATTGAAATTAAATCAAATTTGAAATTACTTCAAAAAAATGGCTACTTAAGCAACTGTGACATTTAGAAACTCCTCTTTCCTTTTTTTTTTTTAAACTATTTTCTTAATTTATTTTCTTTCTATATGCAGTGACAAAAACGATTGTATGGATTTTTTGGTCAAAAACATCCATCTCAGTTTGAGTTTATAATAGAATTAGCTGTGTTCCTTTCAAAAACAGACGCAAAAATAATTGAGTAAGTAGTATACTTTTCAGCATTATAAGCACCAGTATCACCAATAAAGTTTATGGTTGCCTTCAGAGTACAGCATAGCAGATATCACTGGATTAAGTTTTAAATTAGTAACTACATATTATAATAGTAAAACAAAAACAAACAAAAAAGCACAGTATGTGCACATACACTCTGCATTTCTCAAGAGCAGAGAAAGATGTAGTGTCCTTAAGTTGCTCTGATTTATGGGGACTGTGACAATAACCAAATGACCATTTTCAAAACTGCCTGAATATCAGTGGGGTACTAGGCTCCCACCAGTTTCATCTTAGCCACAACTTTAAAATAAAAGAAAGAAGAAAGTGAATTATTAAAACCTCTGATCCACAGGATCAGTCTACTGTGATTTCATCCTTACATGGTTAGGTAGATTGATGTTTTTATTATGAACTCAAAGTTTTAATTTGTACTCAAAGTCTCATGTCACAGACTACAAAAGACCATGTACCACCTAACTTGGTTTAAAGAGTGCACTCTTCTTTCCTCCAGTTTTTTTGCAGGGTAAAAGCTGAGGAACAGAAAGAACGAGACGGTGTACAAACATGAATTACCACAACATCTGCATTAACAGATTATGCTGAAGCGTGCATTAACTGTAGCATTCAAATACATTTTATTGTTAGAAAACATATACAATCTTAAAATACAATACATTTCAAACACAAGTTGCAAGTCCTCATTACAGTAATACTGTAGTAGCACTACAGTATTGAATAGGTGATATACTTCCTATCATATCAGCTGAACAGAAAGCTAGGAAAAAAAACTACTCTATTTAAGATTAAAATCTCTTTCAATGCCCCACTGCTTAAGGCTGTATTTCTACCACCTGAGTTGGTTTTGTTAACCTGATGAATTTTTGAATCTACGTGATGGTGGGGCAAAGGGGAGTGATTGTGCGTTCTTTTTAAAATACAAAACTAGCAAGAAAAATGCTGGTAGTCACTTTGTAAACTTTGCATTAAAAATATATAAAAGAAAATTTGGTACTTAAAAAACCAAATACAGCCTACTTTACAATCTTGAATCTAAAGTGAGATTAAGTTAAAAACAAAAAACAAACAACAAAAAAAAACAGCACTTCATTATGAACTTCAGTTTCACCGTACTTGAAATTCATGCAAAAAATGATGCCTGTTTCTTCATGTTTATACCACTGTTATGTCACCAATCTTGTGTGCGATGCCATACTATAAAAAAAAAGAATATCATTAATCTATATTAAAGAGGGGCCAGACACTTCAACATACAGTAATTAAATGTATGATTCAGATAATCATCCAAATGATGGTCATTCCGATTAGAGTTCATACCAGTGTCTTAGATAAAACCAGTGCAGCAGTGTAGCAAGCTAACTTGATTTATTAGTTAATTTTAACAGAAATTATTTGATATTTCGCCTAAAACATGCTTTAACTCCCACTCATGTCAATGCAGTTGGCTGCAGCTAACAGAATTGCTCTCCATGCCATCCAGTAAGTAGTGTGATTTTAACTTCGTCATAAGTTTTCTAGTATCTTCACCTAGGTTATTGAAAATTCTCATGGATTTCCCAGCATACACCCACTACAGTCAACTTGTAAAGTTTCTGTGAAAGTTTGCTTAGATGGCAGTTTTCTGTTTCATACCAATAACTGAATTACCAAAGAACCACACATTTTTGCTTAGTGCTAATGAACACTCAAACAGGCTTTTCAAAGTACCCAATGACTCACCCATACTTAATAAAACATACTTAATTAAAAATTTCTTTGTTCCAGTTGCCGTTCTTTACTAGCTCTGTATTCTTTGACCTAATATTCTAGATTGATATTCTAAGAAAAATGATAACTAAGCATTTTTGCTACAACTCTGTGCTGCAAAGCTATTTTTTTCTACATTGCTAGTACTCAAACTTTGCTGACAGTCACCAATATTCATTTTCAAAACTTGATACTCTAACACAAAACAAATCTTAATTAACAATCCACAAATGTGTATGTATATAGTGCATTTACTGGAAAAATCCCACTTTCTTACTCAATTTCAGCCTATTAAAGGCTTATGTATCGCTGTCACAGTACTGACAGATATTTAAAACATGCCTCAACTTCATGACAATTCATCTGTAAGACCATTAATTGAAAAACTGACTCAGGTTATCTCTGTAACAACTCACGTTCTTCTTCGCAAGCTGTCACATTTCAATTAGAATTACACTTTGAATAAATCTTCCAGCTGCACATGATAGTGAAAATAATCGAGCACCTTCACAAATCTTGCTTGGAAGCATAATTCAAAGCAGTGCCAAGTACTACTTGGCCAAGTACTACTTGGCACTAAATCACCATATTTGCTGATCTGTTCAACAACCTTATTCTGTTTACAGTTTATACAGTCTGTTTTCAAAAGTTATTCTTCTAAGGGATAACAACATGCAATAGTCACAAAGTTAATTTTCATTATCATTTATCTACTATTCTCTCAATTTGCAAAGATTTTAGCAACTTGTTTGTTTCTCCTGGAACTTATTTTCCACCCTAACTTAACACATCTATGCTCAACTCTAGTACCACAGGAAGAAGAACACTGCCACCAGCCTGAAATTGTATTTGATAAAATTAATTGATACTCTGTAAGAGGCATATTAATTAGAATTGTACACTGAGGCAAGAAATGTCCTTTCAATCTGTATTCCTGTCTTTGCACTACAGTTAACACAGCACTCCTATTTCTGACATTTTTCATCAACAACTCTCAAATATATCCAGTTAATAATTAGTAAACATAAGCCTTCTAAAAAAGATTATCCTGCTCCCCCCACAGTTCATCTTATCTCATTCTATTGCAAAAGCCTGAAGAAACAGATCTTACGTGCCAAAAAGTTTATAAATCTAGCTATTCTGAAGGATAAAACAGGCACACAAGTAGGGGCTTACTCAAGGAGGGCTCTCCATCAAGCCTGTCCTGTTCACACCTTCTCACAAATGAGTTTAGAGACAATTAACATAGCCTGCTTATGAAAAAAAAGTCTGCTGTGTGGTGCACAGAGACCAGATTGGAACAGGACGATAGCTTTTGATCACCCAGTTGTTTGGGAAAGCAAAAGTTTTGAAAAAAAAAATCAGATGCTTAAAAGAGCTGGAAAGGCAACGTGAACAAATACAACGTAATCTGTTTTCTGTTTCCTGCACTGTCCTGATACTTTCAGTCTTTGTTTTCTTCTCCTTCTCATTTAAGTAAATCTCTCTCTCAAAAAAAAAAAAAAAAGAAAAATGAAGTCTGGCAAGTGAACCCTAGCATGAAGCTAGAGGTTATTCACGCAGCTGTGATAAAGGAACACCATCTACAAATACCTAACTACCCACTGCTGTTGTAACTTATAAACAAAATGTGGTAACTCTTTTGGCTCTCATAGGACAAATATTAATTAATTAGAAACTGTAGTCTGCCCAGGTACCTGGGATCATAGCTTTATGTTTAACCTGAGTAAACAGGTGACAGTGTAAGATACTACGTATATTTAGTTTACAGTACCTAATACCTAAAACAGTACAAAACAAGTGAAACTGGTTAGGAACAGAAACTATGATAGAAAAGAACAATAAAAAATTATGATCATCCACAAAAGCTTGTTCAATAGCAACATACAGAAAAGGGAAAAGCTGCCTAAAATCCATCCTGCTCCGACGGTGAAATAAATCCAGCAATCAGAAATAGACAGGTAGCAATAGAAAGAAAGTGGAACGTCAGCCACCGGTGCAAGTGGGAAGCTGTAGGTAAAGCAAAGATGTATAGAAAGGCAAACCCAAGGAGTAATTCATTGCTGACAGGGCCAATGACGACAAGGAGCTCTTCCCTCTTTATGTACCTCAGCCTGGCAGTGTAAGCATACGTGGCTAGATGACTACAACATCAATAATAATAAAGAGAAGTACTCAATATATCTTAACTCTGTATTTTCAAAATAAATAGGATGAACTACCTTATTTTGAGAATACCTTTCATTACACCCATAAGTGAGCAGCAGAGGAAAAGGGTGGGAAGGGAGCGTCAAGTGACCCAGATGACTAACGAGGGACACTGGTCTACGTGACTACTCTCTCCTAAATGCAGTTCAGGGGAAGGAGAGAGAGGCATGCTTCCTGTGAAGGTGATCCCAAGCAGGCATCTAACCTGGGTTCTGTGACAATGCATCTGGAAGAAAAGTGTTCCCCTTGCACTGGCAATGGGTCTGGGGGGATCCTTCGCCCTGAAGAAGTTGCCTAATGAGATCTGACCTACAATTCTTTTCACTACATCCTGAAATACCCAAGTAGTGCCAGAAGTACCGGAAGAGCGATTATTGTTAGGACAGAATTAACAAAGAGCAAATGGTAGGGGACGGACAACTACAGATGGTCTGACCAAGGCAACTACCTTTAAGTGCTGGTCATTTGAAGGTTTAATTCGACAGTTCAAACTGAAAGCAAACATTAGATGGGTAGCTGACAACCACTAAAAAGACTGGTCAAGGATAGCTTTAAAAAAATGAGGTGGTGAGATGGAAAGTCTAGTTCTAAAGTCCCAGTAACTCAACAGAATTGTCTCCATTTTAACAAATGTGGAAACTGAGGAATATGGAGACGCTGTCAGTATTCGAAAAAGAAAAAAATGATCACGTGGCTACATCATGACATAGCCAGGACCTCAGCCCTAACCCTCTACTTCATTAATCAGACTTCCTTGCCTTGGAAATCTTTTGTTATTACTGCAGGTGAGAGCATTTCTGTTGGCCATGTCAAGCACCAAGCATGTCCTAAGGTTCCCGGCATTTTCAGCAGTTTCACCCCGTGTACAAACTATACAGCCAGCAGCAAGTTAGCTAATATGGTTGGCACAGACACAGGATGTTGTCAGGATAAAATTCACATGTGTAATGTAATGACCCAATTTCCACTGTCAGTTGGATACCCCTTTTAGAGTGCTGATTAAAATCCTAGCTTGCCCAGGTATAACTGGGGGCAGGGAAATTATGCTAATTCGGGCAAAATAGGACTGTTGAGCATAAAGGCTCTAAAACTCATTTCAGCTCTTTCATCTAGGAATAAAGTATCTTAGCAGGTTGTTGGAAACTCCTGCCTGCCCACCCATATCACGCACTATTAACAAAAAAAATCATATTAGTATATCTTATTTAAATAATACAATTAAAATACTTGAAGTAGAAACGTAACATCAATTTTAAGATGTAATTAATGTTTAGAACTTCAATCTCTTTCAATTACACAAGGCTATCATGATCAGAACTGTACTTTTTTTTTTTCTTACAAGAATCAGTTTTCACTATCTTGCCCCTGAGAAAAGCCTACAGATGCAATTAAAATGTCTGAGATCCTCTCCCTCCCCAAGGACCTCTGCAAATGAAGAAATATTGTTGGTGACCTTAACTGCAGTCTCATGAAAACAGATATTTCAATGACTAACCCATACTAGTCAATCAGGTTTCAGTTACGCTTTTTTTTTTAAGAAAAGGATGTAGAAGTTTTTACTTCTAGCCTAGCAACAGGGTAACATAAGAGTAGTATTTTAAGCCAAAACTGTCAAAAGCTATACTCATATCTCAGCTGTACATTTTTTAATGATATCTGTACAATTTACAGCTTTATGCCAGAGCTTATGCAGAGAAATAGTGTCTGCAAATAATTGATGCAGATTAGAATAATAATTTTCTTACCTAAATTATTCTCCTGAATATTCTTACCTAAATTATTCTCCTGAATAAACAAGAAGAAAATAATTTTCTGGTATTTAAGAGTCACTTTGCTTTCTGTTGAGAAACATTTCTTAGTAAGCTACAGTCAACCATCAGTAGAACAGTGGCCTTTAGCCAGTCAGAAAAGGATTAAAGCTACCTACAGGTCAGCCACAAGAGGGCAATCAGTATTGTCAAAACAGAGAATTTACTACTTCATTTCAGTTCAGACCCCTCCATTTATCCACAAAATGTTTTTTTTTTCTTAAGTAGGCTAGAGTCAGCATGGGAGACGACAACCTTTTTGAAGTTGTGTTTTAAACACAGTGAATTTTCCATCTTAAGTAATGATAACAAGGTAATTAAATACCTTATGCAAAGTTACTTGAACCAACATTCAGGTTTAATGCAAGAGATGGACATTGCAATTCCTAAGCAATTTCACATTATAGAATACAAGGACGAAATTAGGGCAACAACAAATAGTCAATTTGAAGCTGTTGGTACCCAAGAAGTCACTGTACTAAATGGACAGAAGGAACAGGGAAGGAGATATTAAATAAAGCAACTTCAAGCTTTATTTTACATTTTACAGCTCTTACAGCTTAGACGAACTGTTTCTGCTCTTGACAGTTATAGGATTGGAAGTGACATAAAAGGACATTCTATTTATTGGTATAAAAAGTACAGTGCTGGCAGCCACAACATAAGCTTTTTGACAAGTTCCACAAACCACCAGCTGTGCCCCAGAGCTGTCATCTTGTTCAGAAGTCGCAAGTAATTCAGTAGTTTTGTCTTATCACCAGCTGTCTTTATTTCTGGTCTAAGGATATCAGTTTCCCTCCCACCTGAGCTATTCTGCTCGTAAATGGAAATCTTAAGTAAATATTTTATCTTAATCTCCTATCGTTAAGTATGGCACAGCTCAAGTGTTTTCACTTCAGAAAACAGTTTCTTAGAAACACCGTCCATTCACAGGACTAGCAAGATGCTGCAAGTTGATGCTGCTGCCAGTTGCTGACAGAGACCTTGAGTGCTGAGAATGGAAGCTCTGCTACACGTTTTTAACTTCTGTGAAATCTGACTAATCCTGACTGCTGTTTTACAATTAAGATATTAACAAACAATATGAAATAAGGAGATTCAGATTCCTGTATGGGACAGTAATCCCACTTATAGATCATGGAGCAGGCTAAATAATCATTAGCTATGGAAAAATGTTACTTTACTTGTATATCAGTAACTGCCCACAAAAAGACAGATGTTTCTCCCCAATTCACTACGAACGTAAGTGGCAAAACTGACACAACTGGAAGCTATTATACTAACAGTACTAGATGAAGTTACTTTCATAGCTCTTTATCATCTGATACAGTGTTCCCTGATACCACATTCTGAATTCTGACACCAAGTTCTGCTACGTAACCCAAACGATCACTGCATCCCTAGGGATGTTTGGTGAGCACCAAGAAACCTGGGCTCTCATTGCTTGCACCATGTGGGCTGTGCAGGAGACTTTCGTTTACTGCAGCTCCTACCATTTCTCACTGCTTCTTTATACAGTATTACTAGTAACAATATAACCGGAGACATCAGGTGCAGAAATTATTCATGGTAGGAAGAGTCCCTGACACTGCATTTTTAAGCAGTGAAAATATACTGACTGCTTAAACAAATAAAATACAAAAAGGTGCCACAGATTGTCTGAAAACCACCAAATCAGTCACTGCCGGAAACCAGAGCAGCAAAAGGGTTCAAGAGGTTGGACAGTTCATTTCTGTTTCCAGAAATCATAACCGTTCTACAAAATTCCCAATACGCTGATCAGACTTGCTACTTTCCGTTTCCCATTTTGTAAGTTGGAAAAGTACTCCTGGAAAGAAGTCCCATGCCCTTCAGCTACTTCACTCAACTTTTCCCTGCCTGCCACTTACAGAACCGAGGCTTCCAGCCCTGAGAAGTGGGACAACTGTCATTGCATCACACAGCTCTCTGAGCTTCCCAGTGGGCATACTGCCTCAAGAGGTTTTACCCTGAAGAAAAAATTAGATTACTGAAGGTAAAATGATGTGCTTTCAGATGTTAACGTCTATTCTAATATTGCCGTTTTAAAATTGTTACATAATCAAGTTGTGTAACCGACCTACTGAAGTTCTTTATAAAGATACCCGTCTCCTTCCTACCATCTAGTAATCCTAACATCACATAAGGTTAGTAAAAGTTGCAAAACTTTTATGTTTCTGAATATTATGGTAGATTATGGTAGAAGTGTCCTTCATCTAGTCAATACAAGCTTGATAAATAATTCAATGAATATGCTGATCCGCTGAAGAGAGAAACCAACTAGTAGCTGCTGCCACTGAATTAACTTTGCTATTCAAAGCACCCTGGCCAGTACTAGGCAGCTGAAAACTTCTGTCTTCTACACTCCAACATAGGAACATGGCACTAACATTGCCTTAGAACAACATAAATTCTTTAAACGATCCCTGTTTTCAGAACATTTTTTTCCTCTCAGAACCGGGTAATCACCTACAGTTATCCCTCAAGTGAAAGGTAATTTTAAAATATGAGAAGACTTGGAAAGGTAGGCAACACTCATAGCTTGTTTCATTCAACTCTTACTCCTTGATCAGCTATTTTCTGTACAAAGGGTTTTGTTTTGTGGATTTTACGGAGAAGAAAGCAAAACTAAGTAGCTGGCATTAAGTGTTTTCTGTAACACTTAGTCTAATAATTTACTAAATATCAGCATAATTATAGAGCCTCTCCACCTGAGAAAAAATTTAAATAGTAAGCTCAAAGTACACAGGATGTCTAAGAAATTCAGCAAAGAAACAGCAAGACAGACCTTTTAAGAAACTTTATCCAAGGTGTTGTCTAATACATATGTGAGGACAATAAAGGTTTTGTAGAATCCATGATGAGCATCCTCTCTTCTTTTATGACACTACCAGCTAAGTGCTAGTTGCTTTGCTGGAATCCCCACATTCACCAGTTCCTCTGATTCACAATCACCTGTCTCTAAATAGAAGCAGCACAAGAGCTGCAGCATGAAAGTTCTATTTGAGAAAAAACTGCCAAATTAGGAAAGGACAGAAGTCTTGAAATTAACATTATGAAGGTGCAGAAAGATTTCTTAGGAGTTCTATAAAATAACAGCAATATGAGCTTTTATTTTTATTAGGTATCCTTTTGTATTTAAGCACAAATCTTTATCTGAAATATAAAAAAATAAAGGTTTTCTGCTAGTACACTTAACTTCATATGCTTCTGTACACACATTAAAAAGATTTTAAATATACACAAAGAAATGACACATCTGGCATGGCACAAGTATGCATTATCATATGAAGATATGCATTCATTAAGAACAAATGTAAGCAATTTTGTCTTCTAATGGTATTATGGTATTAACATACAAAACATGCCACTAATGCAAACCCATGCCAGACCTTGTTTCCTGAAAATGTAAGCACCCAAGACAACACTGAAGAACTTGCATTTGTATTTGAGAAAGTTACAAAGAAAGAAAAGCAATTGGTTTGCAAGGCCAAGGGGTGGGAGGTGTCCCAGGTCATCTTTATTTGAATAAAAAAAGCAAGTTGGTTGACATAAAAACAAGTATTTTGTCAAAATGCTTTAAATATAAGCCTACTTGTTTGAATTTTAAAAAATTTAAAAAACAAGAATTTATCAGATTCAGGAATACTTGGTTCTGCCCAAAATAAAACCAGGTCAAAAATTAAATTCCTTCCCAGCTTTTTCTTTTAGAATTCCTGTTGAGGCTGCCCAGATGTTTAAATTCATCACTACATCTGTGTATCTACAGTTAGAATTTCCATATTGAGTGCATGTTCTAAAATATCTATAAAAAGTTTTAATTCCTTTTACTTACAAATTGGGGGGGGGGGGCTGGGAAGGGGGGCAAGAAATTATTATTTCCAGTGTGGTATACACACCCATGTTTATTAGTTCACTTCCAGTTACAGAAAGAGTAAAGTTGAAGCCATACGTAAGTGCTGCTTTAAAATAAAGACAGACTACTGTTTTCTCCAACAGTTTTATTTCAAAAAGTACACGAGTCTGTCATGGAACTACAGCATTTTAAAGTTTCGGATTTGTTTTTACAGATTCACAAACAATACTTGTATTTTGTGATATCATTCCCCCAAAAATGTGAATATAAAACTTCATACTGGAATTCATATCGATATTCAAGTTCATGCTTTGTGCATGAGAAGCATAACATAAGATTTTGGATTCCAGGAAATATTATTGCTCCAATTTCATTTGAGCTGTGCCTCAGTGCTAGAGGACCAACATCCAAAGGGCCTTATGAAGCACCTATCAAGCGTATAAAACAAGGTTTAAGTGATACAAATAGAATTGTGTCTTTAGACTGCCACAGAGATCTAAAGTGATCCAGAACATACACAGTCAAGAACAAAACCAAAAAGCTATCATGGAAAACAGCAATATACAATACGCATTATTACAGAGAAAGCTTGTAATTAAAAAGTCTTACTTGTACTACCAAGCAGGAAGCATACACCTAACGTGAATGTGACTATCACGGTTGATAAAGATGTATGCACTGTACATTTGCTTCAAAAGTCATTTTACCTCTCCAACAAGGCATTTCCGTGCACTACATAATTCAAAAGTATTCATTTTCAGGTATGGAAGGTTCACACAAATATCTTTAAATATCCATTTCAGAAGTTTATGAAAAGGCTTGTAATGTATGGACAAGTGTTACATAACCTCTACAGTATTACAAGTCTAATACTTTATTCACACCATACTATAATTCAGGGGTTTCTTCTATATATAGTAGTCCTCAACAGGCAAGTTTACAGTCATGACATTAACTAGTAATTTCTCCGGTTCATTTAGAGTATTTACATAATGCTATCACCGCCCATCCACCCCCATTCTTTTTTCCTTTTTTTTTTTTAAATAAAATGAGATATTAAGAATGCCACCTTCTAACAGGTATATCAGCTGCCACTACTTCCTAGAAAAGTTCTGTTAGCAGGTTTGTAACATTTGACACCTCATGTGTTTACTCAATTCATGTCCTACACAACTAAAAATCATTGCTAAGTATAGTAGCTGCTTTTCAGAATCATAATCCAGTGTAAGTTACGAATCTAGTGACTAAAGAAATAATTTATAATAGTGGTATTAAGTTTATATTGTAGTGTTTTATTTATTCAAAAAGGCATGATGATAGCAACTTGAGGCAAAGTTTACCCCAAGTCAGAGGTTCTTTATTTCAGATAAGGACTATGTCAGATTCCATTCCTTTTATTTTCCATGCAATTACATAAATAGACAGACACTGTCAAGGCTGCTAAGCCTAACAGCGAGGCTCTGAGGGCATATCATGCTGTCTTTCCATTCTGTCCATTTATTGTTTTGTGCAATCTGACAGAGCATTAAGTATGTGTAAACTCTGCTCTGCATGCTTGAGTGAGAAATTTCTCGAGTGTCCTAGGGCTTACCTGACGGAAAGCACAGGGTCTCAAGACAGGAAAAAAAAGCAGAAGCAAACAAAAACCACACCTCATCTCAAATTACGTTCACAGAGGGCTACGAATCAAATTCAGTAGGTTTGTTGCCTGTTTGCTTAGGTGTCTAGCTATCTCTCAGTCTGTGATTCAGTTCTAGTTTTGTACTCAGCTTGTTTTTATGATCCAAATAACCATACCCTTTTAATTAAGGAAGGCCTTAGTTGCAAGGTAAACAACCAGTTTATGATCAAAATATCTTTAAAGTCTCTTCTGTCACAGTAATTGGATGCAAAATGTCATCTCCTCATCTATTGTTCTTCATAAGCTTGAGTTTGGCACAGTTACTAAACCTATTATTTACCACACAAGTGAAGAGTTTTCAGGAATATAAACACATTATAACTACCAATTGAAGGAGTAACCCACAATTTGAAATACAGAACAATACAGAGAGTCACTGAAATCACATCCAAAAATAGGCATGAAGAGGTATAAATAGTACATAAGAATCAAAAAATCAGATCACAGTGTCATGTTTTAAAAACTGTACCATCATCTAAGCACCTGTCTGAACAGTAAATTTAGGCACCAGAAATTTCATTAAAAACTGAAGATACAATCAAGCAAAGTTTATTGAAAAGGCACACATGAAAGATAAAAAATCTGATCTCTAACAGTATCAGTTTACAATCTAAAAAAGTCCAAAATATGTAAAATTTTAGAGTCTAGAATACTTAGTAGCCATTCAAGTATCTAAATTCGGTATAAAGGGTATGTTATCTACGTTAACAGTGCCAACCAAAAATGGTGCACATAACTACAAGATATGGGAAACATTTAGTAGTAAGCCAAATGATTTATCACAGATGTAAGCAGCTACAAGAAAGCAGACACTAAGCCTAGAAGTTCGGGGAAATCCTTTATCTCACTGCTGCTACATACAAACAATACTAACATCTTTCAACAGGTTCTTTCAGATATTTTCTCCATCAACCTCTGTGCCACATACTATAATCATTTAGAGTTTTCCAAAATAGTTAGTAGCCTAACATCTATAGCTAGAGTAAGCTGAAGGGAGTCCCCCCCACACACACCCAAGCACAAGGTGAGAAGGAGATTAGAAAATAGGAAGGAAGGAAAAAAAGATTCAAACTGCACTTTACTGAAACTACATATCTATGGGAGCTAGATTTAAAGTTATCAGAAACTATTCAAAGTCCTTAAGCAGGTGTGAAACTAAGATAAGGAATTGTTCTATTCCTCCTGTAATGCTTTAAGATAGCAGAACTGGGAAGGCTTTTTTTTTTTTGAATAGACTCTTGAAACATGGTCATATCAGCAATTCTGGATAACTATTTTCTCCTAGATTCTGTCCACATGAAATTTTTGGTGCTGAAAATCTAAACGTCCATTAGTAAGAACATTTAGGGCCATTAAACAGACAAGGAGAAGTAAGCGTTAAATTCCTTGCAAATTCATGTAAAAATGTATCATCATCTTAAGGGGAAGATTTTTCTGAAGAACTGTGAGAGCAAGAGAACAGATATCAAATACCAGTTAATTAACAGCTTTATTAAAGCCCAATGAAACTTCTAGGTAATTGGTTTATTAGAAAGTAAGAACACTGCCTTAGAACCTAAGCAGGATTTGGAAAATACAAGCTACAATTAAGTTAAGACCTGTCGAGATACATATTCATTCTTACTGTGACAATATAACAGTTGAGCTACAGATTTTAAAGCTTATATACCACTACTAACAATTTGATAGGATGTCTTACATCAGATAACTTAATATTAAGTTATCTGACATGACTAAAACTAGTTATTGCGGTAAAATTCAAATTTCAAAGCGCTCACAAGGTCTCCTATCGCATTTCCAGTCACTGAGATTTTAAACTCAGGATAAATTCAATTATATTAACTGAACCAATCAGATAACTGGCAGCCCCTGAAATAAAAGCTCAGGAAGCACTCCAAATAAACATTACGAAGGTAAAGAGCTGCATAAATACTCAGCGTTTCAACAGAATTCAAAGTCATCCTCGGTATTTCAGCCCCACTGCAACTTCAGACGGTGGCCAAATTAAAATACTTCTATTACTCCAAAATTGAGGATGAAATTCAAGAACTCTGAGGAACTTCATGGTCTACATATGAAATGGTTTTGTTACTTTTCAACTGTGTATTACTGTTTCATATTCAGAGCTGCACATTAGCAGACAGTGCCTCTTCAGGAACCTACCAGAGGTCCAAACACCTTCAGTGTCTGGTATTTATGAACTCCCGTGCTTTCAGCAAATAGTTCAACTGTTATACACTAATAAGTTTAAAAATGAGAATCGGTGGCTTTTCAAACTAACTTTGTTTTCTTCAAGGAAAATTGCATGCCATTGTTTAAATGAGGGATGGAACACCGTAGTTCTCTAATACTTATAATGAACAATTAAAAAACAGGATTTAAATTAATATTCTATACTATGGACCCATCTTTGCTTTGTGCTGGAATCATCACTGGGACAGCTCCCATTCTACTTAAATTAGGTGCAGCTACCTTTGAAGATGGAAAGGTTTGGTTTTGACCAGAAGTACGTTCAAAGTCTTCACTTGGGACTTGACTATATGGAGTTTTGGTATATCCTTCCATATTTGAGGGAGACATTGAGCCCAGAGAAGAACGATTGCTGCCTATGTAGCTGCGGGCTGTTGAACTGCGACTTTTTGGAGGCGGAACATCTTCTCTGGAATAAAAGAAAAATTCAGTTGCAGAACAAGAATTCAGTCAATGTTAGTATGCAGGAGCTTACATGAGTTTTCCATTTGTTTCTTCCTATTCTAACACAGTAGCCTTTTTAAACTGAAATAATGAAGCATTTGTTGCCTTTAAGATCCTAACTGAAATTACAGACACGACATATTTAAAACAAGTTCTCAGACAAACTGTTAGTGTTTCAATAAACAAATTAAAACAGACATCTCAACCACTAAGTATCTTACTCACAGAAAGACATTTAAAAGTTAATTTTCATATAATACTACTCAGAAATTAGGTATGTCGTTACCTAATATCATGATGTACTTCTTTCTCATACTTCTTCTCTCTGTGTTTTTTACAGCAACAGAAGACGAGAAAAGCCAGTAAGGAGAGACCCAGCAGAGTTCCTACAATAGCTCCAGCAATTATACCAGCTGTATTTATAGCTAGAATAGATAAATTACAATATTTTTAAGTGTTAAATTTATATGACCATTTTCTTTTCTCTCAACATTAAAAACAGTATGTTTCCACATGATCCAGATTAACAGCATATCACTGAATCAGATATGCTTCAATCCATGATTTAGAATGACAACAGAGTTGCAGATTCCTGCATAAAAAAGGCAGTATTTAGAGGGAAGTACAGACTTAAAGCTGCAACCATCAGTTGCATAACAGTTTTTTATTTGTTGTTTTAAAACTTTTTAGGAATTTAGAGAAACAAGGTTATTCAGTTACACAAAACATGATATGACTATACAGTCAACACTTACGAGGGGTGACATTCAGCTCAATAGAACATTCATCTGCGCCAACTCGGTTTGAAGCAACACAACTGTATACACCAGAATACTCTTGAGACGCATTTTTCAAGAGAAGTTCACCCGTATTTCTATCTACAAGGAACAGAAAGCAAGTGTTTACTATTTACCAAAGTTTAGTTTCCTACTCAGTGCTACAGAATTATTATTCCCGCACATACGTGAAATCTTAAAAATACCATGTAAAAAAATCCAAAAGTCTACTTGTGCCACAGAACACTTATTTCAAAAATACTTTTTACTTTACTAGATATTTATTCCACAAAATTTGACTTTAATACTAAGCCTACAGATTGCTCTGTCAATGGAAAGGAACAGATGCTTAAAACGGCCAATTCTCTCACCTTAATGTAGAATACTAAAATAAGAGATTAACTGCATCACAGAGGTACCCTCTTCTCTTCTGTGTTGAAACCAATTCTGCACAACCAGCTCGGATGTCTGCAGAACTCATGTTCATCATGAAAGACAAATCTGACCTAAACCTTGCACTCCAATGGGCAACTAGTTAAGTCTAGCTATGCTGATAGAGTGAAAGCAGGAAGAACATTTCCCTTAAGGCTTCCAAAGCTATTAACAGCTACCTTTGCGAGATTTTTAAATTGCTAATAGATTTGCAACCAGCACTTAAACCCTAGAGCTGCCAAGAGATTACCTCATGGTAACAAAGAATCACACGTATACTTAGTTAGCTCTTCCTGCTGAAGTTAGGCAGCATAGAAGAGGTCCTTGAGAGCACGTTCAATGCTCCCAAACCTACAATCACAAACCCCAAACAACTGTTGCTACATTATATTAAATGCCACTTTTGCATACTTCCTAAATAATTCTTGTCCAGCACTATCAATTGATTTTTTTTTATTATTTTTTTTTTTCCAAAACATGAGACAAATTTGGGA
Source organism: Anser cygnoides (assembly GCF_040182565.1). Classification (NCBI taxonomy): domain Eukaryota; kingdom Metazoa; phylum Chordata; class Aves; order Anseriformes; family Anatidae; genus Anser; species Anser cygnoides. The sequence goes on along the minus strand of NC_089873.1, from coordinate 106,978,342 downwards.
TGCATAAGAAGGAATAACAACAGAACAACAGAAACTTAAGGCCTTGAGTGGTAAAGAGAGAAACATTACTGACTAACTTCATTGTCAAAACAAGAAATAGGACATAAACAGCGCTACCGGGATGCAAAAGTTCAAAGAGAACAGCACAAGGCTCTTCAGATATAGTTATTTTTTAAGCAATCTGACCCTTAAGATATACAGATACTAAGAGACTACAAAAGTTCTAAGTAGACTGGAGAAGTTCCTGTAAGTCAGAGGTTGTTCTAATCAACTAAACTGGAACCACATCTCCCTCTGGAAATTCCTGAACCATAAATTAAGGGAGGATAAGAGACCACTATGAGGAAGAACCACACAAGTTCCTGTTCCCTCTTCCCTACACATCCACTTTTTAGACACATGGTATCATGATACCCTTTTACCTATATGCAATGCACACTTCACATTAAAATACTCCTCTTTGTAAGTAGATTCTTAAACTGCTCCAACTGCAAGGTGAACGTACCTTCCCCCAAGGATTAAAATTTTTTTTTAAACTACAAAGACCAACAAGAATTGGTACTGAGAACTATAATTCTAAGAAATATTCCAGAATAACTTTCACATAGTCAAAACTCACAAATTACTACTAAATTGGCTTTACTAATAAACTTTCACAATGAAGCTTTCACAAGAAAATCAACACCACCACAATAATTCTGAATTCAGTCAAAATTTGTAACATTGAATTATTTCCTGGATGTCAGCTAATGTAAGAGGGAAAACCTTCTCCTTTACGTGTAGGAACTTTTCCCCTAAATACACATAACCTCTTAAGAGATTCTGTCACTTGATCAGAAATTGAGAACTTCTGTGCACTCTCTAATGAAAATCAAGTTTTTATTTCCACTTTCCCAAATGCAGCTGTAATCACTGGTCTAGACTATTCTGACTCTTACCTGCTGCCCATCTGAGCAGAAAGCAGCCAAGAATCAGAAAGCAAGAGAAGTCAAAACATTCATGCAGGGGTGAACATGGTTCTGCAGTTTAACGGTAAGAATCTTTCTCAACTTCAAACATCTAATTTAAATGTCAGTTTTATTATCCAGTGAAAGGACAGAAGTGACACTTCTATAGACTGCTCTATACTAAAACTATGCATGAGATGCTAACAAGTCAAAATATGTCAAAAATATGAATACAATCTTTATTATTTATAATTCTGAAAAATTAAAGTTTGACAGTACTCAGCGTGGATGTGGCAGGAAGTTCTTGTGTGCCAGATACTCTTCTCCAGTCGTAAGACAAAAGTGGAGATCCTTCTTGTGATGCACATTTCAACGTAACGTCCTTTCCAATCTCCTGTGATCCTTCAACGGAACATTTAGTTCTTGCTGGCTTTACTAATAAATAAAGTATTATTGAATTAATAAGTCACAATCAAAAATGCTAGTTATGTTCTAGTAGGTCAGACCGTTTTGCTAAAGAAAGTTTGTGAAACAAAGCCTTTGCAAGCATGGAGAGATTTTGTATGAAATACAAGCCAGATTTAGATTTTTTTTTAAGTGCTCGTTATTCTGAATATTACTCCCTTTGCCCCCCCCCCCCCCCCCCAAAAAAAAAACAGAACAATGTCTGCACCCACCCTGAAGTCTCAATAAGGGATGATAGATTCAGGATGCCTTTGCCCTATGTAGGTTTTCATTTTATATATCAAATATAAGATGGCATAAACACAAAAATGTCACTGCAAATTCAAGAAAAAAAAATTTGCTTACCAAGTACAGTCAACTGTATTTTTTGGCTTTGAACTCCAGGAGCTTTCTTCACTTTGCACTGGTATGTGCCAGTATCTGCTGACTTTAAATTCAGGATATCCAACGAACCATCACCAGATCTGGGATCAGAACTGGTAAACTGCATTCGCCCAGTCATAGCAGCATAATAATGATTATAAATTCTGTCTACAGCATACATAATTATCTATAAAAGAATAAATATGATTCAGAAATCTACTTGGCATGTAAGCACTTGAAAAAAATGTTATCTTCAGATTCCTAACAGTGTCTTTCTACTGTTTAAAATAAGCATGACAGATGATCACAAAGATGATCAGAAGGCTGGAGCACCTCTCCCATCAAGGAAGGCTGAGAGAGGTGGGGATGTTCAGCCTGGAGAAGAGAAGGCTGCTGGGAGAATCACAGAATCATAAAAGGTTGGAAAAGACCTCCAAGATCATCTGCTCCAACCATCCTCCTACCACCAAAACCACTAAACCATGTCCCTAAGAGAGACAGAGAGGAGACCTCACTGCAGCCTTTCAATACTTAAAGGATGGAGAAGGACTCTTTACTCAGGTAGACAAGGATAGGACAAGGAGGAATGGTATTACACCAAAAGATTAGATTTAGATTAGACATTAGGAAGAAATTCTTTAATGTAAGGGTAGTGAGGCACTGGAAGAGGTTGCCCAGAGAAGCAACATACAATGCTCTAATGAATGCTCCAACTCAACACCTGCTGACATCTCGTTACTTGGGCATTGATTTATGGCTTAAAGAAAACTGTTTAAAATTGCTCAAATCTTCATTCTGTAAAATCTCTATTAAAAAGAAGTCATCTTACCGATAAGGCTTCAGAAGAAATGACAGCCTTAATAACTAACAAAGAGTTAATACAGAATACAAAATTCTCAAATAAATTTTCAACCAGGAAAATAATACACATACACAAGCAGAGTTTTCCGTACTCTGAAGCATTTTTAAAGTTCTTTAGTTATTAGATTAAGTACAAAATATCATAACATTCTCATTATTCCAAAACTTCCGCTACATTTCATATGACTGGTGTTTCAAAGTTATTTAAAACCACAAGCATCCCACCTTGAAAATTTTAACAAAGTCAAAAAAGTCACTACCAAAGTTCATATACTGATTTACTTTAATAATTTAATTAGAACCATGCAGAAAAGTCTCTACTTACTATTTGTTCCTTCTTTTGATTATCTGCTGGTATCAAGACCCACTCAATATCTAGTGGGCCTTCATCCTCTTCTGAGAGTACAAAAGTACATGGCAACGTAACTTTTTCTCCTTGAGCTTTTTCAAACATTGATTGGTCAGCTGAAGTTATACTCAGGCTTCTCGTTAGACCTATTAAAAATATTTTTGTTTTAAAAATCACATCACAGTTCCACAGCAAACATTCTCTTAGTCATTACTATATTCTTTCCAGAACAGAACGCCTAAAACCAGTCTCTGTACAACCAAAATGCATAGATTACCCAAACAGCTAAAATCTTAGTAACTTATCTCGACACAATGAAAGCCCAACTTTTTTGAAGTTCCTATATTCATTTAAGAAAAAAAACAACAAAATTATACCAATTCCTTTTGCAAATCCATCATATACTGTTTCTTCCTGTATAGAAATCAACTTTAAAAATCATGTCAAATTATCATTAAAAATCATTTCAAACTTTTATTGCTGCTTAAGAAATTCTGTGCAGTATGTTACTGAACACAATGCAAAGTCGGGTAGTCTTACTTTGGAATCATATCCCATAGGCAATTGCATCTTTGTTTGAAAGGTCTTTTTGTGCAATTTGAGTCCCATTTGAAGCTAAATAAATGAAAAGGCTGCTGCTGAAAATTTTCAAGTTATTGAAAACAGAAAATATAGAATATTTCCAATAACACATTTGGAATGAATTAAAAAAGTCACCTAATCAAAAGCCACTCACTCATTGATAAAATGAGAGCATGAAACAGTGACAAAGCCGACCAGGACTGTGTGTTAGATTAAGAAAAGTTACTTTGTGATGAGTTATAAGGACTGGACAAATGAATTCCTTTCAAAAACCTCAGGGAGTTTTCAGATTTGTTGGTCCTTTCTACTTGACTTACTCCTCAAAAAAGGCTGTGTAATCTTTATCTGTATGGGTGACTAAAGAAAACATGTTCCTGAACAGAATTTCCCCACTTCAACCCTGTAAAATAATCTATATAGTGACCCAAACAGACTTGCTGAAAGGCCTGAAGCAAGATTCCCTTTATTTTATAACAAGTATAGGCTTCCCTCCTTAAGTGTATAGGAACATACATCACAATCAGGAAGTAGAACTCTCCATTGACTTGTTATGGAACTAGGTTTGGCATTTTTACACCCACTGTTTTGTCCACCTTGCTGGCTATCATGTTCAGGTTTTTGGAGTCATTTCTGTACGTTGAGGCTGCTGTCCATCGTGGCTATGAAGTAGTCACTTGGATGTTACCACTACAGCAACAGATAAAAGGCCACAAGAAGCTTGTCCAGCAAGAATAAGATTGTTTTGGCACATCTGTAGAATTATAGCCTCAGACATAATAAAAATTATTACAAACAGTGCACATAAGCTCTAACTTGCACTTTCACACTAGCTCAAGTTACTATTCAACTTGCGCTTTTCCATATAGTGGAGAAGCTCTAGCTGAACTCTAGAAACTCAGACTGTACCGCAGCACAAGGACATGGACTTATTAGATCAAGTCCAGAGGAGGGCCATAAAAAGTTATCAAGGTGCCATAGAACCTCTCCTATGAGGACAGGCTGAGAGAGCTGGTGTTGTTCAGCCTGGAGAAGAGAAGGCTCTGGGGAGACCTCATAGCGGCCTTCCACTACCTAAAGAGGGTCTACATGAAAGCAGAAGAGAAACTATCAGAGAGGCTAGTGATAGAACAATGCGTAATGGTTTAAAACCAAAATAGGGTAGATTTAGAATAGATATAAGGAAGAAATTCTTTACGCAGAGGGTGGTAAGGCACTGCAACGGGTTGCCAAGAGAAGCTGTGGATGCCCCATTCCTGGAGGTGTTCAAGGCCAGGCTGGATGGGGCTTTGAGCAACCTGGTCTGGTGGGAGGTGTCCCTGCCCATGGCAGGGGGACTGGAACTGGATGGTCTTTAAGGTCCCTTCCAACCCAAACCATTCTGTGGTTCTACGATCCTAAGAACGCTTGTAGATAAAGCTATTTTCCACTCTGTCCATTGCTTGTTGGGTCAATATTAGATTGACAAGCAGAAGCAGCAGGCATCTTAGTTGAAAGGAGATGTCACAGCCAGCTGGACTTGAATCAAGCATTAGCACTAGGAGGGAGTGGCAGTTAATACTAGCTGGAGATCCCCTTCTGCAGAAGAGACACCCATCTGCTGCCAGATATGCTGGCATAGGAGGTTTAGCCAAAGCAGGTGTGCTAAGAGATTGCTTACCTTCTATGACTCTTGGACTATTATCATTGCATTATTACTACTAGTAGTGTTTTTGTTGTTGTTTGTTTAAACTATTACCATTACCTACTCATGCTAGTAACGGAGACAACCTGAAATAAGTCAAAATTAACCACAGAACTGGGGGCAAAGGAAAAGGACGTGGGAGTGCTGGGAATGAAGGAAGAAAGGCTTGTGGAGAAGGATCCTGTGAGTGAATTGGCTGCAGGATTAACCAGAAAAGCTTCTACTAGCACATGAGCTGTAAAGAACCAAAAAGGAAGTCAGGGCAGTTGATTTAGTGGCAGCTGACATAAGGCAAGACTGAAGTACTCACTGTTGACTCTGCTTGGAGCAGAAGGTTAGATGATTGAGGTCACTCTCAATGCAAACAATTCAGTTAACTGCATTAAAGACCTACACGAAGCTAATGCCCACGGTGATCAGATAGCATTGTCTCCAAGCTTTCCCCAAGCCTCACCTCCTCCAGTTTCCATTCAAATCAGAAAGATTCAATTTCTGTTCACTCCCCTAGTGTACTCCTCAAAACATAAGAGGATCATCTGTGGCATTTAAGTGCTCGTATGACATTATCGGACTGAGCAAAGATCTGTATTTCATAGAATCATTAAGGTTGGAAAAACCTTCAAGATCATCTGGTCCAACCATTGCCCTACTACCAATGTCACCCACTAAACCATGTCCCTGTGCAACAGGTCCAACCTTTCCTTGAACACCCCCAGGGACAGTGACTCCACCACTTCCCTGGGCAACCCATCCCAATGCCTGACTACTCTTTCTGAAAAGAAATGTCTCCTAATTTCTAACCTAAATTGTTTTGGTTAGTGGAGTTTTATGGATCAAGTTTCAGACTTTCCAGACTTCTTTGAACATACCAGAAAGACAGTGATTCCTCAAGTTAGCTAACCCGTTTATTCAAAGGTGCTTAGCATGAACTTGTCTGATTTTTAATTATAGCTAACAAATCACTGTGAAGAATAGGAGCATATAACAGATTCTCAAAAAAAAAAGCACTGAAAACTATCAACATAGAAATGCAATTGGTCCAAACACACATATATCATTCCCAAATACTTTTTCAAGGAAAAAACATTTCAAATTCAGTAGGGATAATCAGAAGAATGAGCCTTTGTGAATGGGTAAGAAGAGACGAGTACCATTCCTTGATCTATTTAGTATTATCCCTTATAAAAGTTTCAGAGGAATGTAAGAGGTCAATACACATTTTGGTTCTGAGCATTTAAATTTAAAGTTCTCAATGTGGAATTATTTAATTTTTCTCTGAGAAACTGACCCTACAGCAAGTCACTGACTGAACAAGTTTTTCACATTATTTCTAAAGGAGTGCAAAACAGTATACCATTTTTCAGGAAACTGTAGTTCCTTCTGAGTATTTAGACATACCATCAAATAGCACTCAGGTGGAACACAGTTTAGCAAAGTATATTATTAAATTTTTCATCTAGGAAAAATGGTATATGTGATAAAACTTGATGGAAACTGATTTTTAGTATCATTTAAAAGAGTTTTCAAAACAGAAAACACAACAAATGTAACAGTGCATTCTCCATTCCAACACAAGTAACAGAAGACAAATTTTCTTTAAATACTAAATGCAGAAATGATATTTTTTAGATTAAAAATGTGAGGAGTTCAGCATACACTGGAATTTGGGACTGCTTGCTTACACAAACTGAAGTGTAAATTTAAGCTTGACCAGAACACTTCCGGCAATCAGATAGCACTATCTTATGGCAGTGTTGCATAACCCACTGAACACAATCCCTCTCTAATCAGGCAAGGTGAGAAAAACCATCAGCTGGCACAGAAGGTAAGGCAAAGGCAACAGAAATACACAGAGAGGGCAGGAGTAGCAGAGCTACACCATAACAGCAGGACTGCCACCAGGTTCAAACCGATGTCTGAAATAGCAACTGCTACAGAACACAACTGCAAAGAAGCACAGACTGCTTCTCCATGGAATAAGAACTGAGTTCACATATCTTGCCGCACTTAAAAATCATAGTTGATCAATATACGTTCTACATTTGCACAGTACTTCACCTGTACTAGCAGGCTCTCCACAAACTTTATGGTTTGCCAATAGCAGCTCGTAAACAGGAAATGGCTGTTAAATGCATGAAGGTTTCCTCACAGAATGAGGCCTTCAGAAGTATCAATCAGAAATGCATGCTACAAAACGCACTTAAGAGACTCTTCTTTCAAGCATAGTCTATAGATGATGTTTGTCTGCATAGTTGTGATCAAATCTTTCTGCTTGACAAGACTTCAGTCTCAAGAATCAAATCCCCACTCATTTTACTTCGGAATATGCCTCTCAACTGTAGTGAGTCTCTTATTTTAAGTTAGCTCTAATAATATAAAGCAAAATTTGCCAACTGCCCCTTTTTCCCACATCCACTTTGACAAAACTGCACTTCTGAAATAAAACACCATAAAACTTGGAAAGTCAACTTACACCAACGTCCTTACCAACTAGTACCTAACAGAGCGAGTTTCCCACTGCTTACTGGCAGTCTGACACAAACATTGTTAGCCTTCCTCATAGTGCAAATCCCCAGAAGTCACCATCTCACAATCTTCTGCTTCCTGACTCCACAAAGAGTCAGTATCTTCACATGATGCCAATTAACATCTCTGCAAGGCAGGGTGCTTCTAACAGAATAACTGGAATAAAAGTTGCCTTAGCAGAAATAAAGTGAAAAGAATATTTGATATTATTCATTTTTAGTGATTTTGATAATACTAATTTTAGTGATTTTACAGCACCCACCATCCAAGCCACATCAGTACAGCCAGCATGGCCACAAGCTGCAGAACTTGCTTAGGGTTTTTTCCCACGATATCATAACTGACTGCAACACAAACTGAATCCTAGTTTTACCAGCGTGATCCTCAAGGGCCACAAAGCCTAGCTTCAGGTTTGGGTTCTCACAATTTCCCAGCATCTTGCCTCAAACAGCGAGAGTAGAAGCCCATTAAAGTCAAAACTTTCAAGAACTTGGGCCAGATGTGTTATGAAGATTTGTTGCGTCTATCTTTCCATGTCATAAACCCTAGAACTACTGGAAAGCCCCAACACATGGCAAAATCCTGAGAACATCACGTCCCTTAGTCATAATGAGGTCTGACAGAGATTAAGACAGGGTTAACCTTGCCTTAGTTTCTGCGGAAGTTTTACCAGGATTCAGAAAAATCAGGCTGATCAACTGGGGGGGGAGAAGGGAGTGAATGAAGGGAAGAGAGTCAATTCAACTTTTCAACCAGCTCTAGTCATATGTATTTTCTCAAATTCACTTTTTTCTGAAGACATGACTTAGAACAACACAGAAAAAAGGCCACTAAAGAGCCTTTTTTAAGCTTAGTAAGCATTACAGAAACAATGGAAAGAAAAAAACCTACGATTTAATAGAAGGACACACACAAATAGTTGTCTTCCCTTTGGAAGGGAAATTCAACAGATTTGGAGAATTCTGATGTGAGAATAAAACTCTCAAATTCTATTTTACAGCCACAGTACACAGATTCTCATGAGATGTTTCAGAACAGTATCCAAAATCCCTAGTAGCTCAATACACATCTTCTTAACATTTTTGGTCAGACTCCTAGTCACTGAAGATTACTTAACCAGCACAGCAACCTCATCTTAGCTAAGAGGAATAAGAAAGGAGGGACAGAAACAAGCAAGCAGTCAATGAACTGTTGGTAAAAGCAAACTGTAAAGCTTTTCTAACAAAGGAAGTACTATCCGGCTAGTTTTAGAAAGTTAATATTTAATATGTTCTACAGAGCAGTGCTTGATGCTAACTATGGCTATTGTACAATGCTACAGTACAGCCTTCAAAAATAAAGCTGAGTTCATAGTAAGTAGAAAATAAAAAACCCACCACCACACCATCTTAGCAAAAGCATCCAAAACTTAAATCTAGTACTTCTAAAATTATCAACATTAACAAACTATGCCTTTACTTAAACCTCAAAGAGGCCCAATCAAAAAAGATTAGAGAGAAGATAAAAACCTGCCTGCCTATACTAGCTTAAGTCCACCATGCAGAACACTTGTTAATCCCTGAAGAAAGCAGACTCAACATTCGAACAGATGTTCATACCTGCATCTCTGATCTCCTAGGTGAACGCTCCACAAGCTAACCAGTCACACAACTTACTGAAGCCCTTCTACTATGCAGAAAAGATCCAAAGTTTATGGAGCCAGAGAAAGTAAACATCTCAAAATAAAAGCACTAGCCTAGAAAAAGTTGAGATTTGGCTTCCAGTCTTCACTCCAAACGCTGTTTCCTCCTTCCTAGCCTATTTAGTCCCAGATTCAATATAATAGCTCAGGAAAATAAATCCACAAAGCAATTTCTGAAAGAGCTTCAATTCAAGATAGCATTAGTAGAGGCATGATGTTAAACCTTTCTCTTTCGCATTTCATCCCAGCTGCCTCCCCAGTAGCAGGATGAAGCTGAGTGATCAAACTCCCAGAGATCTGGTCTAGGTAAGCTTTCAGGACACACTGTACACAAACTGAAGCAGCTTACCAGCACAGAGGAAGTTTCTGCCATAAACTACAAAGAGAAAGCTGATGAAACAGCAGGAGCACTTAAAGCACAACATGGGAAAAAATCCATGTCAGAATGATCCTGGCAAAGTTCTATCACCTGGACAATCAACTACACCCCTGCTGGGTCTCCAAACAGTGGGTTTGTCTTTCCAAACTTCACTTCATTTGAGCAGCCAGGGTTGGGAGAACCACTTAACGGAGGCACATTTACCAGGCAAAGTCTCCCAGTTGCACTTACTCTCAAAATAACCAGGGTGACATCATGGATTTACTTTCTCCCTGCTTATTTCTGACTTCTCATCTGCTTCCACATTAAAGGGGACACTGCTATTAAGAATAAGCCTTATTTTCTTATCTACTATCCAATCCCCAGACTCACAGAAATGTGTTTTTAAGTAGCACAGAACCTGAAATCTGACCAGTTCCAGAAATGGAGGAGTGTTGCCAGCCAAAGCTCCCGATTTCTGCAGAACATCTCAAAAAGACTGATTCTGCTCCAGAATTCCACAAACAACACCTTAAAGGTATCTGCTTTGAACAGAAACTGAAACAATCCTGCATTAGCCTAGTCTAAGAAATCTGACAAAAATAAATCAATTCAACAATAACCATTAAATTACTGAATTTCTACCTGAGCTCACCTGAATCCACAAATCCTCTGTCAAGTTACACAATGGAAAAAAAGAAAAACTGCACTAAAACCAACATGAAACAGGCTAAGCATACTGCCTTTCTGAAGACAAAAATATTCTCTTTCAGTTTGGACATTACTTGTAATAGAAGAGTTCTGTGGCAGGATCACATGAATAAGTTGCTCATGTAGAGTCGCATACTCAAGCCCCAGTTTAAAGCATACTGCACAGTAACATTAGAAGTTATTCTTTCTCCCAATCTAATAAAGACTTTTTTTTAAGCTCTAAGACTCAAACAGAACTACAAACAACCCTAATCCTGTAAATACATAACATGATCTTAATTTCATTCCCAACCGCAATTCACTGAAATCGATTGGAATAGCAACAAGGAAAATCTAAAAAGCATGGGCTAAAGCTTTACTGATCTTTTACTCATCTCCCTCAAGTTTCACTTCTTCCCTTGATATCCCATTTGATTCTACCCCACGTTCCTTTCCTTTTCCAACTGTACTTGTGCTCCTAACTTGCTCAGCACATTCTTGAAGCTATTCCTGTTGCTAAACCCAAAGTCATTAGCCAAGTATCCTAGCAACTACAGCAGCAGATGACCTTACTTAAGAGGGACGTACTTATCAAGTTGGGAGCGGGTGAGTTTGTATCTCATTACTGAACTAAACGATATGCTTGGGGGATGGGGCGGGGCGGCAGCCACACATAAAAAGGGAAGGGCTATTATAATAAAAATTAGGATTAAGATTAATTTTAAGCATGGGAATACTGTTTAGCCCAACATCTGCAGAAGACCACTATGAATTCTGAGCTTTAATGCTTGGTCACGTTCAAATGGTCAAGTACGACTTTGCTCAACCTGCAGTATTTAGGAAAAGGCAACCAGACGACTTCGGACTTACTGAGGTCCTGCCTTCTCATCCTCAGTTCTGAGTGTCACCTCCCTTCATGCCAGTAAAAGGCTTCATGAAAAAAAGCACAAGTTTCAGTAGCACAAAGGTGGACACAGAAAAGCTGAGGCGCTGTTGTAGCCTCGGTAAGGATTTGCTTACACTGCCATGGAGCCCCACCCCATAGAGAAATTTTGCGCTACACCTACACCAGCCAGGCTGCTGCCAGCTCTCAGAGTAAGCAGCAGGGCTCATCCCCACACTGCACAGCCACAGAGTGACTTGACTTAATGAACTCATCCAGTAAGAAAATAACACACTCCATAAGTCCTCTGTTGTACCAGCTGAGTGAATTCAATCAGCTACACAACACTGACTCTGACAGCAGGAGAGGAAGAAGGAACCCAAAACCGTCACTGAAGCAGCAACAGCTTAGATGGACATGTGCAGTCACACCAGATGTAACCACACCACATCTTTAATGCACCTAGGTGCAACGTGAAACTGTACCTTCACACTGCACTTAAGAGGCATTAAGGAACCATCGCAACATACCATTTAGAAGAGTAAAAAGAAATGGCGTCCAACCATTACAGAGACTTTTTTCAAAGACAAGAAAAAAACAACAAATCCTGACATTCCTTACTTATCCATACAAAAACCTGCCTCTCCTCTACCAGTCCACACCAACTGCAGCAGCTGGTTTGTGCTTTCAGCCCTGCGAGTCACGTGTTTTCCAGCTACCCGACTGATACTGAAGGGTTATACAGCCACTAAGCAATCAAGTCACATGGTTCTTTTCTTCCTGCCAATTTGATGGCATTTAAAAGGAAGATGAATGAAGCAGCCCTTTTGCAGTGTGAAAGCATTAGGCACATCTGTCAGTCAATGCATTAGGGAATTTAAGTACAATCAAGCACTTAACTGAGCAGCCATATTACTTTCACTTGAGTAAAGGGGTTTGGAGTCTTCCGAGCTAGTGAGCCATGTTTTTTCATAGCACATGCAAGTTTTAAATTAAGATTGAAAGTTATTTTATTCAGTAGTATATTTTTGTTGCTGTTGCTTTGTGAGTTGTCTTTGTTGTTGTGGTGGTGTTTTAAAGTGGCTGCTTGTTTTTGCCTCCCTCCTCCCCACTGCAAGAAATAGCCAGAAAGGAACATGTTCAAAGAACTAGAATATCCACCCTAAATAGACAGAAAGTTAATGAGTCATTATATGTATACACATTCATTATTTTATAGGTCTTAACTGAGAGGGAACATTCCTCGTAGCTTAAGTGGTTAATACATCTAGAAGGAAAAAACAGAAAATGCAGGATCTATAGATACATGAAATTTCAACTACCTATACAATATCACTCCGCACTAGTTAAAACAGCTGTGAATTTAAGAAGTTTTCATCCTTCTTTCTACACACGCACACCAAATATTTCTTGTTGATTGATCATCTTTCAACATGCCAAATGTAGGTTTTAGCTGCAGGGCATGAAAGATACAACTCTGTGTGCTACATTAAAAAAAAAAAAAAGTAGCAGCAAGCAGAACTGCAAAACTTGTGACCATTGAGCACTTCAGATGCTTCTCAAAAGCAGCTAAAGGAAATCACATCACTGCTGAACAGCTCAGGACTAGCTGCAGCCTACAGCCACCAGAGCTGCAGATCCCACTTGTCTATCACACTGCAGTTTTAGAATACCCGATCCAACAAGCACATGACATCCACAAACAAATTTACATACTCCACCCACACGGGTTTGAGGTTACAGCTGATCCTTTGCTTACAACTAAGACTAGCGATCCCATTGAGTTGGATCCAGAAAAGGAACAGGTAAACAATACAACCTTACAAAACCTTACAAAATTTTCATGTTTTTCTGACTTTAGACCTCCCTGAAGAGGCTCACCATGGAGCCAGAAGAATGCCAGCTACCACCTGAAACGGGATGTAAAAATAATCCTTGAGATAACACCTAGCCATACAACTGACCAATTGCCTGATTTAGTGATATAGTCAAACTCCCCAAAAAAGCTCCCCAGGCCAGGGTTACATATTTTTCTCACGTGGGAGAATACTGATCACACACAATTCATCTTCTTCTGCCATCTTCCTGGTACTCATTCCTGCCCTGTAGCAGGACAGATTGTTGGCACAACTCTTTCTTGTTCCAAATCAGGCAATCATAACTGGTTAAAGAAAAAAAAAAAAAGGTAATGAAAACTGTAAGGATTCTCAGTTCAGACCCATTCACCATTCACCCACACAACTAAGACAGTTGTGCAGTAAATAAAATTACCAGCAAGGACAGAGGGTTTGCTATGATCAAGCTCCTACTGAAAGGGGTTTCCATAGAACTATAGCTTCACTGCCACTTACTCCCATGACAACAGGCTGAAGTGGCTCTTTTAATAACCACTCTCTGTCAGATGCAAACTAGTAAAAAGATGAATTTAAATAAAAGGCAGCATAAGCTAGCTAACTGTATATTTAGCCAGCAGTGACTAAATTGATGTAATTGGCAGGGGAGATATTCTTACAATCTGCTGAGACACACAACTGTTGAAATTTATTTAATGTTTCACACAGCATTAAAAGCTTCATGAAATGAATCAGAAGTTGCAACATGAGCAAAAAGGGAGTCCCTGACGTTAAAAGCTTATGAACACATGCAAGCAACAACAAATGATGAAATTAGTTAGGCAGTACTATGAATCAATACTGGCCCCAAAAACAAACTCCCTGTTGCGTATGCATCCCCCAGGTCACTGTGGCAAATGAGTTTTAAAACACTCCAATAGCAAGACAGATCCAAAGATGCTTACAAGGTTACAGGGAACTTCTTGAAGCATGAATGGAATCAAAGGCAAAGCATACAAGTACTCATGAGAGACATTTTTTGGGAAAGAAAAAAAAAGAAAACAGCAATGGAAGCCAAAAGAAGTAATTTATATAGAGATGAAACTACCACTGCTGAAGTGGAATCCGCTTTGGAGAATGCTGCGACAAGCACTGAAAGTGAAGACAGGCAGCTGATGCTTGATGCAACACAGGGGAAGCTAGCAAGGGGAGGCAGCCAAAGGAGAGCAAAGTGACAAGCTGTAACCATTTTTGCAGCAGCACACTGAATGCAAGAAATACTTTCTGATAAACAGAAGATTAGATAAAGCAAAATGATTGTAATTCAAATCTCAAGGCTGATGTCACAACAGTAACTAATTAAACCCAACAACTTCAGCTACTGCTGGTTAAAGTTTTTCATATGACTTGAAAATACTACGATTTGGGAAATCTAGGAAAGGAGAACTGAACATCATTTAACTGTCCACTGACATGAAAAGCTAAGAACTTGAACCCTGCAAATTGTTAAAATTATTCCTCAACTGACCAAGCATATGCAGCTTAGCAATAAAGGTACTAGGATGGGAATGATCCTGTGGTATCGAAATTCAAAAGTCAAATTTCTCCTAGTTGAAGCTTCTATAAGATCCTGGTGCTGCATAAAAACATGAACAGGTTTAAGTGCCTTCTTACACATACTTGACAAAGTGTACCAGCCACCAAATGCTGGCTGACTTAGAATGCATCAAAAATAGTTGCATAACCATAAGACCTAACAAAATGATCTGCCAGTGGTAACAAATCACCACCTCCTTAAAACAAAATTCTGCATTATCCTTTGGAAAACAGTTTAATATACATTTTCTCATTAAAAAAATATTCAGGAGCTGAAGAGTATATCATTTTGATTAGCCTACTAAAGGATTTGTTGGTGACAGCTACACAATATTAATTTAGATGAAAGAGAGTTTGCACATTTTGGGAATCCCCAACTACTTGAAGTGACCAATCATACTTAACCAAAATACGTAACAGACCTTGCAGATGGACATCAAGTCTCACTTACCACACTGCCTGGAGTGCATTTTTAGATAGAGAAGAATTAGCAACATAGCTTTAGAAAAGGTCTCATGATTACAAAAAGTAATCCAAATACGAACTCATACTGTATGACCACAAGGCAGCCGAAGACTCAATTTCACTACACCAACCAGTTCTGTGGTCACGTTGCAGTAGCACCAACTCAAAGAGAAACCACCATGAGTTATTTATCAGTTGCACAGCCAAGTAACACAGAGGCAGTCGCTAGAATCAATGCAGGCTAGTTACAACAATAGGGTAGAAGAGGATGGTTCTCCCCTTGTATCCCAGCGTTCAAGGATGAACTCTTTCCCTCCTGCAAGGAAAGGGGAAGCTCCCAATTTGGTTATTTATGACTGTGAAATTGACCTTAGCAGAGAGATTAAACCCCTGAGCTGGGTTCAGGGACGGCTTAAACCCAGACACTTCTCTCTTTCAACACAGAATAGCACAGCCTGGTTGCCTGCTGAGGGTCTATTTTGTACAGTCAAGATAAGCCTCCTGATTTATACAAAATCAGTTATTTTGAATCTTCTACTTTTAGCAAGGTGGAAACAAGGAAAGTTAGACTTACAGGAAAAGAGGAGGAAAAAAACCACAACTTTCAGTAGGAGCCCTGAAGTACCACGATAAATTACTCCACTACCACAAACTCAAGTAAGGACTTGAGCAGCTAGACCGTGCTCCATTGCCAACAGCTTTCACACAACTGCACACAAATGGCTTCCTCTAACTTTGGTCCATACAAAGAAAGGCAACTTACTGCTCTCTGTTTCCTCAAAGGAAACAACGTGTGTCTGGACCACTGACAGAAATATTAATTCTATTTAACAGAGAAAAAAATAGAAGGAAGCTCTGATCAACTCCAACGATAAACTAATTTTTTAAGTTGTTTTTTTCAGAGGACTACGAAATCTGTGCATCTTTCAGGCTAGTCATCCCAATAACCACGCTAAAATATTCCTAATCAAAACACACTATGAATATTTATGACTTTCTCTAGGAAGTCATCCAGTTTCACAGTGAAGTTTGAAGACACCTGTAACGCTTCAGTAAAGCTGAGGTGTGAAATCTGGTTCTGGTTTTGTGTTTCATCATATAATAATTATCTCCAGTTTTATAGCATTGTAACATTTGATATCTTAGCAGGGATACAGCTCATTTACAGCATATACAATAATTGTGCTCGAGACAAGCTTTTTTCCCCAGCTTTTGTTACATGAAGTGTTTCAGTACAAACCTTAATCACTAACCCAGCCACTAAATACTTGTAATTCATAGTTCACGCACAACTTCTGTTTAGAGAAAGTGAGTTAATGCAGAACTACCGATATCCCTTTACGCATTAGATTAGAGCCCATCATTCTGTTAAACAGGCAGAATTTTGATCCCATGAGTAATTTCCCCCGTGACATCAACACAGCATTAGCATTTCAACAGGAAACAAAATCTGTCCTCCTGCCAGTGCTGATGCATGCTCTGCCGTAAACCTTAACCTCCTCAGGTGTTCCGTCACCTTCCACAGTTTCACATAAATTCGGGCCACCATTAGGCGGAACACAACACGTTTTTCGAAGTCACTTGAAGGAAGCGTTGGCACTGACGCGGTTCAACCGAGTTCATGCCAGCAACCAAGCCAAGCGTTCGCCTACTTTTTGTTTCAAACAGGCCAGGCATGCTTTTGTTGCTGTTGTTTGACAACATCTACCCCTTTGTTCTCTCCCAGTAAGAAAATGAAATGAATTCGGGTATAGGTGTAACGCAGAGGCTTTTTCCCACCTCGAATTCCCTCAACTTTCCACCAGAGCTTCCAACCGCCCTCACTGAATCCAGAACAATTGGGCAGCGAGGGCTCTGCGAGCCACCCGGCCCCTTCCACGCCAAGACCAACTTCGCGGCTGGATGCAGGGTCGGGGGAGGCGTTAGGCGCTGATTTCTCTCGAATTTTTGATTAAATTTGATTAAAAGCACCCCTTCTTTTCGCTCCCATTCCCCCGGCAGGGCTCGCTCCCTCCCCAGCCCCGATATGCTGCAGCCGTTGCTGGCAGCTTCGCACACACACCCTACCACCACCACGTTAAAGATTAATTAAAAATAAATAAATAAGTAAGGTGAACACAATAAGGAGAGGAGCGACAAAAATTAAAATTTAGAAAAGAATAAGAAAAAACGAAGCCCGCAGGTCGCCTTCACGCGGCGAGGAGGAGGAGGAGGAGGAGGAGGGAGCCGAACCGCGGCAGCCCCCCGCCGGCTGGCGGCGAACAAAGCCCGGCGCCGCCCGCCGCAGGGCTCCGAGCCTCGGCCACCGCCCCGGAGCCACGGGGGAGAAGCCGGGACACCAGCACCGCCACGAGGACCACGGCCACCGCCCCTTCTCCCAGCCCAACAGAGCCCCTGCCCTTCCATTCCCTTCCCTTCCCTTCCCCTCCATTCCCTTCCCTTCCCTTCCCCTCCATTCCCTGCCGGTCCCCTCCCCGCCACCTGCCTGCCTGCCCGCCCGCCCCGTCCCGTCCCGTCCCGTCCCGTCCCGGCGCCCACCGGCGGAGCCGAACAGGGCGAGGGCCAGCAGCAGCAGCACCGCCAACGACGGCGGCGGCGGCGCGAGCGGCGGCTCCATAGCGCGGCGCGAGCGGGCGGGCAACCGCCACCAACGACTCCGGCCCCGCGACTCCCCGCGGGCGCGCCCCGCCCCGCCCCGCCCCGCCCCGCGCGCCCCGCCCAGCAGGTGAAGCGCCCGTCACTTCCGGGCCCTGGCGGCCGAGGTGCGGGCTGGTGGCGGCTGGTGGCAGTGGCATAACCAACCATTTACTGCGCATAAGTAGCTACTGCTATGTAGTAGTCTATGTATATACTGCAATACCAATGCTGTTAGCGGGCGTAAGAGGGTTTCTAGCACTATGGCTTATTCTCGTGAAGGGGTAAGTCATGCTGGTAGCGTGCCCTTTCATGTGCCTGCTGCCCTGTCCGTGCTGAGAAGCTATGCCCGTAATAAAAATATTTACACAAACACAAAACATTGCTTGTTTCCAACACCATTCTTTACAGGAATTGTGTTACTGTTCGTTTTCTTTGATGCCCATAATACATAAACTCCAAATACGTTAATCTGTGAGTGTGTGGAAGGTGAGAGCTTAAAAAGCAAAGTCCTTTTTCCCCTTGTTGTAAATTTTAGATCAAATGAGCAGCTAATCATTAGGGTATTTTCCCGACTGCTTAGCTATAAAGGACGTGTTGCTCCTTTCATTCAGTCAGGGATTCCTAGTGATGCAGGTGGTGGTGTCTCCATTTCTGCTGGAGTAACGAACGCGTGAGTGTGAGCTAGCATCTTTCAAAATGGTTGGCTGCTGTAAAGAAAACTGCAGCTTTTACCTACCACCTCACAATCTTTTTTTTTTTTTTTTCCGATAAATAGGGTAAATGCATTGCTATTTTCCATGAACGTGCAGCTAAGTACTGCTTATTCCATCTTGTAAGGGCATGACAGTTCATAGTGCCTGTTAGATCTCCTTTCAAAAACAAACTTCCCCCGTACAATGCTAGAGACTCTACATAAAGGATAGGCTTTTAAATCAGGGGATTTTATTTAATGACAAAACAGAATTGTCTTTCCCCTCTATCCAGGAAAGAAAATAACATTAAAGTAATATTATGTTAAAGGGACTGGGACCTCAAAGTGGGGATATTCAGATTTTGTTTTCATCTGCTTTTTTATATGTGCCACAGACTTGTGCTTTAAAGGGTAATCTCTTTTGAGCATCCTAGGCTGACTGGATGAGTGAGGTTTTTTGCTGTATATCCACTTGTGTCAACACAGAAATTACATACCATGGAAAGTATAATGAGGCAATCACAATCATTACAGAAAGAGAAAATGATTCATCATTAGAATGGAGATGCTCATCCTTCTGTGAAATAAATCCTAGCTAGTAATTAAAATAAAGACTGTACTGCATTTAGGAGACATGAAATCCACACTTTGTCTAGCCTAGACAGACCTATTCCTGGTCTCATTTAAATCTAAAGCAATACTGATGCACTTGTGTTCACACTCCTGAAAATTGTCCTACACTAGCAAATTAAGAGTACGTCAAAATGCATTGTTTAAATAATAATTATTAAAAAAAAAAAAAAGGCAAAAATCTCCGTGCTTCCTCACTGCAGACCAAAGTCAGGGTAATAGGGCATAAAGCTACCAAATTTATTAGAGGATATGACACTATAAATTTTGAGTGGCCTATACTTCCTGGAACACTAAACAATATGAGGGAAAACACAACTGTGAAAATGACCAAAGCTATTCCACTCACAAAGGAAAAGGTAAAGTTCAAAACTTTTTGAACAGATTTCGACTAATGCTGACATTTTGGATCAAGCCCAAAAAAAAGGACCCGAGCTGAACACAGAATCTGCTCTACGAGGAAGAGATATCCACTGGAGCAGAGACCTACAGTCTAGACCTACGTTTTGCAAATGTATAATTCCTTACCATTTTGTTTATGGAGAATGCTGTCTTGTGCTCCCGAATCTTAAGATTTAAGTCAAATGTACAACCGTACATTTCATGCCTTTAAAGTTAAGGAAAACCTCAGTATGACAACCCATACATTAGTGTCAGTCTAAATTTATGGATATCCTGAAGTAATAGGAATAAAATCTTTTTTAAGTTTTTAAATAGCTTTTTACACAAAAATCACAAATTCATAAGTAATTTTAAAAGAAGCTTACAAATGCTGAGGTGGGACAGGATATCCACAACTAAATCTTTCACAGCTTGAATAAAATGATTTGCAACTCCCCTCTACTTTTGTTGAGGATAAACTATCCGTCAATTCAAATCTCAGTTTGTGAGTAATTTCTGTTCCCTGCTTTGGGAACACTTCCTTACCTACCCTTATCTACTTGACCTTCCTGTGTAAGTGAAATAGCTTTTATTATTAACTCATTTTTTTGCGGAGAAGAGTGGAAAAATATCAACTGAAGTGACGTAGAGACGTGATACAGAATCAATGAAACGGGACTTATCTGTGTTTCTATTATACAAATCAAAAAAATGTACAGCACATGGTATTGTGACCCTGTCATGAAAGGAAAACAAGGACTATGTTTCAGTTTCCTCCTGATGAGTGGAAGGGCCGCTGTGGTCAGACAGCACAATTCTTGAGGGAAAACTGCCCATAGGACTATATAGCTCCTAACGTGGATAACTGTATTTCTCAAGAAAACCAAGAGGAAAAATAAAAATAAAATAAAAATAAATTTAAAAAAGGAAAAAAAAAGATAAAGAGAAGGAACAAAAAGTCCCTTGGGACTTTGATTTGAGATTTCTACTTGTAGAAGGGAGTGGACAGTGGACACATTTTTTTTCCAGGACAAGTTTTCTTCTTGACCAACAGGCTGTATCGTTTACATTATAATTCAGGCCAGAGCCACGCAATGGAAGGAGCAGGAACATTTGGCCAGGGGAGTGGAAGGGGACAGTTTCTGTTCAGGCTGCTGCTGCTAGGTGTGAATCCACCCAGAGGATGGTAGTTCAAATTAGAGGTGCAGCAGCCCTGCCCTCTCCCTGACACCACAGTACTGCTTCACGACAGCGCTGGGGCTTGTGACGCTAGCCAAGTTAGTTCAGGAAGCCAGGCTGGCCAAAGATGAGTACCTTTTGTTTTCAGCCACCTCAGCTCAACGAACTTTTTTCCTCCTTATTTGCCTGAGTGCCAGCTGGCCTCAAAAATGGGGCTGGGTGGCAGGCTGGGGAAGGGCAGGACTCTGAGTAGCCCAGCTGAGAGCAGTTTAAGCTGCTGTGGAACCACATCCAGAGCTACCAGAAGGGAAAGGTCCACCTGACACAACCATTTTTTTTTTCCAGAAGAATCCTCAGCGCTGCTTATACTACGCTTTGTGCCCTAGTGCGAGGAGCAGGCAGTCTATACAGCCAATTTTTTTGGCTCCAGCTGCCCTTATCAACGTTAGTTAAACCAGCCTTGGGCAAGTCAGGCTGATATGCTGAAAATAGCTACCAGAGTCAAGATATAGGCTACGTTAAGGTCTCATCAACATGGGGAGATTACAGCAAAGGATTTTAGATGGTAAATTTACAGAGCGCTATGTATTTCACAATAATGCTTTGAGTACGCACTCTTGTGCTGTGTCCCAACTGGCAGAGCCTGGAGCAAAGTCAAATTCCTAAGTGTGGGATGTGCCCAGCATTCCAGCTTCCCAACTGGAATTGATCTAGCTAGGTATCACCACCCACTTCCTGACCTTAGTTTCCACACCAGGGTGGATGGATTGCTGACTGGGAGACCAGATGATTGAGGTCCACCTTTTTCTTTAATGACCTTGGGCTGTTTCCAATTAAGCTTTCGTGAAATTGCTACCTTTTTATAATGATAACTAAATACAATCCCATACTGGGAAAAATAAAAAGAAATAAAGGAAAAGATAGCCAACAATAGCTGGGGTTTAATTATCTTTAATTTGGGTTAATGTTTTTCACAGACTGTCTTGTTCAGAGTTGAAATAACAGCTTTGAAATTTAACACCTCAATCAAGTGACAGTTGTTATCAGCGTACAATTCACACCTTGCTATACTCCGCTTTTGGAGAGACTGTTTCTGGAAAAGATGTCCTAAGAGGGCAACAATTTACACCTTTGCGTTCCTGTGATATTAAAGTTTAGAAATATAAATTGCCTCCAATTATTTTCTCTTAGGTTACTTACACTTGTGTGTCACTTAGGATGCTTAAACGGCAGAAAGTAAGAAGGAACACCAGTTCCCTACTGATGGCAGCTAGAGTTTTACCCAAATTTAAAGTTACACATTTACGCTATAAAAGGGAAGCAGAACGCATGTAATATAAAATAGATTTGGTTTGTTTAAAGTCCAGAAGGAGAGTACACTGTGTAATTTGTCTTTGTAAAAATATTAACACTATACATCTTCTATTATATATTGGAGGTTTATGTGTGTTCAGACTTTCATTGTATATTCACGTCAGTAAAAATGCAATGGTTGCTGGTTGGAACAGTAATACAACTGAAAATACAGCTGTGTACAGTAATAAACTATTTTTCTGAGCTAATATTCACCACTAATATACCTTGATTTAAGAAAGCTTCCATTACATAGGAAGCAAAATAGATATTAAGCAATTTCCTGAAATGATGAGAAAGTGCTTCTTTAGCAACTGATCTGAAAATATGCTTTCTCCCAAAGAGGTCACATTCACATTCCTCTCTCCCTTTTTCTCTCTTTGCATTGAATTTCAACTGTGAAATTTGCTGATGCCTATATGACCCAGAAACAGCATTTCACAAAAAGCACAATTCTAGTCCCCTCTCTCCACTTTTGTAATCACCAGACTTACCCTTGTGCCGGCTTTGATAGCCATCTGACAACTTAGTGAGCTAACTTAGCTCTCCAGACTAGCAAATAATTGTCCCCTTCACTTTTTTTTTATCATCTTATTTTTCCTGCAGAATAGGTTACCGACCGTTGCTGGTGTCTTAAAAGCCACACAAGCACAAGGCAGGAGGAAGTGCAGCTGTGAGAAAGGCTTGGGAGAACAGGCCCATGCTTGTTGTTTGTAGCAATAACTAGATCATCTTAGATGCCTCATGAAATTTGGCCTTTCAGCTTTGGCCTAATTTCACTTCAGAGCAAAATTAGCTGCATCACAGGGCAGTTGTGTTGGAGGAACCGCAACTACACTTGTGAAGAAGTGCTGGATTCCCACTCCTGCAATTGGCTCCTTGTGGAAGGAACTCATCTAACTGCTTGTACCCCTAACATAGATCTTAAATATTACATCCAGAGAGAGGAGTTATGTTCTTCCTTGCATGGCTTTTATGGGCTATGTTTAGTTTGGGTCTCCAACCGGAACCTCTTAGCACTGGGATGCATTCTTGTGTGGTCAAGCTGAAAATGATCATTAGAAAGCCAAAAGGAAACCACCCATAAAGAAGGTGAAAGGTGCACTGTAGAAATGGGCATCTGTGGACAGAAGGAGGGTGTTTATAGTACATTTTTCTAGTGCCCAGAACAAAAGTTATGATCCTTTAAGCAGGCAAGACTAGGAACAGGAGGCCACACTTGAAAGGAGAGAGAAGAGAAACTGGATCTGAAATCCAAGAGCATTCGTGAGCTAAGAGTAGTGGGAAGGGGTTTCGCCACCCCTTCTGGGAGTTCAGTTGAGCAGAAAGATAATCACAGATATGTCAGAGTCAATTCTTATATAATCCCCAAATGAACTCAGGTCAGTTTTGATAGTCTTGAACAAATAGCAGATGAATGCTTGGACTCCGTCAAGAACTTTCAAAATTATTTCATTTGGGCAAGACATTTATAAATGGCACCTTAGCACTAACTATCCTCTTTGGTAGCTGCAGTCTACAGACACTGGTAACATTTTGTGAACTGGCACTCAGCTGCCACTCTCCTGCTAAGCAGCAAGTTTCTCCTGTTGTCACTACAGACTTTGCCCAGTCATTAGCAAGCTGCTCAAGCCATTTCCTGAGATGATATCTTAAAACCCCTGAAGCAAGATCCTCCGTAATCAGGGGAAATCACCCTTTCATACCAAGCTTGAGGCCTACTTTGTTAAGTGGCTTGAGGGAGAGCCTGTGACTGGAGTGGGCAAGTCTGCTGTGCAGTACTTCTAGTGACTGCAGTAACTCTGTTGTTATACAACTACTAGCTACGGGAAGAAGCAAGAAGGTGCTTAAGACAGGAGACAACTGCATGTAACACTCACTTCATCTGACATTCATTTTCTTATTCTGTCAGCGAACCAGATCCCAGAAGCATGCCAGATCACTCCTGTTTGTGGCCTGCCAGCTCACGTGCTTGAAGGTCTGGGTACAGGCCAACAGTGGGTAGAACAACACAGTGTCAGCACAAAAGGCAGTGGGAAGAATAAAATAACAGGCCAAAAATAAGAGAGAGGGGCTGCAAGTACAGGACGGGAAAACAAACTGTTTCATCTGGTACTGGCAAACCAAAATTTGATGCTGATGTGAGGAAGGTGTTCGTAGCTTAAGATCTCAAGAACAGGTGGGTGGGTAGGTGCCATTTCAGGTCCACCAGCTAGTTATAGAGTCACTTGCTTATATGCCTGTACAACTTGTTGCTCTGCATGTCACCTCTCACTTTTTATCGGTGTGAGACACTGTCCTCAGCTGGCTGCTTTCTGAGATATTTCCTGTGTAGCTGTCTAATGTTCCCCATCTCCAGGGAAGCATGATTGCTTAGCTTGAAACTCTAAAATCTGCTTTTCATGGGGTAGCTAGAACAGCACTTAGAGCCGAGTTCTATAAATGTATCTCAGTGTTAACTGGCATTGTTGCCAACAAAATAGTTAACAATTACAAAGATTGTGACACTACTTCCAACAAATGCCTATTTTTGCTATATGTGATATCATTAAGAATGGCAATTTTCTCCAATTTGCCTGAAGCCTTGTTCCATTTGGTCTTATCTTTTATTTTAAAGTACCAGTTGCTACACTCATAAAAAGCAGAACTTTCATAAAAAAATGAATAAATATTAGAGCCTCTTTGCAGCTGATAGACTGGGAAGAAGACCTGCAGAAATCACAAAAACAAAAAGCAAATAAAAAAAAAAACTTTTTTTTCTTTCCTTTTTTTTTTTTTTAAGAATATTCATCATTTTTGATGCAATCTCGATACTTGGGGATGCAGGGAAAACTCATAAGTTTTTAGTTGTCAGTACAATGTAATAAGGGTTTCTAGCCATTTTTGAGATGGATGCTACATCCTCCTTGTCTACATCATCATTTCCACTTATTTCTGTCTAATCCTCAGCTTTGCCTCTTCAGGTTCCCTTCTTTAAATTCCATTTTGTTCTCAGGTAGGCATGTATCCAGGTTATCCTAGATAGGCTGCCCAGAGAAGTGGTTGAGTCACCATCCCTGGAGGTCTTCAAGAAACGTGTAGATGTAGAACTTAGTAGCATGGTTTGTCAATACTTAACCTTGTCAATACTAGGTTAAAGGTTGGGCTAGATGACCTTAGAATTCTTTTCCAACCTGAATGATGATTTGATTTTATCCACATTTAACTATGTCAATCCCTAAAATCCCTAAGTTTTGTATAGCAAGGCCTAGGAGCTTAAGTATGCTGAAATTAATATTCAGTATCACTTATAGATGTCCCTCCTCTAAATCATGCTGGCTGTAATGGGGGTTCTCAGAAAGCACAAGAATGGGTATGACTGCCTGTATAGCCAACTGCAACTAAAATAGTAGTCTTACTTTTAGCCGTGTTTCCTTCACTTCCATCATGTTGCTCTCCATTTCCCTTATCCTGTGTAGTTATCATGTATCCTCAGAGTAGGTCCATCTGACTGACATATTGGGAAGTTAATCCTACAAAGGAAAACAAAATCCACCGCTTTTCCACCTGAGCCAAACGAAACCACATGATCACTAGATCTGTCAACAGAAACTGGTAGTTTATTGCGGTTGGTTTTGTAGAAAGGGTTCAGCCCCTTCTGGCAGCAGTTTGCCCTTGGGTGAGCTTAGGCATCAGGCACAGCCATGCCCCCCAGGAGCCAGGGAAAAGACCGAGTGCGCAGTCAGCCCCTCGGTGCTGAAGCTGCCAGCAGTCCAAAAGTGCAATGTGAAACACCCTTTGCCTTTCATTGCTTCCCTCATTGCGGCCCCACCCGCTGGGTGCAACTGGGACTTTGGACCAGAGAATCTACTTTTTTTTTCTTCTTAATTTCAGGGAAAGTTTCTAATTCTTCATGTTTGAAGTTCTAGGAGAACTTTTCCCCCTGGAAGCGAAAATAAAGGTCTAATGACTTTTAATACAGGACTTCACCGGTTTCTGCAAGGGAGTGTATGACATGGCTGCTTGAACTTTGCTCAGCGACCCAAACAGAAGTCCTCCAAAGGTTGTCTCTAGTTGTGGTTCTGTCTTTCCTTGCCAGTGCATTGTATCTAAACACCTTCCTATCATAAGGGAAAGTTCCAGTTTGTATTCCAGGCTGACCAGAATGCATTTCTATGTTGCTAAGTTTTTTTTTTTTTTTTTTTTTTTTTTTTAAGGTAGGCTTATGTAACTTTCTTTCCTGCTGTTTAAACGGGTTGGGTTAGTTTCAATAGTGCTTTGCAATTACATTAGCTTGGGGGAAAAATGCTGACAGTGTAAGGAATACATATTTTCACTGATAACAACCTTTGTAATGGCTTGCGTAACTATTTACAACGAAACCTGTTTAAATGGCCTGCCAGAGAGCCAGTGAAAAGTATTTACTTAGTAGAAGTGGCCCCTAACTGGAATTCTAGCACTGTTAGCCTAATGTCAAACTATGATGATGTCATTGCTTATTGAAAGTGGTGCTTACTACGGAACTGTGGTGTATTTTGGGGCATTATGCAATCAAAGAATGAACAACGAAATGCAACTTTGTTCATACAGAATGTTACAAAGCAATGAAACTACTTTTCAAATTCTGTAATTTGCTTTTCTGTAAGCATTTTTCGCTTTCCTTCATGGTTTCAGCTTATTGCCTCTTGTTAAGTCAGATTTCAGTGGTGAATGTCATTATGAATTATATGTTAGTCTTTCATCAATTAGTGAAATGCTCCAGGAGGATGAGTAAAATGCATTCAGGAGTTCAAAACCAAATTTCATGACATGGAGAGGAGAGTGGGAGGCAGGACAGCCAGATTCTTCATTTTGTTGTTTGCTGAAATCTCTGTGAAATTTGCTTCACCTGTCTGCTCCTTAGTTGTCTCATGTGAATAGCTGTATAATAAAGTATTTGTTCGTCTGAAAGGGGAAAATGTGAAAAGACAAATTTAAAAACATATTTGGCAAACGCTTAATTTTTGATCTTCATACAGGAAATACTGTAAGAGCCAGAGATGTTATAGGTGCTGTAATGTCCATTTCATAGTGTATTTTAATACATTTTATTGCCTCAAGATAGAAGTTCTGTTTACACTACAGGGTGGTGAAGGCTAAGGCTTATGACTGGTGTGCAGTGACATCAGAAGAAGCATTCCTGGCCCTTCCCTTTGCCCTGTGCTCATCACTGCTCCCCTGTGCCTTCTTTGTTTGTGCACGTGTTCATTGCCATGCAGCCCCTGGGGAGAAGGGATTAGGCACATCCCAGAATTCACAGGGGAAAGACACATCAGGCCAGGACAGATGAGGACTGGGGCACGCCTGTTGTGAAACCATACCTTGAGACAGCACAAATCAGTGAAAGCTATTGATATTTCCCCTGAGTAAAGGCAGCAAGAGGAATTCTGGCACCACCAGAACGAGCGGCCCAGCTCCCACCACTGCGTCCAGCGAGGCCAGAGCTTCCCCTGGCAAAGTGTGGCTTCCAGCCAGCTTGGGGGTGGCTGAGGCCACTGTCAGCACAGCCCCTCCGCTAGTGGCTGCTGAGTTAGTTCCTGAATCACTGCTGGTCACAGCCATGCGTACGGACAGCAAACTATGCCCTCGCGCTAGTGTCATTGCAGGACAGGGCGGCATCGCAGGGCAATCAGTTTTACAAGAAGGCAAGGATGGCCATGGGGCTGTGATTGTTATGTCAGCTAAAGCAATTGTCATTTCAGCTAAATCTGCTGTTAAATCACTGTCAAGAGTGTATATATATACTATTGTTTGTGCAAGACTCTGTTACAAGTCATGTCTCTCTTTCACTAAGAACTCTAAATATGAGTAATAAAATGTTGATCGCTGTCCTAAGTAACATGTCTACTCTCCTCTCTGAAGCTAGTGTTTTTTTCAGTGCTCCTGAAGGTGTGCAATTAAACCATCATAATGAACCCAACTATTCCAAGATGCGTTCTCAATGAAGATAACGTGTTTTAATTTTCCCATAAAGTACTATTACTTGGGTGATAATTGACCTGGCATTGTAACCTCATACCAGAACAAACATGACTGATTTTAAGCGTGATTCCATTTCATAATAAGCCCTTTTTCTCATGGCTGTAGCCTTCTACCACACTGCTTAGCAGTTATTTAAGATTCTATACTCTGAATGTTTTTCCTGTCCCTCTCTCAGAGGTCCCTCTCTCCGATAGCAGAAGCAACAAAATAGCAGGTGTATCTACATCTCAGTTTCTCCAGTTTACTGTTTGGAAATCCATCACATCAAAGAGCTTTCAGCTCACCAGCTTCTGAATGAACTGTAGTGAATGAACTTCTGAGTGAACTGTAGGAAGGCAAAAAACCCTTCTGGTGGAATGGCCAGGGGACATCTTAGCGGAGGAAATGGGGTGGGTACTATACAAACCATCCCTTTTTTATACACAAATGTTTATCATTCGCTTTAGCTGACCTGAAGCTAAGTATTTCATGCATACTACCCCTTAGGAAAGCAAACAAATCAGAACTTAAAAAAAATATCTGTAGTTTTGGCCAAAACTATGGAGAGTATGCTTCTATTTAGAGATGTGCTTATTACCATAAATTAACCCACCATTTTTGTAAAATAAATACATAAAAAATGAAAATAATTAAAAAATAACAAAGTGTAACACAGACTTGTAATTTATTCAATGTATGCAAAAAGTTAAAAGAAGTGTGGTCAGGAAAAATAGTAAGTGCTTCTAAGGTAAGTATGAAATGGACAAAGGAGATGGTTATGGTACACATAATAACACCCAACTGCCTACTTACTAGCAAACTATGTTTCCTGGGAGAGAGAGGCTTTAAGCAAGGGTGTGGAATAAATCAACTTAATAGCCTTACATATTTTTAGGGGGGAAGTGTCTTTTGATGCTATTGAGAACCAAAAGAGAAAGGTGTTATGTGGAGTAAAAGATGATGACATATGACAACACAGAGGTCAGGAAGGTGAAAAGATTGAGAGAATGTAGGAAAAAAATAGAGCAGATCTAAAACAAGAAAAACAAAGCAAACAAACAAAACAAAACAAAATAAAACAAAAAAGTAGTGTTTATGACACAGTGGAGAGAAGGAAATAATGGAGAGACGTAAAAGCAGAGGTGGCATGGTCAAAGTGATGAGCCTGGGAGAAGGATGTGTTTATATTAGAATTTAGAAAATGAGATTGTGTCTACTAAACTGGGGAAGGAGCGATTGCAGCAGCTTATCTGTATGACTCTGCTATAACGTAAGAAGCAAACACTGCAATTTAGGAAAAGCTTCCCAAGAAGTTGCACAACAATTATTTATAATGAAGATACAATTTCAGAATAAACTGAGCCTCAAGCGTAACTTGGGCTACAAAGACTCCCTCTGTGCCCTAGGACCAGAATAGGGCTTTGCATTACCTCTGCTTTGTGAGATTCTTTACAGACACTTTATACATTTTTTAATAAAAACTATTGCCTTTCCATAGGGGTGTGACTATCTTTTAGAGCATTTTAGAAGTGCCTAGTATCTCTTCATATAGTCATAGAATAGAATCATAGAACCATAGAATGGTTTGGGTTGGAAGGGACCATAAAGATCATCTAGTTCCAACCCGCCTGTCATGTGCAGGGACAATTCCCATGAGACCAGGTTTCTCAAAGCCCCACCCAACCTGGCCTTGAACACTCAGAATCATTAAGGTTGAAAAAGACCTCCAAAATCTCCGGTCCAACCACCCGCCTATTACCAATGTCACCCACTAAAACAAGTCCCTAAGCACCAGGTCCAACCGTTCCTTGAACACCCCCAGGGATGGTAAGGACAGTAGTCAAGACAATCCTGGTGTTTTGACAGGCTTAAATTTTTGCCTCATGGATTTCAAGTGAAGATCACACAGTCTTCCCATCACCAATTAGTATTTAGGTATCTTTGTGGTTTTTATATTCTGCTTTCTTTTTGCTCACATAATATGAGCAAGGTGCGTTATTATGAATATTACAACAACTGTTTATTTCCCAGCACACAGACCTTTCTCTCATCATACTTCAGAACCTCCACTGCCACTGACAACAGCCTGTTGCTGGCACGGGGACTGTTAACTTTATGCAGAAGAAAGATTTCTCATAGGGCCTAATCCAAGAGTAATTCCACCAGGAATACTTCAAACCTCCCCATGTTGACACAAAAGTAAACTTCTTTTTTTTTTTGTCAGTTCTTTCCTTCTTTAGTGTTACACCTGAGATGTGTATTTACTACAGTTTAAATGTGTATTACTATAAAGTAGCCAGGTACCTTAAGAGCAGACCAGAACACAACCATGTTATAAACATGAAAGGCGTGGTTGGAAACATCAGGTTGGAAACAGGAATTAGGAGATGTTGATGTTTGTTTAAATGCATTGGAAACACACTGTGAGGTTTTCCCTTATGGAAAGAGCTGCCAGTTTATCTACTGCCTCACCAGCCCTGGGAGAGGGGAGGCTCGTCAGTTTTGCTGACTTGGAGCAAAGGTTTGTGCATGGATTTCCCACGTAGCTGGTGATTATCTTACCCACCAAGCTGTGGTATCCTTCTCCCTCTCGAGCCATTATAAGTATAGCCATAGAATTCAAAGGGATATTTTAGAAGAGACAAACTTCATAATCTGGAGGTTAGGCTGTTGACTTTTGACAGGTAAAGGTGCAGTTCAGTAAAGCTGAGCAAACACTCTCAGCCCCTCAGGTCTTAACTTGCACTATGCCTCCCTTTTCTTTAATCCTTTCAGGGAATCTTGTTACAAAACAACTTCACAAAAATTCTCGTCAGCACAACTGCAAGGCTAGAGAGCTGCAGTGCACAGCCAGAAATATCCAGCAGGAAGAAGGAAGGGCAGGGGAGTGAGGAGCTTTTCAGGAGGTTTAGGCTGGGAATATTGCCCGTCCTTCAGCTGCGCTGAAGGAAGAGTGTGCTGGTCTGAGCACACGAGAAAGTAGAAAGAACATGGGGAGATACAGTCTGAGAGATGAGCTTGACTACTTTGAAGAAAGTATCTGTGACATTTTTTAAATAGATGTAGAGGTAAGGCACCCAATTATAATCTCTTGCATTTGAAAATGTTGACTGCAGGCAATACAAATGAAGGATGTATTAATAGGAGCGGCTAAAGCTACAGCATGCTTGACACTTCCCTACATCCTCTGCTCAGTTACACAGTTCTTTTCGACATGCAGATAGATTGTTGTTAGAGATCCATGGGGAACAATCAAAGCAAAAAATACATCAGGTAAAATAGGGTGATAAAGGCAAACTGGACCGAGTTCAACAATTTAAGCATGTTTTAAGCACTAATAAATTCATAAGCACTGGTGAAGACATAATATTTTAACATAGTGAAGCAAGTAAACAAATATAAGAGCTAGGTTTGTAGTTACCCTACGGGAAGAAATAAGAAACAACCAAAATGAATAAAATAACTCTGTTAGTTAAAAAGCCTGCAGGGACCATTTAAATTCAAGCCGACACAGATGCCAGCTTCAGTTTTTGAAGACCAGGAGCGCTGCTTAGAAATGCAAACTTTTTTTTTTTTTTTTAAAGATAATATTCAGAATCATTCATTTAAAATTTTCCTTTTCTAGAAGGTCTTCAGATTCTTAATTCTGGCTCTGAAGTGAGAGAAGCTACTTAAGAAAAAGATAAACAGAGAAGATGTTTTTCAAAAAGACGGTAAAACAAATAATTCTTTAAAAATATAAAAGAAGCTCAACCTTCCAAGACAAAGAAAGAAAGAAAGAAAGAAAGAAAGAAAGAAACAAAAAAAGCTCAAACAAATATTCCATTTCATGCAAAGGAACACCAAGGGATTCTCTGATATATGAATCAAACTGCGTCAATTCTCAACGTGTAAATGTAATTTTCAAAACAAGACAAAGGAAAGCTCTAATGATTTTATGTTGTTGTTACTATGATCATTAACATGGACAGGAAGGATTTCTTTTAATGTGCCTGTTTATTTATGTTAGGGATTCACTGTTTACAAAAAAGGCCCTTCAGATTTTCCAATATATGTTAGGAGTTCACAGCAAATAGTGTTTTAAAGCCCACTTTTTCCTAAGAATTAGTGAACATTTTTGTCTCTTTATAGTGGCATTCTGGTTTAATTAGACCATTTTGTGCCAGTATAACTGAATTTACATAAAAAGCTACAGTGATGCAAATGCTCTTCCTCTCCCTCCTCAACTGCCCACATTAAAACATTGCCTTCCAGACAAGACAATTTCAGACAAGACAAAGGCAGGGAAAAAAGAGAACATCTAAAATAAAAGATACATTAAAAAATCAGGCCTCAGCCTGAAATTTTCTTCCACGTTGCCACTATAAAAGAAGCAAAAATAAATAATTGCATATAGAAGTGCAGAGTGTTTTTAAGATTCTGAACTGACACAAAGCAATGCAGCCAGTACGAGCCAGTTCTGTCATGGACTACAGCAAGGAGGAAAAGGTGAAAGCTGAGGTTGTCTTCCAATGTAACTTTTGTAATACATAAATTATTTTCAGTGATCCGGAGCATCTCTTTCTCCTCCTAAAACCAGACGCTGAGAGGCAGAATCAAACCTGAAATAAATCTAAGGTAGAAAGAAAAATGAAAGTAGGGCAGCAGCAGCAACAACAACATTAAAATCAATAAAATGGCTTGCAAAGCAGAATTAACCATGAAAAAAAAAAAAAACACCTTTGGCTATATATATTTATTATTTTTTTCCTTATCTCTTTTGTTTCTCCTTTTCTGAATGGGATTAGTCATTCTCAGTATTCCATTTACTCTACCGGGCAAAATCAAACACAAAGAGAGCGCAGGGCAGCCAGGAATGTGGCACTTTCACACTGAAACCCGATACCACTGAGCTAGATGTAGCCTCCATAAAGCACTTTGGGGGCAAAGGAGGAATGGTTAGCAAGATGAGCTCTGAATCCCATTGCATTGTGCACACTTCAGGTGAAAAAAAAAAAAAAAAAAAAAAAAAAGCAGAACGAAAAGGCTGCAAACAAAAAGCTTGGTGGAGAAGAAGAACAGAAGGAAAATAAAATATTTAGGAGATATCACTGGAACGGCATGTTGACTATGTGACGTTACTAAGCAGTTCCTCAGGTTTTTCTCCGAGTTTTTTGCACATAAACAAAATCAGCTCCTCCAAGAGCGAGAGCTCAATGCGCGGTAGCTATACAGACCTCTATATACAGAGATAAAAGCTGACCAGACAAAAAAACTGCAACAGCCTGCCAAAACACTATCATCTTCTAGGAAAACAAATGGCACAGCCTGAAACCAAAGAACTTCAGACAAATCCTGCCCCCCTCCCTTCCCAGCACGCCCAGACACAGCCCGGGGCTGCAGCTCAGCTCTGGAAGAGGTGCAGCCCGGAGCACGGCCGTGCTGCCTTTGCCTGCGGTGCTGAGATGAGACATGGCGCTTTCTGGGAATTCTGCTCTCCAGTCAGGGAAAACTGCGGCACTCCCACCTCGACAACGAATTAGAGAACCAGCTTGTCTGAAAGAAAATGGATGTGCTTTTGTTCATCTGCGTAGACTAGAAAGAAAAGCGATCGATGTAAAAGCGCATTGGGTAGCCATCCCAACACGTGTCACAGCAAAATGGCACAGAGTAACGCCGTCAGTGGTAACCCAGCATCTAATTACTGCATGGCCAGCTATCCGTCCTTCCCTCAGATACCCAAAACAGGAGGTCAGTCGTGTGACTTGAGAGTTAACACATGCAGCCTGTGTCTGCTGTCAAGGGCAACATGTGAGTACCTGCTATGCATTATTTACCATGTATTAGCTGTGATAACCATGCTTACAGGCTGTCATTAAAGGTTTGTCTGCACAAGCGCATTTTTGGCCTCTTACTGTCATTGGAAGCAGCCTTATTGGCTTTACCACTCAGGTATTCTTTCTAGCGATTCAGCTATAATAAGCACCAGAAGAGGAGCTGGTCCTATCAGCCGCTTTCACGTAGTGTCTGGCAGCAGCAGCAGAGCTGTTTGCAATAACAGGAACTCGTACCATTTGCTCTTTGCAGCGTCATTAACACCAGATAACAGGAGCGGGGCTTATTTATTTATTTATTTATTTATTTATTTATTTATTGGTAACAGTACTGCCCAGAACATCAGAAAGAAAGCAGAAAAAAGTAAAAAGTGGGGGAAAAAAGGGTGAAAATCTAAAGGAAGAATGGTGAAGAAAATGTATGGGAAGAAAACAGAAGAGAAAAGAGACAGAGAAATAAAGGAAGGAAATAAATAAAAAAATAAAATTCACGTCATTCTTATTGTATTGGGTGTTTCTCTGTATATTCCCTCCATGCATGTACATATCCCAGTGTTTAGTAAACTGCTGCATTAGAAAATATTCTTGTCTCAAATAAAATAAGAAATGCTCTTGTTAGATAGATACATATTCCACAGTGCTATAAACCCATTGAACAATTTTGGTTATATGTTACCATACAAATTCTGAAAGTAACCCAGGCCTGGGTGTGTATACCTTCATTTCATTTAACAGGCTCATTTTGTGTGGCTTATTTGCTGTCTTTGCTGGAGCCGTATGGGTGGAGTTCTATGAGAACTGGTTCTTTCACAAACTTCTTCATTCTGCTGCTTGTGAAATACATGTAGCTCATCATACATACACATTTACTTTCTAAATATACCTCTATACCCTTTGTTATGCATCCTAACCCAGCAAGAACTTCCTTGATTTCTAAGACCGATAATATGATCATTACATTTAATGGCAATTTCTCATGTTTACAAATTTTCCCAGACAACCTTTATGAGTCAGAAGCCAGGGATGAAACGCAGCTGAGTAGATTCTGCTGAGTTATTCATGCTAGTCCTGCCAGCCAAAGGCACTAATTGTGACAAAGAAATGAGAAAACACAAAGCAGATCAAGAGGAATGTGGACTGCACAGTGTCAACATCCCTCTGGTTGTCTGTTAAGAGAGAAAGTGTTCTTGAATGATCAGCTAGTTCGGCATAAATAGATTTCTGTATGGTGTATTTATAAAGCCTAGAAAACCAGTCTTCAGACTAGGGGAAAGTGTGGGACATCCAATTTCTACTGGGTAAGAATGAGAACTGATATTGGGAGGAGGAGAAAAGGTTATGCCCTGACACTGGAGGGAGGCAAGCACCAGTGCCTGTTCAAGGCATCGGGTCTCAAGGAGCACAGTGCGAACACTGGTAAGGAGGCAGTGTTTGTGGCACTGCCTTTCTTCTCTACATTGTGCACGCAGGGGTTAGGGCTGGACTCCTACATATGTCTCCTCTGGGCTAGTGGTGCTACTGACCACACCGAATGGCAGTGTTC
The DNA here is from genome assembly GCF_040182565.1 of Anser cygnoides. Lineage (NCBI taxonomy): Eukaryota > Metazoa > Chordata > Aves > Anseriformes > Anatidae > Anser > Anser cygnoides. The sequence continues at coordinate 106,942,857 of NC_089873.1, read as the reverse complement.
CTGGAGCAGAAGCTGCCTTTACAACTGCTGATGCTGCTTTGCCTCCCACACGATGTTTCTCACCTGTGGGCACCTGGGCTTGGCTCCCACATGTTTTGCAGGTACAGGTTCAGGAGTCAGGCATCTCCTGCTGCAGCCAGAGACTCACAAAGTCTCCAGTCATCGCTTTGGCAGAGCAGCCTTACTGGGTTCTGATTCTGCACGAGCAGACGCACATGGCTGCTTAGCTCATGGAGACCTTACCGTGTAATGGTTCTGTACACTGAATCACTGCTACAAAGGGATCAGGTAATGAGATGACACATAATCGTGCAGATCTGTTTTCTTAGTGCTGCAAAATAATCTTTTAAAGTTGGAAGAAAATGCCAGGAGTTGCTGCTGTTAGTGTTTCACAGCTCTTGTCATTTGTTGTGGTTTATTTGGCCACTAGAACAACAAGGAAGCTTGCTCTTTACTCTGTCAAAATAAATTCAATTACAAAATGCATTGCTATAAGGAAATGAGCACTAGTGTTTGAAATGCCCAGTTGGCTATGCACCAACTAAAATAATCTTTGTTCAAAAGCTTAAGTGTAGGATTTTCAGGATCTGGATAATTCCCACTCATCAGAGGACTAACTTATATCAGGAAAATGTACAAACTTGTTAACTGACATTTATACATATCCAATGTAGCTTCTGCACCATGTTGGAAAGTTACTTTGTGGAAATAATTTACAACTGAACTTAAGATGGAAAGAAAAAAAGAAAGTACCTCACTGAGTTAACAGCATAACTTGGTTGTCCAACTTTCAGTTTAGTTTATCCAATGTACTTGGTGCCACAGAAAGATTTATTAAGATGCTTTGCTAGAACTCAATATTTTTCAACATTTTTTTTCAAGCAGTTTCCAATTAATTAGAAGACTTTATTAGACAAAACAATTAAGTAATTCAGGTGATGGTGGAGTATTTTACACATAGAATTAGGAGATAAGTAAATCTGGGCAATAACAGCTAATACTGATGGAATTGGAGAAAAATAGGTACACTTAGAAAACCTCTTACTTGCGAAAAACTCCTGCAGAGGGAAAAAATACTTCTACTCCTTTCACCAAAACATCCAAGTAATTCATGAATATATTAATGTTATTATTTCAGACTTCTTTGGATCTGACAAATCTGATAATTTGACGGTTGACTTTTTTTTTTTTTGTCCCAGATGGATTAATTTGCTCATTATTCTGACTAGGTTTCTTTTGCTGTTTGTGAACACCCATGCTTCCTACTGTTCACTGAGTAAAATCCCAGGATATACATCCACACCCAAGCTTTCAAAATGTTTCATTTCTGGCATTAGATGCATGATGACTTTTCAGGAGAGTTCAGCTGTAGGACATAATTTGCTATAATAATAAAGTTCAGGGTCAGAAAGCTAGATGTGTGTGAAGCACAGGACTTGACATTTCATTTTGCTGAACACCAGAATGCAAAGCTAGGGAGGGAGACCAAGAACAGACTTGAAATCTAATGTCTTGTGAAACACCAGGAGTGCAAATAAACATTTGTATCAACAGAGAACATAGGTTCCTAAACAGTTGGCTTTAGATGTCTATGGTTCAGAAGCTGTTGTTAATAACATATCCTTCTGATTTTCATCTTTTCTCTTGTTTCCCGATTAAAATTTAAATACATTTTATTACATTGATTCTTTACAAGTCATTGATTTGGGATGGCAATTCTGTGTAACAACAAAGTCTCTAGCCAGGGCAGTAATCCCCAGTGTGGACAGCTCATGAGGGAGAGAGGATTAAATTAATCATGCAGCAAAATGTATAACTGCAGAAGTCAATGGAGGCACTTTGCTTGTACACCATTGCTGCTGAGAGCAAATCTGTCACCATTATTCATAAGTGATGTGGAAGATCCCCCTCCAGCAGCATATTGATTCAACAGCCTATAAACACAGACCATATAATTCCTTTTGTTATTTTCAGTCCACAATCTGAGCAAGTTCAAGGACAGAAACCCCAGATATTATCAACTGGATAACTCAAGTGACCTTACAGTAAATCCACAAGTAAACATTTTTCTACTCAGTTTTGTGCAAGAATAAAGTAAACCTTGGAGCAGTTCAGGACTGAATCACATAGCAAGGAAGTGTCATAACTGAGTTATGCCCTAGAAATGTGATCATGGCCATAACCACCAAAGAGCAGCTAGACAAAGGCAGACCAGATAATGCAGTATTTAATCCTGTTTGAGAGACGCTGTTTTCTAGACAATTGCTGAGAACAGAATGGGCAGGATGTGCACCTAGCAGCCATTCAAGAAGCACCAGAACTAGGGGAACTTGATTTCCTGCATATTTGTCATATGCATGACTGACTTGGGTGCTTTTCCTGCTGCTGGAAGGTCCTGTTCTTTGTCTTCCTCTCAGCTTTCTCAGGTGAACTCAAGTGTATTGTAAGGTAGGAGCTCACGCAGAAGTTTTACAAGGTAATTATTGGCATCGCTGTATGTTTGGATGACACTTTAAGGAAATGAATGATTTCTGAGACCTCTGTATGTATCTGAAGTTAAACAACTGGATGGCACATCCTGAGCTACCGAGGAAGAGGGAGGGCCCACAGGGAGGTATATATACACAAATTGGAAATATGATCACAAAAGGCTGCTTTCTGTAGAAAAACAGCTAAAAATGTGAAACTTAGACTCTAAACCTAGGTTCCCCCCCACAAACCTTTTTTTTTTTTTGGTGGTAAAAAGAAATAAAATTCGAAGAACTGTCACATTGTATATGCTGGTGATATCAAATGGAGGGAATAATATTTTTCAAATTTGAGAACTTCTCATGGTTCTAATACAAGAGCAAATACATCTTTATTCTAAAATTATGCTAGAATAACTTGATCAAAAACACACACACACAAAAGAAGAAAAACACAATTTCATGTGAAATACAATTTGATATTATATGCATACCCACAGAAGGATGGACATAAAACTAGGAATTTCATTTTCTTGTGATTAGTTTTAAGAAATTAATTTATCTGTACTTACAGGTGTTTGAGATTATCAAGTTAAAAGCACAGGAAATGCAAAAAATCTTTTACCACCACACAGTTTATCAAGTACATTTACAAACAACTTTAATTTGAATTCACTTTTTCTAGAAAAACACATTTCTTCTGTTAAAACTTTTTTTTTTTTTTACAAGAGTAGAGTTTCAGAGGATAAAGATGGTGTTAGTTTAGCTGTCAATGTTAAAATTTTAGAGTCTGTATTTCTACACGTGTGTTTTGTTAAAGAATATTGGAACAAGGAATCAAAATATGTGCTATCAGTAGGTAGATTTAGTTTGAGATTCTAGTTTATAAGCTGTTGGAATAATGACAATAGAAAATGAAACAGCAACTGCAGTCTCAATCCAAAATTCCTCTTGTAAAATTCACAGAAATTCATTTGTTTGCTTGTTTTTATAAGAAAAGGTCAAGGTCTGTGTTGCAAACACCTCTTCAGCCTGTATCCATCACCATCAAATTGATATACAGGCAAGAATAAGCAATAGGAACTGATCCCAGGAAGTCAGTCTCCCAAAGCAGATGTGCCAGTGCCAGTACAGTGCCAATGCCATACTTAGTTGCCACAGGTCTCACAGGCTCTTATAAAACAACTTAGAACTGATTGTTTTGGTAAATAAATAAATCAAACTTTGCTGGTGCTAACAGAGAGGCAGATAGGGTTGAGATTTGAGAAGCCAAATTTAATTTACAAATGTTTAAAAATAACACTAAAAGAATTTCTATTTTCAACATATATACACATATGTATGATTCAGAAAAAAAAAAAAAAGCTTTCCTTATTCTTCACATCTGTTAAGGAATTCCACCCCTTAAGGACTCATAGCACTTTCTTTTCTCTTGGAAAGCATTTTACAGAAGATACAGCCCATGATGTTGGGGGTCTATGTACATTCCCCTTCATAAATGGATCCCCATCCACATCCCCTGCAAGCGGTAGGCTCTGACTGCCACCGAGGCAGCCCTGCCTCCTGCCCAGCCTGTGGCCCCAGGGGAGTCAAGACACAGGCGTGCACCTTTGCAGCCTGTCACCCAGTAAGCATGGCTGAGGAGAAAGCACCACAGATTTCGGTCCTACTGTTGGTGAAGACAAGGGTCTGAGGCCATCTCCAGCCTTCCAGAAGTACACCCCCATAACAAAGTCAGAGGGCTGCTTTCCCCTCCCAGTGCCTCTGCAACACTTTGGCAAAAGAGTGTGGGGAGGCCATGCTCAAAGTAGCTTATTACCTGCAGGCTAAGGTTCATCTTAAGAGTGAAACAAGTTTTACAAGAGAGTTGTTGCGCTCACTGAATTCTGTGGAAAGTCCTAGGTCACTGTTTGCATAACGTGGTCTCAAGCAAAAAGGCAGATAGCCACCGAGGAAGTATGTGGAGATATTTCTCCACTGGTTCCTAGAAGAAGATGAGGCTTGGTGGTGGTTAGTGGCTGCTAGTGCTCTAAGAAACTTACTTTCCCTGTTGAATTTCACTTTTAAACTCATACCTTTTTTTTTGAAGAATGAGGTGCCTGTGGTTGCAGAGAAGTAGCACTTTGGTTCCTGAGGAACCACACCTAACCCACGGTAGCAGTATTCTCCTTGGTCAAATGACTGAGAGGTTTCTTAATAGAGTTTCTCCTTACCCCAGTTTCAGATTTAGATGCCTGACTTCTGCAACTTGAGAGTCTCCTGTCACTAATGTCCTTTCTTCAGATCTATCTCAGTGGGCTAATATTTATGTATTTTTTTTTTTTAATTCAAAAATCTCCATGTCTCTGCATGAATAAATACAAAGCCAAACCGTACTCTGCACAGTTCTACTGCTGTCAATTGCATTATCTGGATCTATATCCTTAAACTGTGAGTTGAATAGCTTTTGCCACTTTCTCAACAGGCTTCTTACAGAAGATTATTAAATGCAATTAATAAGACCCTGCTAGCAAATCTTTCGGCTGTGAAATATTGGAAAGGAATTCAGTTTGCTTACAAAATGACACAACTATATGAGAATTATGAAATAAATTCCCAGCCAGGAATGTAAAAAGCACATGCCCCATTTATTTTTTCACTACACACTCTTAATGTCCACAGTGAGAAGTGGTCCATTGCTAAAGGCAGATAACAGATGGCAAACCTCCACTGCCATATGACTGTGCTATTATCCCATTCTTCTGCATACCCAATCTTATAAACTCAGTGTAATTGACTATAAGTGTTCATCCTACATTTGAACGCATCCGAGTATGTTACAGCTCTAACAAGAAGACTAAGCAGATTCTAGGAGCCAATGCTGCTTTTCCCATGTTTACTTACTTAGACAATCAAGAGTAGCCAACATAATTTAAATGTGAATTTCAACAGGAAAAGCAAGTTTCTTTGAGCACTAGTAGATTGCCACTTCCATGAGCTTCTCCAATACAAAATTAAAGAGTTCATCAGATTTATTTAGTTCTGTTAAAGCACAATAAGCACCACAAACGTTAACCAAATCATTATAATCACTTTAAAAAGTACTTTGTGTTTAATTCATATAACTTCATTGTCATTGAATAGATCTTTGTTCAACCACTTTCAGCCTGAAATATCAATCCTTTAGTTTTTTGAGTTTTAATTTTATTGTCCTCTTTTAACATTACCTTGACAGTTTTCCAAAGAGGTTATAACTTGCACAATTTTCAGTCTCTAAATCAGTGTCCCTATGCAGGAAAACATGCAAGCACATTAAACATGCCTAGTCTTAAGCTCATACTTGAATCCTTCAAGTAAGGGCTGAAGTGCATTCCTGAATAAGGGCATGTTCCTCAACCAAAAATCATCTTCCTCTGGATTAAAGTGGGAGATTCACATGTGCATCAAGGAACACTGCTGTATTTCAGGCTGATTATCAGCTGTATCCTAGCCAGTACTGTTTTTCTTTACAGTCCTTATTTATTTGACTGTTATCCAGTAATTACTGTTTAATATGAGCTTGCAGGCCTAGTCTAGATGGAGGTGCTATTTTGTTAGGTCTTGTGTTAATGCAAATCATATCCTTACACTATCACAGCTACAGCACCATTACTGCAGTGCTCTGAAACATTTCCCTTTAAGCTCAAATTCATAACTGAATTATCATGGTTTAACAAGTTACTGTGCATCAAGTGAGCCATGATAACAACCCACATGAATGCTTTTAGTCCATGGTAAATCTGAAGTGATATGACTTGGCATAGCTTTTAATGCAAGACACTGCCTTGCATTTGCTGCAGTCAGGCCACAGTTACCACAGCTCAGCTGACATCATGGAATGTGTATATGAAGCTGATCCTTTTTTTTTTGTGTGTGCCAGAAAAATGAAAATCTTTAAGTCTGTCAATATAATTAAAATAGTACAATCTTCCTAGTATTAGTAAAATTAGTATATCTATTTTGCATGTTTAATTTTAGCATAATTAAAATGTGTCCAATCTGAAATCACAATTAGTATTAAAAAGTTTCATACCAGCATAGCTATTTTCAGAGAAATGACTAAAGATTACCATGTATCTTTCCACCTGGAAATGTAGCTACATTCACTCTAAAATTTGCCCTTCGGTAATTAATTCAGTGCCTAAAACTTGCAAATGAAAACCAGGCCTACTAAAAAAATGCCAGAGAATAACGCTATTGTGGGTAGAAGTACTAACTATAGTTAAGAATATTCAAAAATGCCCTCTACATTCTTGGTTTTAGTTGTTTCTAACTTTACCAAATGTAAGTTTCCAAGCTACAATTTTTCCAATTTTTATTTTTCCATGTTGAATGTATGCTTCAGGTTGATTTATAAGGAAATTAACAAAAAGATTCTTACAAATATAGCCCAGCTGTTCTGAGAATGACATCAGAGGAAAATAAACTTTATTTTCCTTGTAAGAACAGAATAGATTCATTGAAAAGTCCGACTATTTCTTTGCTCAAACAGTGAAATATTCTCTTCCTCTCTTGCATTTCTTGACTCAGAGAGCTGGGCTGCATTGTTCTGCAGTAGGACCTGTGAGTCTGGGGATTTGTTTAAAAGAGTTTGCCCTGGCTCTGCTTTTCTACCCTAGCAGTTTGCAGACATTTCTATTGCAGATTTGGCTATTGCTGCTTTGGTGATGGCACAAGCCCAACCTTGGAGTATTCTGTATTCATTTATTATTTGGGAGACTGCCAATGTTTTTCTCTGGCATGAAAGCTGTAGAAGCGAAACCAGACTGGAACTTTATGAAATTAAGTAGGTTAATTAAATCGTATGCATTTAATCCAAGTTTATTAGCACTGAGGGGGCACTTTTCTAGCCTATGGGCATTCTCTTTGTTAAATTGCAAAGAGCTATTATAACAATGGCAATAAATTTTTTTTTATACAATGGTTATATATATATGTATTAAATTTTATATGCCACTAACCATATTTGGTACATTAAAGAGAAGTCACTACCAGACACTTCTGTCATAATGAACACACTGACATTTGTATGATAGCACAAATAGATAAAGTAGGCATACCTTCTTCTAATCTCAGCAATTTGTCTAATAGAAGTATTATAGCAAACGTGGCTCCTAAGGAATGATTTAAATGGCAGAGCTAAGGCCTTGCAAATCAGGCCAGGGAGGATTTTCTCTATGTGTGAGCAGTCTTTGCTTTGTTAATTTAGGTAATTGGTGAGGACAGGACTCCACAAAGTGCTACCTGAACTACTGTGTCAGCACTTGCTGAGATTTCTGGGGATATATCCCATGGCTCTTTCACTCCATTAAGATGAATTACCCTGTGATCTCAGTGAACTGTGGGAAAATATTTCCTTCTGAAAGACTCTAGGAATCCGTCTGCATTTAAGTTGTTTAGTGTTATTCCAGATACTAAAGGGGTAAGTTACAACGCTTTTTTTTTTTTTTTGCCTAGGCCCTAGGGTAGGTTTGCTAGTTGTGACTGAAGCACAGGTGACAGGGAATGCTGCTTGTGAAAAAAGTGTTTAGGGAGAACAGCCAAGTAAATCTTATATATTTCAGTATAATTCGCCTAAGTAATTCTTAGTATTTCTATGAGGACATCTGCTAGGGGGCCCTGTCACCAGAAAGCCCAAGCCTGCATGCATATAAGCCTGAGAAATTAAAAGGTAATGCTGGCAACCATAACAGAACTGTGAAGGCCACAAGCCATGGAATGGGAGGAAACAGGTAGCGAAGAACAGCAAATGGAGGGAAATATATTTGGTTGTTGTTGTTGTTTTGTTTCTTCTTGCCTTTTTTTTTTTTCCTTCCTGAATCAAAACCAAACAAATACATGCCAATATTGAGCAGGGTGAAAACCATTCCAACCAACACTCAATAAACTATGTATATGGGTTAATCTCTTCCTGGAAATCATGAAATTGTCTACCCTTTTCTAGTGACTTCTTGTTTTAGTACATGTGATCAGTGGCCACAAATATGAGCACAAACAAAATATGGGCAACATAACTGTTTAAAGTCTTGTAAGTTAGGAAGCTGAAGCATAATTTTCTTTGCCTCCATGTATGCCTTTGATGTCAGTTGAATGTATACACAAACTCAGTTTTGACCTGAGCAGTAACAGACACTGCTCTCCAGGGAGGAATGTAGAGCTAAGATCCGGCTAGTTGCTTAGTAACCACTAATCAAAAGCCCAGCCGCAAATCAGAAGCCCTTCTGTGTTTTTGTCTTGCATGATAGTAAGTGAACAACCATTTTTTTCTCTAATAACAAAATACGGAACAACTATTTCTTAGCTAGGACTTTGCAGTGATGGAGCTCGCAGCACTTTGGAAGGAGGCCACAACAATTAATGCAATTAATAATAAATAACAAAAAAGATTTATTAAACATCTTGTGATCAGAGAGAGAGGGATGAAGGAATTTTCATATCAGCATTTTCAAGACAAAGATAACCCTGGACTTTTTCATTCTCTCATTCCCACCTAGGGTCTTCTTAATCTCTTTCCCATCCTCATGCGTGGCAGCTTACTTTATCTGTGTCAGAACAAATCTCTGTTTGCCCTGCCTGGTAGCTCTCAACTAAACACTCAGTCTTACTCTTTTTTCCAACATCATTTTTTTCCCCACTGTTAGTAGTTGTCCCGTGTCTGCCACTAGGATACAGAGAACACTCTTTGTGAATCTCACATTTCTAGAATAGTGAGATAAGTAGGAGAATTTTGCAATGGAACAGAGACATTAAATCTTGGCCACCTAGAAGGAGCTGTCTTTGTTTTTCTCTGCATTCAAGTGCAAGTACACAGAGGGAGAGTGGGAAGAGTCTCTCTTTTCATTACAGCAGTACAAGCATTACAAGTGTCTGTAGTAGCCAAGATTTTAAAGCATATAGATAAGAGGGATTATTCTACCTAATCCCTGCCTAACCAATTTATGTACAGAACAGGACAAGAAAAGTTGTCAGAAAATGAGCAACCATGACCTCAATCCTCATATGCTGCAGCTATGCTGGATGTCATCTCAGTTGCATGTGCTAGGTCTGTGCTCTATCACCATCTCACCACACATGCTTGCTCAACAGGTAGCCAAGGAAGGTAAAACAGAGAAGTGGGCATCCTTTTTAGAAGAAAAAGGAATGACATAGACATTATTTCATGGTATTATTTCACAATTTCTCTGTCTTGTTTGGAGTCTATGCGTGTACGTATGGTGAGGGTGCAAAGGAATATAGTGGTTTTGTTCTCAGTACACACCATGGTAAAGACAACCTTTACAAATAAGTTTGGAAACACACAGATTTTCTGTGTGTACAGATGAACTCCCACTACTTCCTAGATAGATTTGATTAGGACATAGACTGCCTAAATACTTTGAAAAGTTTAAACCTGAGAAGATATCATACTTAATCAAAATTAAAATAAAAATAAAAAATGTTACTGGTTATTTTTTTTTTCTTTTTTTTTTTCCTGACAATAGAGTTTGATGTGTGAGCCTCATAGGACTTACCATGACTTACCAATTGAGGATAGAGAACAGGATAGGAAAGCCTGTAAAAGGGCTTCTTCTCCATCCTGTTGGCCAAGGCAGGACCAGGTCTGCCACAAACACTCCCATCAGACATTTTTCTAACCTGCTTTTTTCAAGTGTGAATACTGTTTACAGTGTTTTACAGTCCCCCTGCCCCCAGTGCATCCCAACACATAGAATCATTTAGGTTGGAAAAGACCTTCAAGATCATCAAGTCCAACCATCAACTTGACCTACTGAGCTCCTTCACTAAACTATGTCCCTTAGTGTGATACCCACATAAAATAAATACCTCCAGGGATGGTGATTCCACCACTTCCCTGGGCAGCCCGTTCCAATGCTTGACCACCCCCTCCATGAAGAAGAGCATTAGGAAGAATCCTAATGTTCAATCTAAATATCCCCTGGTGCAACTTGAGTCCATTTCCTTGTGACCTATCACTTGTCAACTGAGAAAAGAGACTGACACCCTTCTCGTTGAACCTTCCTTTCAGGTAATTGTAGAGAGCGATGAGGTGTCCTCTCAACCTCCAGACTAAACAACCCCAGTTCCTTCAGCCACTCCTCATAACTCTTGTTTTCTACTTCCTTCATCAGCTTTGTTGCTCTTCTCTGCCCATGCTTGAGCAACTCGCTATTCTTCTTGTAGCAAGGTGCCCCAAACTGAACGTAATATTTGAAGTGCAGTCTCACCAGTGCGGCATCCAAAGGTGCAATCATCTCCCTAGTGCTGCTGGCCACACTATTTCTGATGCAGGCCAGGATGCAGCTGGCTTTCTGGGCTGCAAGTGCATATTGCCAACTCATGTTCAGTTCAGGACCCCGCCAAGACCTTCTCTCCAGGGCAGCTCTCAATCCCCTCATCGCCCAGCCTGTATTTGTGCTTGGGATTGCCATGACCCAGGGTGCGGGGCCTTCTACTTGGCTTTGTCAAACTTCATGAACTTCATCTCCCAGCTTGCTGTGAGACATTTTCTAGCAGCATCCTGAGTTTCACATGTGGTTCAAGCCTGTTTGTAAGTCCACAGAAAATGGAAGACGCATTTCTTCTTTTGCAGCAGCATCTCTCTTTGCACATCTCTCCAGACTAAACAACCCAATTATTTCAACCTTTCTCTCACTGTCTGTTTTATATACCCACTGCCATCCACTTCCTTCTCCTCTGGGCTATCCAAGTACTTTTTAGGTTTTGTGTGTGTCTAATTTGTTTATGTCATCACTCTCACCTGGTGAAGTACAAGGCTTCATGGCCACCAGGGCAGTGTGGTGCCTTCCTCCCAGCCAGCCCCATCCCGCAGCCCCAGCGAGGTGAACTGGGCTGGGCTGGGGACAGCGACCAGGGTCAGCCACAGCCCGGCCATCCCCAGGCCCTGCTGCAGGCTCCAGGCCTGTCCAGGAAGGCCAGGGCAGCCGTGCTGCAAAGCTGACCCCCAGCCCAGGCAGCAGACCCCAGTGCTGGGGCGGCAGGGAACGTGCTCACAGCCATGAGCAAATTACATGTACCTCTGCAGATCTTAGCGTGTCGCTGTGTGTCTTGGAGGGGGTGCTTGGCACTTCTAGTGCTTGCAGAAGCAGAGGTTTCCCCTGCAAACTTTTCTCCTTTTCGCTCAAAGTCCATGTGAAACTGAAAGTTCAGCTGGTGGGGAGCTGACCTTTCATACTTCTGGTACTGCAGCCACAAACACGTGCAGGAGAGGAAAAAGCAAGTATCAGCAGACACTTAGCAAACTGGATAGAACATGAGTTAAGTTTTAATCATATCCGATTTTCCCTCCCAAGCAAAGGTTTGGGTTTTAGGCTTGGTTTCAGTGTTATGGTGCTGCTTTGCTTACATGTTTTCTGAAACCGGTCTGGTTTATGAAAGAGTCTTAAAACATTCAATCTTTGCATATAACATAAAGGTGTCTTTACATTTTAAAATGTTTTATCTCTATTCTTCTTATTCTCAAACAGGATGAGTGGCATATAGTTAAATTGAAACATTCACACTCATGTGCTGCTTGACTCCAGAGACACCTGAAACCTGTGTTTGATCCTAAAGGGCCTTCAGGTGCTGGAAAGTTCTGGTGTTCCTGGCCAGACCCAGCAGCACTGTGGTTCTGACAAGGCCTACATTCCTGAAACTGTTGGTGAGATTTCTTTCACCTAAACTTAGATGTTTGCATCTCAGTAACACTTTACCCTACATACCCTTTACACTTAGTAGAGTAATATTGGCACTTCTAGGGCCCACAGTGAGATGAACACTTTCCTGGAGGAACACATTTCTCTCCATAGACAACAAAAACATTTAGATGACTCACTCTATATAAAGGTCCATATTTTGCCACCTAAAGCGTGCTTCCCCCTGGGTGCTCTGACTCCATACAAAAAGCCTTCTCAAAGGACGAGGCTCATCTGATGGGACATGCATGCCTCCAGCTCAGTACCTGCACATATACATATAGTCTTGTTATAGTCTTGAGACTATGACACAGAATTGCTTTTCATTTGTGAAGATTAATTACATACCAGTTTCAGGCATTCATCAAGCTGGGGCTGCAGGATACGGGTCCCACTTTTCAAACCGCAAAACATCACTTAGGTATGCGCAATAAATCCTTACAATAAATCCCTTTTTTTTTTTTTTTTTTTAGAAAATGCAATCCTAGCTGATATTTCCCTTTAAAGCCTAGCTATTTCTAGTGGTTAGAGAATTAACCGTAGATTTGTGAAACCTTGTTAGACCAATATCCACAGGATACTAGCTGTACCCTCGACTTTGAGCTACTCTACCTATGAACTACAAATTATGCAGTATGGACTTTTAATGGTATAGGTTGTACTGTAACACAGACAGTAAATCTGAAATCTTGGCTTCCTTGCTTAAGCCCAGAAAGCTTGAAAAGTCTAGCTCAGCCAGGTTCAGTCCCTTCTGAGAAAGAGTCAAACTCACCTTTCCAGTGGCAGGCTCTACTATCTGTTAGCCATGCCTCTTTACTCTTTCGGGATAGAACCTATACATATGTGTGTTTGAGCATATTTTCCAGTTTTGTGGTTGGCACTGTGCAGAAAAGAACTTGATGCTGGTAGATGAGATATAAAGTGCATCCAAAATCTTGATCCTGTAACCCTGGTTGTCCTGGCGTGGATTTTTGTTCTCTGCTCTGACCACACTGTCACCTGATCACTGTCAACTGATACTACGAGCAGTATCAGTTATGGAGACAGCACAGGGAGAAAATACGTATAGTAAACTGAGGGAGAACTTCAGGTAGGAGAGGCCTGTGTGCTATCAGAGCTGTTTAGGACACTTGGGTCTATATATGAACGGGGGAAAACGTAGCTGGGAGCCACACGCACCTCCTTCATGCAGAGGAGCTAATGCCCATAGTAGGCAAAAGCTTCGCAGTGGAGAAGGGGAGAGTGCCGGTCTGCCTCTGTGAGACACTGACCTCCCCTGGTGGCTTTCCCAATTACAAGCTAGGTTTTCTCACTCCTTCCTACAGTTACATCAGCCATTTCAACAGGGCCGGGATTCCTATTTCTCTCCCTCTGTTTGACTTGAAAACCTAAGACATCCTGCTGTACAACAGAGCAAGAACCGTGGCATGTCCTCAGAGAGTCCTAGGCTTGTCACAATATCTTTGGCTTGCTTTCACAAACTCAGCCTTGGGAAAAACAACAGTAACAATAACAACAAAAACATCACAAACTATTACAAGCACAAGTCCAAAAGCTGCTTCTTTGCCTTTAATCATGATATTATTATTATTATTATTATTATTATTATTATTATTATTATTATTGTTATTATTATTATGTCCACGTCTTATGCCTTATTCATTAGACAGACAACTGTAAGAAATATAACTGCCTGCACTATGGTGATTCAAGCTGGGGAGTGCAATGTTCTGAGGATTTCAGAGCACTCTATGAATGTATAAAACTACATAAGCGAAGTCTTCTTCTCCCTTCCCCACAAACTTGCTCATGTGTGACCCTTTATCAGTAACTGTTCAAGATATGCAAAGAAGTAACAGGGAGTACTTGTGTTTGTACTACTACCACTTACCACTTAGGCAGTAGAAGCCTAAAAACAAGGCCTCTGCCAACTGCTGTCATGAAATAGGAAACCCTCAAGTGCCAACTTATTCCTCTATTACTCACATAGGGCAGGCTGTTTCAGTTCATCTGTGGGATTTACATTACCAACAGAACAAGCCAAGCTGCACTGCTCAAGTGTTGCAGCGATGACTTACCGGGTGGAGATGGGTATCAACATGCTGGACTGACACGTTCCTGAAAACTGCCATCAGTTACAGCTTATGATCTGCCTTTCTTGCCACTGAATGTTTTGCTTTGCCTTTCCATTTCAAGTAAGGCAATAGCTGCATTGAAAGGACATAAATTTATGGGGCTAATGTGGGAGAGATAAAAAGCCCTGCAACATCCATGGGTTTCAAAGACAGTCTTAAATGGAGAATCACGCTGGTTCTACACACTTCTGGATTTTTCCCTATCTGATACTGCTGTGCCATGGCTACAGGAGTGCAAACTATGTTGTGAACCCTGTGGCCTTTCTATTCCCCACATGGGAGTAAAGGAACAACCGAAGGAACTGGAATTATTTACATGCGGTCAGACTGGACAACTGAGGCTGAACAGAGATGCAGACATAAATATTGACAGACAGTGTCTCTTGATGATTTTACCTGCTTTCTCTCAGGTTTTCTTTTATTTTCCTGTAATTTTTCCTAAAGCCATAAATCTTGCTACTAAATGCAATTTTTGTAAAAAAAAATAATATATATATATATATATATACCTACACACACTATATATATAAAATCATTCTATCTGTGAGAGACAGAGGTGGCTTTCAGCAAAATAGAAAGTTGCTAAGGAATACATAGATAGGAGCAGTAAATAAGATATGACTCATTTGCTACATTATCTAAGTGTGGTTGCCTTTGCCACTGTTGGGGAGAAAAGGGAAGGTGGTGGCAGCAGAAGTAATGGTCCCTTTCTGCAGCAGCATGTACCATCCCCTGGATTTCCCCTCCCTTCTCCAGCAGCAGGAAACCACAACTCTGGAGCACCTAGCTCTCCCAGTCCTGCCTTATGCCGCAGCCCAGACTTTTTTGCCTGTTCTGCTGTAAGGCCTTGAGCTTGCTTTTACCAGGAGCCATACAAAAGGCTGTGTCAGTGTATCCCAATGAAAAGTCTGTTCTTCAATAATTTTGGAGCATTCCCTACATTAGAAGCAGTAGACTTTCTGCTGTACTATGTATTAGGCTAAAGGATAATTCCTGTATATCTTTTTAGAAAAAGTCCACACAGTGAAATACAGTGATGTGTCAGAGAGCTCCGTTTTAATCCAATACACAGGGCAGTGTCATGTAAATGTATTAGCTCAGGTCTCAGAAGAAGCATGGAGTAGTTAGCTCTTTTTCTCCACCAGATACCATTCTGGTATTTATGCTCCAGCACCTGAAAACAAACAAACAAACAAACAAACAAACAAAAAAACAGTTAAGAGACACTACTTCAGGAAGACTCTGTGAGGAGCCATGTTCTCCTCTTGTGTTCTCCTATGCCTGTGTTCAGTAGTCAGACCACACAGGCACTGAGCTAACTGAAAAGCTTGATGAGGTGGAAGCCAAAAATGGTTTCTACCAGGAGGTATCTGCTTCTGCACTCTGATGTCCCTCAAGCAGATTCTTTCTGCAGTGACTGTCACAGTAAAGCTGGCAGTCTATCAAAAACAACATGAAAAAGGAAGCAGAGCGTTTGCATAAAGTGTGTAGAATCCAAGTAGTTAAGACTTTATTTCTACAAGTGACCACTGTCTATGCCTAGAGTCTGAGGACACTCCTGCAGAGTGTCGTCAGAGATGTACGGAAGTGATTTTCTTTACAGGAGGTAATAACCTGTTCTTTGGCACCTGACCCAGTAAATCCACAGTATACGTATGTGTGGCACCAGTACTCTGTTACGGGTGATCGATCTATTATAGATAGTAGTTCTGAGAGTAGCAGGATAGTTCTGTCAGTAGGAGGACATAGCAAGCTTGCCCTCTTCCATTTTTTTTTTTGTCCTGTGTTTTCTGAATCTTTTATGGCAGCATACTGATTTCCTCTTGTCCCACACAGCCAATGCTGCAACATTCCCAGTTCTCTTTTTCCTCTCAAACCATCTCTGTACTCCAGTTTCTCCTATGCTTTCCTAACCAGCCAAGACACTTACCTTCCTCCTGTGTTGCCTAAGGCCTCCTGCTACATGCATTTCAACTCTCACCTCTTCTGTAGTTCTCGTGTAATACTCCTAGTGTCTCTTCATCTCTCCAATTGTTTTATGTGATGGCTGTGCAAGATACATTGCATACTGTAGTTGATTCAAAGTCTAGGCATGCTACTCAACTGTTGGCTTCGAACTGACAGGTATACCAGGAAGAGTAACAGCTGAAGTTCACTGAGCAATAGAGCACTATCTGCTCACCAGTTTCAAGAAACATGTGGGAACCAAGATTTTTAAGATGCAACTCTATCTATAACATTTCTATGTTACTGCTTAAAGTGTTTAAAAAGGTGGTGACAGTGTGGCTTCACAAGCCCTGTTTCTGTCTGAAATCTGATGGGAAAGCAAAAGCCACTCTGCAGCAGCAGACAACAGGGATAATGGCAGCATCAAACTGAAGCCAGTATAAGCTGGGCTCTGTAGCTGTCATTTCTACTGGCAGTTGCTACTCCCTAGGTATGGATTTTCTACAATAGCAGTCTTAAATTCCAAGACTACCAGAATGTTATGTCTTGCAAATTTTACTAACCACAGGAAAAATAACACAATAACAGAGTCACTAAGGATTAGTCCACAATGGCCAAAGCACTTCAGAGAG
This sequence comes from Anser cygnoides, assembly GCF_040182565.1. NCBI lineage: Eukaryota > Metazoa > Chordata > Aves > Anseriformes > Anatidae > Anser > Anser cygnoides. The sequence goes on along the minus strand of NC_089873.1, from coordinate 106,925,962 downwards.
CTTGGTGAGCTTCACACATGACACATCTGCCATCTCTCTGGGACCTGGAGAATGGGATCCTCCCTCTGCCCTGAAGATGGGCAGAATGGATTTCTCTCTCTGAAAAGGTCCAGAATCCACAAAACTCGGGGCCCTGAAATTTCAAAAGATGTAGCAGGATAAGTGTTGCTTACTCTCACTTAAACCTGGGCTTAGAAGGATCAGGGTTGAGTTTGAAAAAGATATTTAAGTCAGTTAAGAACTCCTGAAAAAAAATATCCTTATTGTACTTAGCTACTTGTACTGTGTTCCACCTTGCCTATACACACCAAGTAAGGAAAAAAATGTGGTGTTTTGAGAAGTTTTTATTTTTATTTTTATTTTCCTTCAAACTCTATACATTTTTTTTTTAATTTTCTAAAGGTTTTGTCACTTACAACAGGAGAAGGGAGATTGCTGCAACTGAACACAATACTTACACAGAGAAAAGTATAATCAGAGCTAATCCAGATTCACTTTGTAGCCATAGAGAGAACTAAGCATTTTTAGCAGATGATTCATCTCAGACAGAGGAGTTGCAGCCCTTTCCAATGACCAATCTTTCTGAGCTCTGTCACTTTTCCAAGCTCACACACAGCGGTCATTGACAACTGGCAAGATTGGAAATATTTTCCCCTTGTTTAATTTCTCCTTTGATTTTGAGCTAACCTCTCACCTGCCTTGTTAAGTTAGACTGTGCCTAGAGTCAGATACTGGCACCTGACCTGGAGATAGCCAGAAGAGATTCAGTGCTCTTTCTTCTAATGGGATTCTTCTGCTTTTAAGTCTTTAAGCTCTTCCAGAAGTGCAAATTGGAGGAAAAAAAAAAGTGACAGCAGCAAAAAAAAAAAAACAAAACACTTTTTTTTTTTTTTGGTGTATTAATGTTGCATGGTGTGGGTTCTCTGTTGTCTATGATAATAGCATAACAGAGATGGCAGCTGCAGCCTTTCTCTAAGCTGTACAGCCTCCTCCTGTATTAGACTACCTGTCTTCACAAAACATGCCTAAAATGATTAACTTCTTTATCTCTGAACTATCACACGATTTGATCTAACTTGGGTAGACAAGACAGACAGATATTTGTATATATAAACACACATAAACACACAGCGTGATCACTAAATCCTATTTGCTTAGGTAGGCAAGCCAAAGCTGTAAGGGTAGAGTAACTTACACCTAAGGTGTATCTCAAATCATTTAGCTGTGATTATCAACGTGAACTGCATGCATACAATTTTTGTGATCACACCTACATGAGCAGTTTGCACTTGTCTGGCTCAACAGCGTAGTTTAAACACTGCATATACCAAGCTGAAATTATCCATGGAAGTTAGAGACACTTCTGAATTAAACTGAGTCAGCTTTAGTGGCCAGGTGGGGTGTGGGTGGTGTTGCCTGTGGCTTTCTCGAAGGCGTTTTATCATTGGGGCACTGGCGGAATGCTAGAAGGGTTGTGAAGTGGGCTGGCTGAGCAGTAGTAAATGTAAAACCTTTCGACCAAGTAATCTCCTTATGCAACTTGGTGTTTGTTTCCACACCCTGCTGCTCGATGAAGAAGTGTGCCGAGGAACGTAGGCAAGGCCCAGTGAAAAATTTTGGATCCAGTGGGGTTGGAACATGACCAGCAAGGCTGCCGGCAGGTCCCCTCAGCACTGTACATTAGTGTGCTACTCATCCAACAGAGGCAGAACATTTACCATATTGTAGTCATCAACACATTCTGAAGAATATTTCTTTATTTACAACTCACTTAATATATGAGAGAAAAGACAATCCTAAAGTTAAATGCCAGTTTTACATAAATAACGTTGAAGTTAAAATCCAAGCCTTTACACAAATGTGGGAAGCCTGATTTAATTTTTGGGAGAGTTGCCCTAGCCTTCTTAGTTCCCTACAGTTCCTTTCTTACTGAAGACAGAACAGCTCTGGCATCCAGTCAGTACCAGGACAAGGCTTTCAGGAGTAAAATACCATCATTCATGAACTTATATATGATTTCAGCTGTTTGACAGAAAAATAACCACTGGATAACAACACCCCCTAGAAATGGAGAAAGGGTTTCTCCAAACCAAAGTTAAAGTGGGGTAAAGATAAAAGTCCTTCTCTCAAAGTACGTCCCAGACTCGTCTCTCATTTAGTTTCCTATCATGTTAGCATTTAATACTTGTTGGCTTCAGGAAGAGAAAGGAGATGGCATTTCTGATGTAATGTCACAAACCAGTCATTCTATTTGTGTCTTCATAGTGAAGGCAAAGGTCATCGGGGGTAAGTGAAAACAAACCAGACCCAGTAATTGCATCTCCCTGTGTATTGTACTGACAGAAAAATCTGGGATTCTCTTTACTCCAGAGAACAGCACAAACACTACCCTTCACCAGTACTTTTCTATCAAGATTGGTTCTAATACTAATTGAAATGTCAGTGAAAAAAAAAATCAGAAGGAAAAGGAAGTGCAGAAAAGGAAGGCTGTGATTGCTAAAACCAACATAATAAATCAGAATCTTAATTTGACTTTATAGGGGGAATCCCTACTTTGTGGAAATTGTCAAAACTCAGAAAGAAAGAACATTAAACTAGAAAAGAGGTATAAGAGAACAGAAAAAAGGCTTACTAAAAATCTCAGCCTCACATCTGGAACCTATAAAAATAGTCAATATTGAAAAATATGATTTTGTTGAAATAGAGAGAAAAGTAACATTTTCCTGAACAAAAATGTTATTTACATAAAAGACAATGAAACAATTTGATGAAATAAAAAGCTGAATTTCACTCTTTGATTCCTTAAAATAATTATTTAAAAAAAATAAATTAATATTAATTCATATAAATAGATCAAACACTCCAAAATAATAATTCAGTTGAAAGCATTTTTTTATTCTTTGTCTTAAATGACAAATCTGGGGTTCTACCAGTCATAGAAGTCCATGCAGTGGCACACTCACTATTATGCCATTGGGCTTCAACTTGAAAAAAGATATTGTGTGTGATATGAAGGCAATAAGATCAATGGCAGGAAAGCCAAACTAAAGGCACTATAGCAATTGGATTGATGCAAACAAAATCCAACTAGACTTTGTCTGTATAGACACATCAGAGACTGAAGGCAGACGGGATGGTGCTCCAGACAATCTATAGAGTAATACACTACATAATCTAATTATGCAAGAGCTTTTCATCAAAATATAGTGGCATTTCCTCACAGATTTGTCCTCTCGTATATTTTGGTTTAATATTTTAAAATCCTCCAGTCCATTATCTATTGCTGTCTATAGTTCAATCTCTCTAAATCTCTGGACCAAAATAACCCATCAGACCTTAGCTCCACTGTCTCTAGTTCATTGACTTTTGCTTCATTTTGGTGCCAGGCTTTCCTTTACTTCAGCTATTACTCTGATTCCTGAATTAGATTAAATAACCCTAGGGACATTCTTCAATGTTCATATTGATGTTGTCTGCAGCTATTCATGGTCCTAATCTATCATCTCATAATTAGTAAAATTAACCTTTTGTATTCAGTACCTTCCAGCTAACAAAATCCCTGACACTGCAGCAACATCCCCTGACTGCAGCAACTTGTCGCAAATGGTGATATCAATGAATGGATGTTGTGACGAGGGCAGGAAACTCCATACTGTTAAAGGTATCCAACATGCCCTGTTACATGAGTATGTTCCTTGGCACTTGAGTTGAAATATTTTCATACGGTGAAGTTCAGAGGAAGAATACTAAACTATTTGAAACGAGAAAACTCATTTTTGCCTAGCATTTGGTTTTTCACACTCATGTTTTCCATGTTTCTTGTGTGTCTGCTTAACATCTTGAAATTTAAGCAGCAGAAACAAGGATCACATAACAGTACAAACAAAGTCAGTGAAAGCTGAGCTGTAGGTACATGTGTTGCATGATGTTAAATATGCCATAAAATAAAATCTCAAGGGCATCCAAAATTGGTGGAAAGTTTCATCTCTCAGTGACTCAGTTCACCACCTGCAAAATGGACATAAATCCCCTCTGCCTGTCAGCTTAGAAAGGTGTTGTAAAAATAGATTCAAAATTATTATTATTGTGAACATTAACAGATAGAAGGACTGTTGCATATGCAAAACAAAGCAAAAAGCATAAACTAATATTGCTTTGTGTTCTGGAAGAGAGCTTGAAAAGAGTCAGTAACAAAGGTCTCATATCATATACTTAGCAAGAAGAAGCAAAATCTCAAATAGCAGTGAATTTGAGCTGTTCCAGGTAGCCTGGTAACTGAACAAGACCAAGTACTCAAACAAACAAACAAGCAGTGATTGCATAAATAAATATCATGCAACTAGTAATGGAGTGTCAAATTAAGGTTGCAATATTTGTTGATTCCAAACTGTCTTTGCAACCTTATAATTTTTTTTTTTCAAATGAAATCTCCTCTGTTACATGTAAGCATGCATTGTGTATGTGCAGGGTTTTAGGCATCATTCCTTCTCACACACACAAGCTCCCACTCTTTTTACTTACTCATACATACAGACAAAAGATACTCCTCCAGCACACTACGTTTTCTGTTATTTTAGTATATTTTCCTCCACACTAGTGTTTTAAGGAGCCTTACATTAAACTGCTAACTAAGTCATAGATGACTGATTAGACTACTAGTGATCAATGGCAAAATAAGTATTCTAAGTTACTAAAACAGTAACAAAACTGAGTTCCATTTATATTTTTACATCAGTAAATGATCAAATACAAACACAAATAATTATTTCATTTAAAAAAATGAACTTGCATCTGAAATCTATATGAAGAAGTAAATAGGAAGAAAATAATCAGGAAAGACCAGATTTTCAGTGTAAATTTAAATATTTTACAACAGAATAAAAGCAAACTAAAATGTTATTAAACTTTTAATTTTGTTTCAGAAGCAAACATGTCTATGTTAAAATGTCTTGAAATCCTGAGTTTTGATGTCTTTATCTATATCAGTGTTAATAACCTTCTTGGATCCTGCTAAACTGTACATCTCAATAGCTTCCTGGTAACTAAGGTAGATTTAAATTCTTCAGTATAAGAACAAACATATAGAGAAGTGTAAAACGGTCTTCAGAACAGATTTCACAATGGCACCTCTTTTGCACACAGCCCTCTGACATTGTTTATAGTCAGAGGGTACTTTCAATATATGTGAAGTGAATATTGGTAATGACAGCAGCTTGGAAGTGATTCTTCTAAGAGTTTGTCCTAGCTGGCAGAAATATAATGAAATTTGGCAAAATCTGGAGATTTTCTCTTGGTTATGGGATTTATTTAAGAGTTTTGAATCCAAGACTCAATCTCTTCTGGTTAGAAAGTATCCCTAGAAAAGACACAGCAGTAGGCATAGTGAAAAATAAGATTCAGAACTTTCTCACTTACATGGCCTTAAATCCAAGTGCTCAGTTTTCAGGCTGTCTGGTTATTGGGATGACACTCATATTTTCATTTCAGTCATTGGTCACTACTGCCTGAAAAGTTTTGCTCTCCTGAAATCATTAGGGCTGGTATCACAATGTTTCCAGCAAGGCAGATCACAAGGTAGTAGAGCTTAGAATACCCTGCATAGCCCCTCTTGGAGACTCTTCTCCAGCTCACCTGTGACTTCTTTCTTCCACTTTCTATGGGACAGAGTTGAGGTCATGTCCTATTCTTCCCCAACACCTCTCTGCAAAAGTAAGCCTGAGGCTCACAAGTCACCCCTCTGATCCTGTCTTTTCCTGTACTGCGTTTTGTGCCAAATAGACCTCCTGCTGCAATCTGTTACAGTAAATTCAAGGGATTATGATAATTGTTAGAGACAGGGAAAAGTCTCATATGAAAAGGGACTGAAAGGACCGGTCTTTTCTTCTCTAGAAAGGAAACAAAGAGGGTGAGTGTGATAAATGAACATGAATCAATACCTGGCACAGATAAAAAAAGATAGTGAGTCTATGTGTTACAAGACATTAAATGGTGCAGTAAGACATTGACTGATATAAGCATCAATTAATGTAAATAGAAGGTTACGAATGTAAAACTAAGAAATAAAATATTTTTCCATATAATGTATTGTTGAATGGTGAGACATACCCACACTGGAAGCCATGCTGGCTAAGGATTTAGGAGTACATGAAAGGACCAATCATTTACAGAGACAGTAGAGTTATCCAGAATTATAATAGTTAATGCAGACAAAGTATTGTAAAAGTTTAAAAATCCACTTACCATGCCCTAGCTATTAGGGAAGATATGAAATGACCTCTGTCAACTGTGTGGTTTTTGCGCCTTCTTCTGACATGCCTGGTACCAGTTACTATTTAGACAAGCTACTAGACCAGATGGATCACAAGTCTGATCCAATATGGTAACTCCTTATGTTCCTAAATGAAGATATTACCAAAGGCGTATTCAAAAAGCTTTTGGAAAATCTCAGCAAACTAACACAAAAAATATCTATGAAATTGCCACCTTCTGTCTGCTAAAAGAATGTCAAAGAATAATCATTTTATTCTTGTCTAGCCCAGTATGCTCTCTCCTTTTTCAGAGCAACTATAGTCTTCAAACTGAACACTTCCTGAACTCTTTTTTTTTTTTTAAATTTATGAATCTGTCTTTGAATAATATAGCTCTGATCTGTATTCTGTATGTTAGGTTTTATCTCCAAGTGTTTTACCTGGTCAAATTCAGAAGCCTCGACAAAGTGTATTCAAGGTGGTTATATTTCAATGCCGGAACAATGTACATGAGGGAATTTATGGCCCTTCAGTATTGCAGGAGTGATATTAATATAAAAACAAACAAACGACAGAGTAGGCAGTGCTTATCAGAAACAGGAGAAGAGAAGGCATATTTTCCAAGATATATTCCTGATCCCCTCCCTTATCACATCTCTCCCTCCAAGATAGAAGCAGTCCAATAAAATTCCTTCTTCCTTGATAACAGATTCCCTTCAATCACCAGTTAGTTCTGCACTCTCATGTAGTGCATTTTTCTTCCATCCCTAAATCATTTTGTTTTCATGATATCTGATTATTGAACCACTGTAGAAGTGCTGCATGTGTTACATGAAGACAAGAACTGGCTCATTGGTCCTAGTTCTCCACTCTTAAAACAGTCTCGGGCACAAGAAATATAGATGTACTCAAAAAGCTATTCTCTGCTCGCTCTCCAATCCAGTAATATTTTACATCCATTTTGCATAGAGGAAACTGTACAGTGAAGAATCAAGCCAACACCCCAAAGCAATGATAAAACAGCTTCTGATGACACATATTAAAGCTTAGCAGTGCCTTCAATGCAGGATGACAGAGGTCTGCTGCACAGTGCCTAAGAGGACATAAGAAATACATTATTTCCCAGTGGACTGCTTCCCTGGAGGACATGGACATTTCTCTACTTTTTTAAAAAAAAAAAAAAAAAAAGTCTAATAACAAGCTTCATGACATTGCTTCCCTTAGACTCCCCACTCAAGTTCTATCCTACCAGATCCTTACCTACTAAATTTCCAGGGACATCCTGAACATCTGTTGCAGAGAGGTCTTCCTGCTCTCCCTGCAACAGTAGAGTACAGTACAACTGACATGTTCACAGGACACGGGGAAGGTTTTCTTCTAATATCTTGATCCATAGGCCCCAAATCCAGAGAAAAGCTGAGACAGCATGCTGTAGCTGAAGACTATGTATCTATCTTCAAGGCTACAACCATGTGCTGTGCCCATATCTTTACCATTTACCTTAACAGTTGTAGCATGTCCTTATCCATGATTTAATACAGAAGCTGCAATCCCATTCTACCATTCAATAAAGTGACAAGGACGAAAGTATACAACTTAAGGAAAAGGGTAAAGATGTGACCACATATATTTATAGCTACTTTGTTTACCTCATGGCCTCATCTGACTCACCTAAATGTATGTCTGTGTATATATGTGTGTAATGGTTTACAGGAGGCCTTATAACTATACGGCATAAAATATCTATGGAAGGTGAGATTTTGCAGACATGACAAAGTTACTGACAGCACTTGAGACACCCTTAGTAGTGATTCTTACAGGCTGAACTTCACCAGTAGCTCTTTTGCCATATCCAAGTGTACCTTTAATATGTGTCAGATGTATAAATACATTAAGCAACTTGCAATAGAAACTCTCCCACTTTCAGACGGCACCCTAAGTCATTTTCTCCTGGTTGGTTATATGCCACACCTTTACTTTTTATTTATATTTTTATTTATGCAATTTTGTTTGTCTAGGTACAGAGGTATTAAGCAGTTCAAATGGTGCTTTCACTTTGTGAAGGCTATTATTCAGAACAATTGCAAAGAGAAAAAGCTCTTGGGCCCTGTGACCTAACACTACCTGGATTTGGGAAGTCTGTTTATATTCTTGACAACATATGTTTCTTCTAAGTCAGCCCATTATACTGGACAATCTCTAACAAATGATGCACTATTTTATATTCCTCAGAAAGGTCTTTTAGTTCTTGTTCTTTTTTATATCTAGCCTCTCAGTTTTGGTAATACATAAACTGGACTCTCTGTTGCATCCTTGCTGCATGCTTTGGCATGTACCTGTCCTCCCATCCTTCCCTTGTACTTTTCCTTCCCCTAGAAAGAAATTCAGGAGCAGGAGCCATACCTGGAGGAAGTAGGAGGTAGGAGCTAGGGATAAGGAGGCAGAGAACGGCAGCAGCACCAGAGTGAGAAAAGTGGCTACGTCTGAGCATGGAGGAGCAAGGATCAGGATTAAGACTGAAGACGGGAGGCTGACAGTGGGTAAGCACAAATATGTAAAACAGCAGAGGCTCCTCTGAGCAGGGCAGAGTAAGTCACTAGACTACTGAGCCAGCTGAGCAGATAAAAAAGCTCAAAAGCATATCTTTTAGCAGTCTTCCAACACTTAAAGGAAGCCTACAGGAAAGCTGTGGAGAGGCTCTTTATTGGGAGTATAGTGATAGAACAAGGGGTAATGGCTTTAAAATAAAAGAGGGGAGATTTAGATTAGACATTAGGAAGAAATTCTTTACTCAGAGGAAGGTGAGGTTGCCCAGAGAAGCTGTGGATGCCCCATCTCTGGAAGTGTTCAAGGCCAGGCTGAACGGGAATTTGAGCAACCTTGTCTAGTGAGAGGTGACCCTGCCCATGGCAGGGGATTGGAACTGGATGGCCTTTAAGGTCCCTTCCAACCCAACGGATTCTATGTCTCTGTGATCTTTGCTGGTTGCACTTTTGTCCTGATGATCATCTGCTGGCAAGCTGCAAAATCTGGTTATTGTAGGATGAGGATGCTGTAAAAATGAAATTTCTATTTCTTATGGACAATTTAAGAAAAACGAAGCAGCCTGATTTGCCAAGGGGAGGTACAAACGATAGGAATACCTAGAGGCGCTTCATGTAGAGGACTGGAGAATGAGATAAATCATATAGTTAATCATTTTGAAAGAAAAACACAAAACCGGCAAACAAAAAACAACATTAGTTACTAGCCTGATTTATCTCAGTTTGGCAACAGAAATCCTGTTTAACAAACTATCTGTAATGTGCATAAGACACTTTAGTTCAAAGAACAGCAGTGATACAGAAACCTAGGGAGACCACAAACTAATAGAGTTTCATCTACATGGGAATTAAAACTCAGTGAATAGACCGAAGTGATTAGCCAAGAAACGTGAAATACAGAAGATCAAAGAGTGAATTTAACAGTCAATGAGGGATTATAGGCAGTCGTAGTTAACAGAGTCTAGTTACTGAATGGGAGTATGAAAACTGTTTAGGATTGCCAGCTGGTGTAAACTGTCTAAAGCCTATTTTTTAAATACTGAAGTTTTTTGAGTTGTGTGGAACCAGTTTATACTAACAGTCTTATTCCTTGTCAATAATATAAAAAGAGATATAATACTCTGTGATGTTTGTTTATCTAAGCGGAATACAGGGAGGCAGCATCTGTGTAAGTTTTAAGCAGATCTCCATTTTGTAAGAGTGAATGTCTCAGTCAGCAGTTATGGGAGGAAACAGCAGGAGCAAAACTGAACAGTAGGTGAGGAAAGGCCCACTCAGGCAGAAAGCAAGATAAACCTGTGATCTTTACCATTTTGTAGGTGTGTGAAGACTGGAATACAGTACACCTTTCATAAGGGATGTTTGGAAAGAGTCAGACAACAGCACAACCACACTGCACAGCTGGAATTGAGACATTTGAGCTAGCACCAACTAACTCAGCTCCAGAAGGAATGTATCTGTATATGTAGCATAGCACCCTAGTTAACTAGGCCTGCTAGGAGATGTAAATTATTGGTTTATTTAGAAGTACCAAGTGACTGTGGCTTTGTTTCTTCCGTGAGCCAAGCTTGAACCTCAGCATGCGAACCTCTTCACCAGGTATAACAACCTCCACTATCTGGCCCTTTAATAGCCTGTTTGGTTTTGGTTTCTTTTTGGTTTGGTTTGGTTTCAGGAGGAGGGGAATACACTCAGGCATGCAGTTTTTAATTACAAAAAATAATTTTTAACTTTAATGGAAAATAAAGAACAAGTAAACTTTCTAAGGGATAAATACTTGCCGTTTAGATCACCTCCACTTAAAATCATTTTAATGGCAAGCATAACCTGTCCTTCCACTTTTATCAGTTTAACATACACACATAGACTGAACTTCTCAACTTTAAGTAGGTGAAAACACTTTTCCCCAACCATGCTAGACTTCATGTTAACCTGAAATATTCTATCACAGTAAACCTCAGTTAAGAGGTTAAGCAATGCTTAGAAGTTATGCATGCTTCAACTCAGGGTCAGCAAAAGTTAACAATACAATAAATTCAAGTCTTCTGCAACAAGAGATGAACTTGTCAAAGAAATTGTGTTACGGGAAATACCTGATGAAATGAACCCATGAGAGGCAATTTGTAACCCTAACCCTTTGTACTCAAAAAGCAGCTCTAAGTATTTGTCTGCACTTATGCACTCAGAAGTACAATCTGCAATGAATATTCATTTCTTTCAAATACATTTTAAAAACTGTTGTCTGGGCAGTAAAAAACAAACAAACAAACAAACAAAACACTCTATAATATTATATACAATGGGAAAAAATTTGAATGGATCTGGGGGCCAGTAGAGCCATTCACACTGCGCTCAGTTACAGCTTTTGTTTCCAAGAAGTGTTGAGGGGCTCCTCCTCCCTGCCAGCACTCTCCTTGCCCTCAGCCAGGCCCCACAGTGGCCATATCCCTGCCTATCCCTGGGCACCAGTGAGACAGGCACCACCCTAACACCATCCTGTCCCCTCCCAGCAGGACCTGGAGCTGGTGGTGGCACCTGGGTATGGCCAAGCCACGGCCAACCCCTGTCACTGGCCCCAGCCCATCCTGGCCTGCAGGGGACAGGATAGGGCTGGCTGGGGAGGGAGGCACTGTAGCACCCTGGTAGCCCTGTGGCCGCTCCTCACTGCTGCACACCAGTGGGAAATTTTCAGTGGGGCTGTGCTGGGCGCAGGTGCCCAGGCAGTGGCAGGGGTCTGTGGGGCCACTGTGTGAGGCGATGTTGGGGCTGCGCCGTGCCGGCCCCAGCTGTCTCCAACAGCCCCACTGCAGGGCACGGCCGGGCCCCACAGCCAAGATGGCGGCACCTGGGGGAAAATGCATTTATGAAAGGGCAAAATGCTGCACAGGAGTGAGGGAAAAAAATAGTGTGAGAAACAGCCTTGCAGACACCAGTGTGAGAGAACATTAAGGAAGAGTATTTGCTGAGGTGCCAGAGCAGAGATTCCCCTGTTGGCTGTGGAGGGCCAGGCTGCAGCAGGTGGATGTGCCCAGAGGGAACTGCAGTCCGGGGAGGACCCATGTTGTAGCAGGCCTATTTGAGCCCCTGGGAAGGGCTCACGCTGGAGCAGAGGAAACGCAGGAGGAGGAAGGAGTTGTTACAGAGAGAGCCCAACTCCTCCCTGCACTGGTGGGACTAAGTGTCACCAGTGGGGGAGAGGTGCATGGAGAGAAGTTGAGCCTGGGGAAGGGGGAGGAAAGGCGTTTACCCTCAGTGTGTAAACTTTTGGGTTTCGTTGTTGCTTTTTATTTCCAACTACCAGAATTAGTAATTAAATATTGTAATTGGCAATCAATTGGCTTTAATCGTCAGTTTCCACAAGATGAGTCCGTTTGACCCACAAAAATAATCGGCAAGTGATCTCCCTGTCTTTGTCTCAACCCATAAGTTTTCTCACTCCCTCTCTTCCTATTTTCTCCCCTCATGCTCCTAAGGACAGGAGGAAGGAGTGAGCAGCTGGGTGGGAGTTTGGCTGCCAGCCAGGACAAACTCATAACACTGTATTAAAACACTGCACATTGGTACAAAACCCAGAATGCAACAAAATCCAAGGGGGGGGGGGGGGGCAGAAAGGAAGCATGTATCCCTTGTCCATCCAGCCAACTGAGTGCTGCACATCGGCTGATTGGCTTTATTTATCCCAGCCATCTGTACAAAGGAAGTCTGCCTCAAATATTGGCACTACTAAAGGAGTAACAAGAATGAGCAATAAGCATCACCAAACATGTGATCAGTGATTTGGCACAGAACAATATATTATTTATTAATGCTTTTTGTATACTTGGTTTAACCTAAAGGATTACATTATGCTTTGATGCACACTATCAAAGTAACTATAACACTAGCAAGAATTTACAAAACATTGTCAACATTGGTAGAAGTTTGAACAGTACCCAACATAAAAACTAAAACTAAAACTAAAAAAAAAAAAATAGTACTTGTCCAGCAGTAATTTAGAGACGACCATAATAATCTTTTCAATCAAATAGTTACACAGGGAATAATAAAATTTTCTTATCAGTGGTTCCCCTCAACTTGTCTTTACTCTCCTAGCTAAGACAGCACTGAACATACCAAACTAATGAAAAAAAAAAAACAACTTAACTAATCATTATTTTGGCCATTTTATGACAAACGTATATATTCATGATTAGTCCTTGTGTTTTTCCACACCAGTGGGGACAACTATTTACACATTGAAGTACTCTTTGGACATCACAGGAATAAAGGTTCTACAACAAGAATGATTTGTTCTAAGAATGAAGGATGCAGAGAAAGGATGAGAAAAAGAGAAAATATGGGTAGGGAAGTGAGAAAAAAAAAAAAGTCTTCTACAAAACTACCTTCATTTTCTCACATGACCATAAGCACTTTTGCCTTGTTAAAACATGCAGAATGAATAGTAAAAGTTCAAATAATGTAACAGGATAATATAGTTACTAAATTGTTCCAAATAGTAATTCTAGGGGTTGCCTCATAAAGGATCTTTCCTCCAAAAGCCTTCCTCTTCCCACAGAAGGAATAAGCTTCTAGGTCAAAACTCAGCTCTGTGTTCACATACAGAATCATCCATTTGTGAGAGCAGTCCCCTTGCCCTCTCCTATGAAGGCAGAGGAGCTGCCACTCCATTTCCTACCCATTTCACTCCACAACACTTCAAGATAGTTTCTGCATATTCCATTTTCTGCTTCATGTCCTCCTTTTCCTCTCACCTTCTTTTTGCTGCCTCAGGATTCCCTCAGCACCTTTTCTCATCTTCTGCCAACACTGTCAGTCTTCCTGTCACTTTTTTTCCTCTAAATCTTTCCCTTGCTCCCACTCTCTCATTTCCTCCTGTGCTTTTCAAGTAGTCACCATTTTCCCTCTTATTCCATAAAAAATATTTGATTGTACATGATGTAGGAGGAAAGGCTGAGAGAGCTATATTTGTTTAACCTGGGGAAGGTGAAGCAGGAGACCTAATTGCTCCCTTTGGCAACCTAATAGGTAAAGATTGAACTAAAGATTGATAATAAAGTATTCTCAGAAGTGCCTAGCAAAAGGACGTCAGATATTAGCAGAAGCAAGGAAAACTAAGGTTAGGTGTAAGGAAAAAATTCTTCACAATGACAGTGGGTCAGACATTTTAAAACTGAAAGTTTTAGAATGTCGTATTTCTCTCAGTCCAAACAGCCACAGGTATTTTCTGTTGGGTATTCTGCTGCTGTCCTTTTAATATAGCCACATAATAGCATGATTATCCGGTTTATTGCACATGCTATGATGAAGCCATTTCAAAAATTTTAAGCAATCTTTACAAAATATTACCAAGCAGATTTTCTCCAATCATACTATGGCAAATCTTTCTATTTGGAAAGATAAAAATCCAGTACGCTTCCAAAATACACATATATGCCATCAAAGTTTTCCATACTTTTCTATCACCTGATACCTTAGCCTAAAGACATTCCTTTTTGCATCTCCTGCTACTGTGGATTGGGAGAAGCACACTGGAGGGAATATGTACAGCTCCTTTTAAGTACTTCTGCAAAAATGAGGCATTTAATTGGAGAAAGAAAAAAGCCTCTTTTCACACAGGCAACGGGCTTTGATATCAAATCATAATTTTGTTCCTTCTTGAAAATTGTATAAAATTTTCTTGTACTCAGGAAACAATATTTAATATTGCAACATTTATCATTTCATTAGCTAGGCTACTTTGTAACTTTCTCAGTTTTGCTAACCAAAAATGGTGTTCTAATATAAACAAATAAAGTTCAGGTACAATGCTAGAATCCAATCCATAGTATTGGATTCAGATCTATAGTTATGTTGTTCCAGATATTTGTTACCCTTAGTCTCCATTGCTTCAATATGTACATAAGACATCCACATGACGGAAGAAGACTTAGCTGTAAAACATAGCTTATTTGCTTGGAAACAAATTAACCCTGGCTATGTTGTTCTATTGTCCTGGTTCTCCACTGTCTGAATCAAACCCCTCCATGACGACAACTGCTAGCGGTCATCATCTCTTCCTGTTCATGTGGCTTCACATGAGATGATACTGGCTGAATTACAGGAAAGAATGATGAACAAGGGTGAAAGAACCTTCAAAGGACATGTACTCTGGCACTCAGCCCCACAGATTGCACCACTGTCAGGACTGAACACAATTCTCATTTTTCACTGCCTCTGTACTTTTCCACCCCCACAATTAATGAAACCTTAGCCAAAGTAAAATCCAAACATTTGATTTGACACAATTTATTTCTAATTTGAATGAAGAGTCAGGTTTGTTTGGGAGGAACAAGACTGGAGGTAGATATGTATAAGCAGTATAATGCCATTACCTTGCATCTCAGATGAACAAACAGTAGAAAATCAAGAAGGAGGGAAAGGGGTACAGAATTTCACCTCTTGGGGCTGGGTAGAGCAAAAAAGTTGGCTTTCCCTTCAGGTCTACTGACAACTGGCTTCAGACTATTTCCATTAGTTCTTCCAAGATGTACACAGTTTTAATTCCAGTCCTCACATGTTTCCCTCCCTCCTCCAAGAGTTCAACTCTGTGCTGCTCCTGTCTTTCCCTAGGGAGCACCACAGGCTGAGAGGTTTTTTTTGTAGCTGTTTCTAGACCCTGAACAACTTTAAGAACTAAAGCTCTGAATTCTCTGTTGGTAACCATTGGAGAGAACAGATCTGAGCTATCTCTACCCCAAAGCCAAAGTTTTTGGCTTAATAACATCTGTCAGCGCAGGCTATCATTAACTGTTAAGGACAGATATCACATAAGGAAGCAAAGCTGAACGTTGCTTTGGCAGAACCATTGACTGATATAGGAATAAAGATGATATAGGAATAACACAGGTCATTTTTGTAAACAGTAATTGCTGTTGAAGGGCAATGCAAGGAAAAATACAAATGACTTTGACTTATTAGTAGACTATACAAAATGTAGACACTTAAATAGTGGAAAA
Organism: Anser cygnoides; assembly: GCF_040182565.1. Classification (NCBI taxonomy): domain Eukaryota; kingdom Metazoa; phylum Chordata; class Aves; order Anseriformes; family Anatidae; genus Anser; species Anser cygnoides. Next base: position 106,910,176 of record NC_089873.1, on the reverse strand, counting down.
TATTTTTACTGATATATAAAAGGATGGTGAAACTACAAAAGACAAAAGCTAGCTGTGCAAAATAGCAGTACCATGGCAATGGCTCCAAGAGATGGAGTGGGTGATGGTGGGAAACAGTTCTGAGCTTCCATCCTTTTCCCACTTGACACTGATATGCCTGAGGAGTTTTCTATCCACTCATTAGTTTCCCACACAGCCATCACCTCCTTACAATATCACCTCCTTACCATCTGGGAAGGTGGTGCATGTGAAAGAAGCATTCATTTTTAATGCATTCGCAGCAAGATGAGAGCATGCTCATGTGCTCAGGGTATTGTTATTTGACATGATAAAGTACAGTTTCAGGACCTTCACTGGGAAAAATTGGCTGGAGCCTAGTTATTCAGGTGTAAAGGTGTCCTGAGAAACAACACATGCAATGGGACTGGTTAGCACAATGGCCAAGGTCAAAAACAGTGCAGTTGCACACACCACAGATCTAGTGAGATTCATCATATGGTCTAGGAGCTTGGGACTCTGTGATAATAGGAAATTGATTCACTTTAATGAGGTGGATGTAAATATCAACTCCTTTGCACCACTGTATATCTTATCATGAAAAGATTCCAACTGAGTTGAGTCGAACAACTCTTTTGACAAACTGCAGGTGTTGGGCCTGGCATGTATTCTCTGACTGCTTGGGGTTGCTTTGCCCTGGTTGTCTACAGTAGATCTTACAATACAAATGATTTAATTTTTCAGTGGAAGAAAAAAACCAACATGGGGCTGAAATGTCTTCTATCATCCAATGAAAGGAAAGGATAAAACATACAGTACACAGAGCTGCTTTATATGATTATAGCAACTTGAGTTCTGAAAGAAAGGAGGCTCAGAAGAGATTTCTTTTCCTTCCCATATAGAGCTTTTGTGAAACATTGTCCTAAACAAATAAAAGATTTTTACTCAAATGATCTACCTTGCTGTTTTCCTTTCCTTTGAAGAATCCTGTGGTACAATAGGCAACCCATCAGGAATAATTAGATTATACGGCGGCATCCATGGAAACAATACAGCTTTTGAAAAGAACTCCTACAGAAGATCTTAGAAACCACATCTATTATGGATATCTTTTACTGTTTCAAAGACAGCACAGCTCCAATTTATGGGAACTAACAGTGGGGCAAAATCTGACTGCTCCATGCTTTGTCCCTTTGTCAATAATTATTACTACATGAAACAGTCAAGTAGTCACAGAAGAGAACATTTGGGTGACAGGAAGAAATTGTCCATGTTTTCTTCTGAGTTCTGGGAATCGGTAATGAAAACTACATGTATTTTATACTGCGTCTTTAATAAACTCACACCTTTCATACTCTTCAGCTTTTCTCTAAGAGGGCAGTTGTGGATGTTTCCAAAAACAAGAAGGAAGCAGTATCAGAGAAAGTTATCTGCATTTTTGGGCCATGTCTCTAGCAGCAACATAAGCTGCAAACATATTGGTCTTACTGTAGCCATTTTTATGACCCAAGGTACTTTATCTGTTGCACTATATTAGTGATTTCAAAGTTGGAATTGTCTTAAAGGTGATTAAGTTGGAAGAAAGAAAATATCATGGATTAGTATAGAAAACAGGAAAGAAGAACACTGGTTCTGTTTTTCAGTTACACATTTTGAACCACCAGAGGAAGCAAAGACATTTGACTTGATGATCCTACATATCATGTTGCAGATGATATGTATTTCACACATCATTCTGTATTGTTACAAGTCTCACTGTCTGGATTCCCCACTTTCACTGGTGTCATTGTCCTTCTGAGGTCAGGAAAAGGACTTAGATAATGAATCATTTTCTTTAAAACAAAAAATAAAACAAGCAAAACCAGTGATTACTCCTTACTGACTAACTACAGTTTGGAATTTCAGAACTACCTAGTTAACTGAAGAAGTCAAGGCTTTCTGAGCATCAATGAGTTATGTACTCCAACGTCTCTGCTACACAGCCATGTTCTTCTTTCTAGAACTGGCCCAGGAGCATCGCTTAAGATGCCCTCAAATGCACCACCAATCTATGTTTATAACACAACAGACAGAATAGAGTATTAAAGGTAGGACAATAAAAAATTCACCCACTAAGCCCGTTAAATCTATGTATACACTGGGCTAAGTGACATGGTAGGATTTTTGGTAAATGTAGGTTAGAGACTTCTATACCAGCAAGTGAACTAAACCCCCAGTCACTCAGGATTTCATAGAATGTATTACCATAAGAAGGTAATACCATACCATTCTTAAACAAGACTGAGATTGAACTGAAAACTAGGCACACAACAGGGGAAAATGGTGAGATGAAAAAAAATAAAAGGATAAATATTTGTCACTTTATATATATATAAAGCCATTACTCTGTTCAATGTACTTTTCTAATAAGTTTGTGTGTGTGTGTGTGTGTGTGTGTTCAGAAATGGGATTTTCTCCTAGTTCAGATGGTTTTTAGGTGTGTGCCTTTCCACTCCATTTCATTAAAAAATCATTAGTGGAACCAGCAATGGACAATATGGAAGCTGCAGCCCTGGAAAGCACAATGTCTGTAGTAGCAATATAAGTAGACAGTCAGGGGTCACTTCCATTTCTGATAAATTCAAGGCCTGAGTCACAGATGTGGTAACCATCCAGTGTTCCCACTTACTTTGTATGGAGTGTTAAGGTCTGGGTAGCTCTAACAAATGAAATCCTTAACTTCTGTCACTAATCTGGAGAAAGCTTGAAAGACTGCTATTTAAAGTGCAGGTTGTGCAGAAAGAGCAGTGCTGTTGCTTTAGATATTATCCTCCTAAAGGAACTCTTACTTTATTCAACTAAAAAGAAATCTATTTTCAAATTTTGCTTATCATGAATCTGGAGGATTATGGAAGTAATGAAAGCTTAAAAACAACAATAAAAATAAAAATATGTTGAAACCTTAGAAGCTAGGTAAAATGCAAGACTACGTTAGGCAACAATGGGAACAAATTTATTTAATTAAACAATGCTGTTCATTGTAGTACACAGATTTTCCACAGAGGTGTGCTAGCTCTCCAAATATCATGACCCACACCCTTCTGTTAGGCAACTAAATGTGCTGTTATATTCTCAACAATGTCCACTACTGTGTCTCAGATTGCTAACCCTTTCACGCAACCATTTTGTACACAGCATGTTTTCAGGCAATAACAGCAAAATACCATATAGAGAATCTGCTAAAACAAAAGATGATCTCTGTTTTTAAATTAGACAGCACAATTAGTTCCTGTCTGAAACTGGTCTTCTTTCTGAAGGGACTGACATGGATATTAGCTTTGAATTCATCACAATGATTGTGTATGTTATTCTGGGAGAATTCTGAGCAATTTTAAGAGTGTGCAAGAGGAGTTTTTCATGCTGTTTTGACATTTGTCTGCTTCCAGGAGCCATTGTGTGATGTTGTACCGTCATTATTGCTACCATCATAAATGTGAGCTCCTTTCGCTTTTACATCAGACTGATTTCTCCATTATTCAGGTCTATTTAAACCCCGAGGATGCTCAAGCACACCTATTGGTATCTGAAAAACAGATAACACAGTGGGGCATTTTAAATAAGCCACATAATCAGGAAAGTAACAGAGAACCAAAGGTTTAACAAAGGTGAATCTGGGCAAGATAGGGGGAGGGGGGAGGAAATTTCACTTTGTCAGCTTTTTGTTACTCACAGATCCTTAAAAACAGATTGCCTGTGATTTTAAAAAGAGTTCATTCTATTTGAAGGGAGTAATGACACAATAATTTTCAGCCTACAGGTAATCACTTTAAATTGCCACAAGGTGAATGCTGTGATAGCTTACTTTCTCAGCACAAAGCTCACAGTGTCCTAGTGTTGCCAATATGGAATATACATTTATTGGTCCATCATCAACAAGGTGTGCATTCCCCTCAAAGCCTGGCAGTTCTTTAAAAGTGACTGCAGTATGAAATATAAAAAAGGGGGACAGAAAGGATTTTAGAATGTGGCTGGAAGTAATTGAACCTCACAACAGTGTATGTGTTAACTCTAAGGTTGTCTTGGAAAATAACACTGTATTGTTTCAAAGCATTATGTAGACACGGAGGAAGGATTCACCTCACCTAATATTACATACGTTCAGTGTAGATATCTGAAGTTCCCTATATGCTAAATAGAGAGAAAGAAGCACAGTTCAACTAACTTACTGTAGGTAGAGGACAAGAGGAAATGTCTTCCTCTCTACTAACTAGCAAAGGAAGCCTAGGGGACTAGCTCACATGTAGGTATCAAGCATTTAATGAGATAAGCACTTCCCAAAGCGTCCATATTTGCTCAAAACAAAACAAAACAGAAAAAAAAGGCAAAATATCTATGAAAGATAGATCTTTCCATTCCATTAAGTGAAAAAGCAGCTATGAAGCAGGCTTAGTTGTCCTGAGGAGTTCCTCAAGAAGCGTAAGAGAGGTTCTGTTAATTTATTCTTTTCCCTTCCTGTACTGTATTGCAGTGTAAGAGCTCTGCTTATGGAAAAGGGAGCATGGACAAAGTACCCTTTCAGTTAATCAGTCATCCAGTTGGTGGCCTGTCCATGATAGTGGGTTGTCGCAATCTGGAGTTTGTGTTGAGAATCTCCTCAGATTGTACCAAAACTGGTGGCTCCAAGAGCTATAAGCAGCTCAGCTTGTTCGGGGACAATTTAAAAAAAAAAAAAAAAAGAAAAACAAAAACATGTTGTCACCTTCCTCTCTAAATAAACAATCCCCTAAAATATCATCTTAGACAGAGCCAGGGCATTTATCTGGCAGGAAGTAAGTCTCCAATGAATTTTCTAGTTTAGGGAACTGCAGTCAGGATATTGCACAGGTACCATAGAGCTATAGCATGCTGTGAGCACATAATGAAGGTGTCGTCTGGTAGACAGGAAGTCCAAAGAGGTCACTTTTATATGACGATTTGATTTGCAGGTTGAGAGGCCAAAATAAGCTGATTCAGACATTTTTGCATTTGCATTTTCATGGCTCTAAAATAGGGCTTGACAAAATATTTTTAACTAAGGTCTGCCAGTGATTTTGCCTAGATCTTTTGAGTAAGAACCTCCATCTTTCTGGCCTCAAAGCTGGAAACTGAAGTAGCACACTCTAGGTGCTCTTCAAGAGACTTTGAAACTGGTAGATCTCCTACTGTAACATAAGAGATATAAGAGGACTTGAATCTGTCTTTTAAGCGGCCCCATCTTCAAATAAAACCTGGTTAGACTCTGAAACATGCATTTGAGAGATAGGTAGTCCGTCAAACAGGGGATGGAAATTCAGAGAATGAGCAGAAGAGTGAGGTTTGCCAAAGGGTTACACAGCTATTAGATGAAATTAAAACATTACAGTAAATACTAGAAAAGCCAAAGGAGGAGAAATTATGGGCTTTTGAGGTAGTTTTAGAGGGAAAATGGTCACTGCTGAGTTCATAATTTGCATAGATTATTATGCAACTAGTCAGTGTTTCAGCACAACAGGGGGCTCTCAGGAAATCGTGCACAACCTTTGCTGGCTATAGCTCTAAAGCGCCAGGAGGTTGGGCCAATGCCTTTCAGTGAAGGAGCGCAATGACTTGTTCAAAGCTCTTTTGCTACCAATAAAGCAAAGCTATTAGTGATGGAAATCACCAATAACAAGTTGCCAGACTTACCAAGCTCCACCCAGAGAAGGGGAGAAATGCCTGTCTTGGAACTCTACTGGCTGTATGAGCATACATTTCCCTGTGCATTTAGAGCACCCTTTCAGCACATACAGTGTTGGCAGGCTGTTGGCATACCAGGAAGGTCAAGCAGAGAAAAGTAAGCAATTTCTAAGGCAACAGGCTTCAGGAAGTGGTGGAATGGTCAGACCTAATAGCCAGAGACATGCTGCTGAGTCTAAGTAGCAGCAGTCATGGTGAGGAATGACAGTAGTCCCTCAAGCAAACAGTAGTGACTGCACTAACCCTTTCATCTCAGCAACTGCTAAATGGGCTGTAAATCTGGCTCTCCAGGGCTCTCCTCAGCACTCTGTTGCATCACTAAACCTTCCTTCACTCCTTTTCCCTTGGTAAAAGTAACCCAAATCCAGTCAGTTCTGAGCTCTTCATAGCTGGGAAAAAGAAACTTTTATCAGCTTTTCTTGTACTCAGCGGAAGTCACATTTCTCCTCTGCAAGAGCAGACAATCTTACTGACTTTCGTCAGGAGCAGTGGTGTGGTGAAGAAAGAGAGAAATATTTTGAAAAAAGGGGTGGGTGGGGGGTAGTGGGGAGTAGAAAATCCTGATATAATGAGTGGGGTTTTGACAGCTGTCTGTTTGGCCATTCACCCAGTGTTTCAAAGTCAGACACCTTGAGTAACCAAATGTTTGACCTAATTTTCAGTGCTCTTTGAACAATTTAGCACTACTTAAAGGATTCCCAACTATCAAACAAATCTGAACAGCAAAATGCCACTTCTATACATGCAGAAGAGTCTCTATTAAGTCTATCATATCTGTTTGGAGTCTTTCGGGAAAGTCAGTGAAGTTAAAAATAAAACAAAATCAAAATATATCTTTCCTATAGTTTATTTCTTTATGAATGCCTAAAACACTTATTTAAATCAGTGTTCAAGAGTACTTGGAACTTAACTTTGGCTGAATCTTTTTGTAGAGACAGCAGGAAACCACAAACTTTAAATCCACATTGAACTTTCCCAAAGATCTGGAGGATTCAAACTGATGATTTTGATTAAGATCCATGTGTAGTCATAAGGTCAATCTTTGATTTTGGTATGTGTTTTTTTTATTTTATTGTATTTTTGAGAGTGATCAATAACACAATTATAATGTTTGCCATGTACTGAATGCATTTTACTGTATCTCAGTGACTGTTGACTAATATCAGACCTTCCATTTTCTTTCTCTCTTTTTTTTTTTTTTTTTTGAGGGAACAAAATTTCAGGGTGTGAGTGGTGTGACTGTAGTTTAGAAACAATCCACTGCATGTTTTCAGAGGTATTATAGAAAAAGAGTTAGTTTTGCCAATGAACCATAAATTAATTTTCACTTTCCACTTTCCTTCCCTGTTCTTTTAAACTTCACCCATCCCCAATAACAAAAGAGAAGAGACAGTGTGTGTCCCTGGTCACTGACAAAGAAAATCAGCTGCAGAAGTGATTTCTAGAGATACGGGTAAATGTTCTTCATGTTAACATTTAAATCTCTCTTTCTGTTGCCAGACCAGATCCCAAACAGAGATCTTTTACATCACCCAAATTCTTATTCTTTTGCATTATCCAAGTTCTTATTTTATAGACCCATGTCCGTTTCTACAATCATGCTCAGGAACATGCAAAAAGATAAGGGGATTTGAAATGGTACTTTCACATCAATAATGATCTCAGCAAACTAAGTAGTCACAGACCAGATTTTCTTGGGTCTAGTGCCTACATCAATAATATGAAAATAATCTATTAGAGTACTAAAACTTAGACATAAGAGCAATTTGAAATGCCATTGTTTTGAGAAAACCAAATAAAAACAGATATACAAATAGAAAAAGAAAGTTCTTCATTTCCAGCAGTGATGACTCATGCATAAAGCAATGAAGGAATCATGGTTAAACCTAATGCTAATTGTTACTGTTGATTTTCCTAGCTTTTACATGAGCAAAGGTCTGAGTGGTGAGAAGTAATAAATCAGAAGAATGGTTGGGATACTAGATGGTATAGGTGAATGTAACCACTCATCTGGGACTACAGGGAAAATCAGGACATTAATGTATGATCCTGATAGCCTGTTTTGTGTTGCACCGTGTGCTGAATGAAGCTGAGAGTGTAGGACCAGAAACTAAAATGAGTGTATTGAATATATGCACCCTCTCCACTAATTATAGAATCTTCACCTCATCTTAAATTTGAGTGCTAATTGTATTTTTAAAGGATCTGACTAGTAAAGCGATCCAGCATGATGCTGAATTCCATTACTACTCCGTGGCTTTCATAGGAGTAGGGGAAAGATATTACCTTTATGGGATTAAATCTAAAGGCATGGGAAGCCTATTTTAAAATATTCTAGACTGTAAACATGTGACAATAACATCCAGTCTGAAAACCATGAGAGAAGCTAAAGCCTGGGTGACCTACATTGTATTTAAGCTGCTCAAAAAAGCTGTTCATTAGAGAGAAAAAGAGGCAAAAGCTGAACCATTCCCAATGAAAAAAGGATGATGAGTGCATGAAAAAGATATCTGAACATATTATTCATTTAAAAAGGAAGTAAAACCAAAACAAATGCATTTAATATCAGAGGAGCAATGAAGAAGATTCAACAGAGCCTCAATAAAATGATGCAGTTGGCTGAGGAGGAACATTCAGCAAGACCACAGAGGCTTTTGGTTTCCTGAAAAGAATCATTGTCTCTTAAACCATTCACCTTTTCATAAGTTTGAGGTAGGTAATAGTAGTACTGTCCTCAAAGCTAAGGGGACTGGAGGGTAATTAAAATTGAGTTCCATTAGGAGTATCTCGGACAATTAATGGTCTATATTTAAAAGGAAGTTTCTTTTCAAGAAAAAACTTCTTGCTTCATAATAAATGAAAATAGCAGTGCTACTCAGAGTGCTAAATTTCCTCTTAGGAATATTTCAAGAGAATAACAGTAAAAACACATTCCTTAAAACATGAGTTGCACATATGGATGTGTTTGAGGAAGCCTTAGTTTTATATCATTTACACAAGCAAAATAAAGACAAATACATGAGCTTTAGTTTCTTCTAAAACTATAATAAAGCATTACCTGAGTATGTAAAAAAGGGACAATTACAGGATTCCACCAAAACACCTACTTGCTCCCCTAGAAAGTCAAAGCCATGTGCCCAGTCCAGAATCTGATTCAGATCTCTAATAAATAAGAGTCTATATACATGTAAACCATCGGACTGTTTCTTTTTTATATATCCATGTTAAATTTAATAGGTTTGGAAGACATTTTAAAATTTGGTTTGCATTATCACCCTTTTTCTCTCCTTTCTGACCCTCTTTCAGAATAAAATATAAAACACTACTCGAGATTTTTAATTGCTTATACAGGATACCTAAAACTGCACAGCTGAAGATAATGTCCACTCAGGCTCACCATTTAGATCTTCTGGTTTGTATTTTTGTCCAGCTGATATCTGTGAGAAATTCTTACAGACACAGGATGAGTCAATGAGTAGAGAAACATTTTGCTTCATTCTGCGGTCATTTCTTCAGGGTTCAAAAGTACTGCAAAAATATGAAGCCATAGCATTTTAAGAGCAGGGTGTGGAAGAGGAGTCATTAGTGCTTAAAGTCAGCCAAAGGAGTGCAGAGAAGAAAAAACAAACAGAAAACCCCAAACCAAACCAAAAAGACACTAGAATGATAGAATCATAGTGTTGGCTGGAAGCAACCTCTGGAGGTCATTTAATCCCAACCCCTGCTCCATGCTGGACCATTGCCAGCACTGGATCAGGTCACTGGATCATGGCTTTGTCTAGCTGAGTCTTGTAAATCTCCTAGGATGGAGATTTCACAGGGTCCTGGGGTAAGCTGTTCCATGGCATTACCACCCTCCCAATGAAAAGTATTTTCCTAATGTCTGGTTTGAACCTCCCAAGCCAGGATTTTTGTTGTTGTTGTTAAATCTTCTGCTACTGCAAAGAAAAAAAAAATGAGTTTGGCTGTTTGGCTCAGTCATCATTGTAACTGCCTTTAAAGAAGTTATAGGCTGCTATTAATCACCCTTAAGCTTTCTTTTTGTCATATCAAGGAAGTGTGGCCCTTTCAGCCTTCAATTGTATATCAGGTGGTCTAGCCCCTGATCATCTGAAGAACTCTTTGCTAAATGCTGCCCAGTTTCTCGGTGTCCCTTTTGAACTTGGGCATCTAACATCAGTCACTAGTCCAGGTGTAGCCCTACAAGTTCTAAGTAGAGGCAGGTGCTGCCCTTCCCTGATCTGGTGGCCCAGCCCCTCCTGATGTTGCCCAGGACATTGTTTGTCTTGTCTACAACTGGAACACACTGTTGGCTTGTATTCAGCTGAGCATCAGTTATGAACCTAGTTCCTTTCCATCAATTACCACTCACCCAAGTGTTTCCTCACCAGTTTCCTTCACTGGTGCAGAACTATGTTATTCTTGTTGTTGAACTTCAGGAGGTCTTTCTTAACCCAGGTGTCACAGGGTCCCTTGGGATGGAATTTCTCTTATTTATTTATTTACATATTACTTAAGTATATCTGTAATGCCATAACTACCTCACAAATCCCTGATCATTGTCTCCACCAACAGGTGAAGAAGATGCACAGTCAAATAATGAAATCCTAGCATACTGACCTTTAGAAATGTTTGGAAACCAAAATGGATTGCCAAGGACACAAACAGAACAACCAAGATCTCATTTTGGACGCCCTTGAAGCCTAACCATAGTAAGCCTAACTAGTGATCAGGCTACTAAAACTCCAATGGACCAGGAAGTATTTCACAAGTGGAGGAGCAAGAAAACATGCATAAAGGCAGAGTAGAAAATCAACATAAGGAACAGAAAAGCCCACATATATTTTGAGAATAGCTTAACTGGTGACAAGGTTAAGATTCAAGAGTGGTATCCCCATTTTTTTTCTTCTAGTAGTAACTAATGCAACAGCATACACATAAAGAAATACATCTCTTCCTTCTGCTGTGCAAAATATTTTTCCCTTCATGTCTCTCTGCTATGAAATTATTCGTACAAAGTTTTGTATTATTGACTATCGTACACTTGTTTCAGCTACTGAAAAGCAGTGTCTGGGAATAGGTTTTCCTATTTTGATCTCATCATTATTAATTGTGTAACAAACAGACATAACCTCTTTGCCATGAAGCAGATTTCTCATTGTGCTAGGTACTGTACAAAGAGAGGATAAAAGGCTCATGGTGTGTGGGAACTGGTTTCTTGTGTCATGTGGTATCATTTCAGCTCCCCAGTAGGAAGACTGACATTTGCTCTAAGCAATAAGACAGAAATGAAATAGATTTCCAGGAGAACTACAAAACTTGTAAGAATGAGCATTTTTTAGATATTTATTTTCCACGACCAAAAGGGCCATGAATTTGAAAAACATAGAAGAAAACACTCATTATTTTTTTTTATATATATATATATATCATCCATCCTATTTTACTGACATCTACAGATTGTTATTTTGCTTGTGCAGAGCTACATTTAGAATGGGTACAATTCCACTGACTTTGGTGGAGTTACACCAGGCATGAAAGGAGCCCACCCACCAACTATATGTTTTGAAAGCAAAGCTGTGCAATTGTAACAGGCGCCATATTATGTCTTTGCTAAATTCAAAGACATTCTTCTACCCAAGAGCTCCCCCCTTTTTTATACACCTTGCTCCTTTCTTCACTTTTTATTACCACACTGCTCCCTGAACATGATTGCATCTGCATTTTATTAAGATTACTGCTACTGTTTAAGAAACACCATATCTCACTGCATCATGCTGTGTTTTAATATTTCCTGTTTTATTCTACTTGTATTTCCTTTAATAGATAAGTATATATTTTCACATGCAACAAAACCAGACTGCTTTAAGGAATAAATTGATAAATTGGCATCTAGAATACTACCAAGCATCCTAACTCTGTGCCAGGCTCAGAGGAAATATCAGGGCTGCCAGTTACATTGGCTGAAGAGTCAGACTATAACCAGCCAGCAAGAGATTGTCTGTCTGCTGGAAATGATTACTGTCATTATTTAGACTTGAAGTGGTGCCCACTGCTTCCTCTTCAAACATAGGCAAGGTACAAGAAACCCTGCCCCCAGAATCATGCAATGTAAATACAGCTTTAAACATACAAGCCAGCAGTGAGCCACAGTGGTTTCTAGGGGGAATCAGGGAGGGTGGAGTGGAGGAACAAATTGCCTAAGGAAGGAATAAACCTGCCAAAGTTCCTCTTGCAAAATAGACACACGTACATGTATGTATATAAGGTATGTATGTGTACAAGCACACTTTTTATAGGGCAAGGCTCAGCCTCTCTCTCTCATACTAAAGAACATCCTGATTCTACAATAGATTCTATGGTTGTACTTTGTAGACACACTGGAACCCCTGGTTAACTGAGGGAATCTGCATGGAGATGCCATGAAGAGACAATTGCAGTCTCAGAACTATATACTTAGAAGAGTCCTGTTAAAAGAGCAGCGTTACTGAGTATGGCTATAAATGTTGTCCATGACTTTGGACTATACTACAACAGGAAGAAACTACTATGGCTGTCAGTCAAATGGGTATTGCCAATTTAAAACAGGAATATTAAGTAAATGTATGAATGCCCCTTCCCCACCATGCCTTCCTGTCCCAAAACCTGTACTTTTGGAGGCAGAAAGAGAAGCCCTGGGGACAGCCTAGGGACAGGTGCTAAGGTGTCAGAGTAAATTTGGGCGCAAGAGCCCTGTGGGATCTAATGGATTTGGTCAGGCTGTGTTCAAAGCAGTGTTTATAGGTTTGCAGTGCCAAAGACCAGCAGGCATTTTCTGAGCCATCTCTACTACATAGTAAAATTATGGCCTGCCATTCCCCCCTCCCTCCACCTTTATTCTCTTTTATACTGAAATCCTGCACTATATATCAACCCAGGTTTGCAAATTTCTCTCTAGAACTTCTTCCTTTATTTAGCCAGTATATTCTCTGCCATGTAACATGGAGTAACTGACCCCCCTCACTACCACCACCTACACCCCCACCCCCCCACAAAAAAGCACAAACACCAAACCAACAAAACAAAACAAACTCCAACAACAACCAAAATAAAACAACCTCCTTTCTCTTCCTGCCTACCCAAGCTCTAACATGCTTTGGTTTAAGGACAAGGGAGTTTGGTCTTCTATGAAAAGAAGACATGGTTCTGACAACAAGGTGTGGCATAAAATTAACAAATTACCTGGAGAACCATTTACTTGATTAGTTACTTCTTCTTCATGAATTTAAAACATTGAAAGATAACATATTCAGCCTACCAACCTGGTCTGAGAGTACCCAAAGGGCAAAAGAAAAGCAAAGAAATAAGGATGTGCAAACAGAATAGGAAAGGACTTGGATGACTGCCCTATAATGAAAACTGATATCACTGTAAGCCAATGTAATAATTCATCTCAGCTGATAGACCAGCTAACTGCTAATATATTGTGAACATAACAGACAGTGTGGGCTCTGTAAGATGAATGTTTTTCTGCATGCAAGCTGCAACTAAAAGGGCTAGTTTTCCCTTTCATTAATCTAGAATAAATAATGGTTATAATATTACATATCTCTTGCCTTATCTCTGACAGTTTCTTCGCGATGAAATAGGAGATTGCTGCAGTATGCAGCATAGCTTCTCAGTGTGCTCTGTGTGAGAGACAGAAAGGGAGTCATTCATTCTGGAAAATATCTGGCAAAATTTCAAAGTTGCTTCCCCTTTTAGTAATTCTTGAACATGGCTACAATGTGTTCCTGGAATTTTAAGTACAGTTAGATGTACATTTCTGTTCACTGTTAGTGAATTACCCCCCCCCCCCCCCTTTTTTTTTTCCAATACAGCTTCCAATGGCTCAAGACTAGTGTGATTCTAAAGGGAAGTACAGCAAAATCTTATTATCATTTCTGGAATCTACAAAATCCTTAGGCTGAGCAGACTTTTGTGACACACAACCTATGAAGCACGATGCAATACACAGAACAGGAGCAATTTACCTCTGATAGACCTGACAGGACAGGCGAGGTAAGATCAAATATAATAGTCTCTAACACTCTCTAAAATCTATTTGCATTTGACACTTACACAAGAGTATGAGATTGGAAGAGACCTCCTCAGTCATCAAATTCTGCCCCCTGCTATCAATGACAACCATATCATACAGTCTTCTTGACACCCATCTTCCCCCATGGCAGACTCCTTTTCCTTACCTTGCTTCTACTTCTGTGAAGAAATTAGCATTCGTTGTTGCTAAACATCAGCTTACTCTGTGCACACGCAGAGTTTTCATATGTTACCACAGACTGGAACTTTTCTTCTAAAATATCTTGGAGGTTAACATCTTCTTTCAGGCTTACTGATCTATGTGTGAATTCACATAGGCAATTCCCGAGGAGTCTTCATGATATTCCCCTTTATGGCCCTTTTCAGACCTGCATGCTTGGTTGAAATCTGCCAGTGGTACGAGGAAAGTGCTAGGAGGGTAAATGAAAGAAAGTGGCCCATTTTGTTGGTTTCTTTTGGAAGACTCACAAAATGGTGGCATCAAGGCAACTGCTAGGAGCTGGTGGACTTCAGCTCCTCCTTCCCCTCCTCTCCAAGACAAGCAGACTTGCAACTTTATATAAAACTTTTAGGCTAAAGAAGACTGTAGGACAGACGTGTATTTTTTAATACATTCATCCCTCTTTTTTTTAAAAAAAATGTCCTTTTTTTGCACTGCAAATTCCATGTAAAATTCTCCAGAATGTATCCTAAATAAAACTGGCTAAAATGACATCTTATGAGCATGAAAATGATAGAAAAGAACCTTGTAAGCTGCCAGCACATAAACAACAATGGATGCCTCTTTTGCTTATTTTGAATTGAGATTTGAAAAACATTTTTCTCTCTCTTTTTTTTTTTTTCTCCTGTACTTTTTTCCTAAGAGGAAATGAATACTTCAGCAGTGTTTGAGTAAAAGTATTGCAGACTATAGAAAGTTATCCCACTTTTTTTTTTATTACTGTTGTATTTTGTTTTAATCCTGTACACAGCGTGAGCATCGGCAGTGCTGCTTATGCTTTCCCCCTGCCCCTTCAAACCACAACTGTTTTTGTAGCTTTCACATAGTTCAAGGATTAATCCCTTCATTTCACCTTAATGCATTGTTTTGATATTGTTGTGAAAGCAAGGAGAGTATTTCCTACTGATAATTGGGTCTATCTCAGTAAAAACTTCTTTACTTCAGTAAAGAATCTCTAGACTTCTTCAGTATTGAAAGGAATAGCTCAGAACAAATCCCACTGAAGTATTAGACCTAAGGGTTTAGACCCATCAGCATTCATGATGGAGAGGTGTTGAGAGTGCAATTCAAATCTTAGCAGAATGTAAACGTAGGTACCATATTTACTAACTGGTAAATTGTTTACTGTGAATCTGGCATCAGGCTGAAAATGAGGTAATGTGTTGGCTCCTACCTGTTAGAAAATTTACTTGACTCTCTTGCTTTAACTGTAATGTTGTCCTAACTGCAGAATGAGTCTCTTATGTACCAGGGCTGATATTAATGCTTATTCTTGAGTTCAGTAAAGGAACATGTTTCATACACCCACACATGGCCCTCCAGTCTTCCAAAAATGATAGGTTGAAAAAACAATAAATATGCTAAAACAATGAAAAAAGCTTCCAGAGAAATGAATTTGGGTAGAACTTTGATGTATAAAAGTCAGCTTAAGTGAGATCTGACAGCAAAATTGATGACATGCATTTTCTGTGATTCAGAGATATCATTCAGTATTTATCTCAGTGCATAAACAAAAGCTCTTACTAAAGCTTAAACCCAACATACAGAGAAGGAGAAGATGGTCTTGTTAACGTACTTTAAGAGGAACTAAGGAGGGCTGGAGTCAATTGCTGACTTTCCTACAGACTTCCTGCAGGACTCTTGGCAAATCACACAGGACATGTCAACACCATGTCCTGGAGGCCACTGAGTGGCTTGTGTTAGCATCACTGGTGCCAGCTGTGGGACACAATAGCTTGCTGGCACATGCCAGCACAGCCACAGTCCCAATGACTGGACTGGGGGCCAGATGAGTTTGTGCCACACAAGACTGAAGCTGGAAGACCACCCCACTTGGGTCAGCACTAGCTTGGGCTTCTCACATTGCCCAACTCAGCGTCAACAGGTACTTTGTCTCTTTGTCTTAGTCCCCCATTTGTAAAGTGAGGCTAAGGCACAGTTATAAAGCACTGTAAAAGGAGCATTGTGCACCAATAATTTCAAATTTACTGGGAAATTTTTTCTTTATCTGAATGAAATATGAATAAAAAGATTAAGAACATTCCAAATAGTCATACCAAAATGTGCATTGTGCTTAATTTCAGTGCTATGAAATAATGACT
Source organism: Anser cygnoides (assembly GCF_040182565.1). Classification (NCBI taxonomy): domain Eukaryota; kingdom Metazoa; phylum Chordata; class Aves; order Anseriformes; family Anatidae; genus Anser; species Anser cygnoides. Next base: position 106,894,045 of record NC_089873.1, on the reverse strand, counting down.
GAGTCTATAAAGGCAGACTATTGCATGAACATAACCTGGACACAGGAAAGTTTACTTTGATGTAGTTCACTGGAACTGGGTGGTAGAACAGTATCTCCCTCCCTCATTTTCTCAGGAGAAAGGAAGAAATAATTTTTTGTTTTGTTTACAAAACTAAAATGAATTAAGTTGATACTATGCCACTGAAGAGTTAAATCCATGTATAAAATACTGTAACAACTTATTGGAAAGAAAGAGAAAAAAATTCTCTGGAAGAGGGAATTTAATACTTTTGGTGGTGTATGGAAAAGATCAGTACGGGACAGTAAACTGCAGTGATATCATTCATTATCATAGTATCCAGTCAAAAAATGGCAGACGGCCAGTTAAGTACTTTGATGTTGTTTAGGTTTCTCCAACCATATCTACAAGTCCATATACTTTTTATTGCATATGATGGACAAGAAAGCTGTTTATCAGATTTGCAGCTCTAAGCACTTTTAAACTTCTTTAAATTTAATTTCAAACAATAAAATAACTGTTATTCCCCTTTCAGACTGCCATAGAAATGTAGTGTTTACTTGCAGCTTTTGAAACCAAAGAAAATGGGTCTTTCTAGTTATTTTCATAACTAGTACAAAAGTGTATTCTCATGTTAACAATTCTGAAAAAGCATTTTGTATAGGTTGTAATTTACTATTTTCAGATGCAAGTTTTCTCTGTGAAATAGACACAGTTGATTCATAGTAGGTTTTGCTCATATTAAAGATATATAGACATTTTACTTCTTCACTTGGAGAAAGCTGAGGGGGCTCAGGAGACTTAGAAACTGAAGTTGTTTATCTCTACTTCAAGGAAGGCTGTGAAACAGTTTGCAAAAGTATCACCTCAGTGACTACAGGACTGCAAAACAAATGTAAATTTCCAGTGCATAATTTGTATTTTGATATATTCCACTAAAAAATTGCAAGCCTCACATATCAAGAAAATCATTCTTTGACTTATCTACATGCAAGTAATATCAATATATCTCAACTAGCTTGTTGGTGTAGCTGGGTGGCCAGAAAAATGATTTTTCCTTCAGATTACATTGGTCTGCTTTCTGGAAAGTGAATTGTCTTTATGGGTCCTCCAGAGACCCATAAATATTTGAAAGCTCTTTAAAAATGATCATCTGGGGCTTCTTGGCCACTATGTTGAGGTATACATTTCACAAGTATGTATTCTCACAGCACCTCACAATGGCTTGCTAATCATGCATTCCCTGGCTCATTCACATACATAAAACTACTGCTGTACATTTGGATGCATTTATAGTACATCTATAGAATGGATTTTATTTGTAGCATATGGGCAAAAGAAACCATTCCAGGATGAAGAGGTAATGCCCACTCAAACCTTGACGCTTCTTCGCCATTTTTAGAATATGCAAAAAATATTTTCCTGCACTTTTAATAGAATGAAACTGATTTCAGCTATGTGTAAAAATAATTTCATGCAAATTAAGTATTATATCAACGTTATAAAAAGGACTTATAGAGATTAAAAAGTGTCCTATTTGTTTCTTTTTTGTTGAACAGTTGGTGGACATACCTTGTTAGACAAAATTAACAATACATGTATTTGTAGTTAACTTGGGATCATCTTGTATGAAAATGGAACACAATCCTATAATTATCAAATGTGGAAACACATTTAATTTAGTAATTAAGGGACACTAAAGTACTTTATTAAAAAAGAAAAGGACACTACAGAATTTGTTGCAGTTTGCGCATTAACTAATTGTACCTCTTTAAAAAAAAATTAAAAAATGAAGCATTAGAATTTTGTGATTCAGTTGAGTGAAAGATAGTATGCCTCTATTATTGCCAAACCCCGAAGTTAAGAACCTGTCCAAAATTTGTGGGATTGTACAGCCTTTAACATTTAATCATACTTTCTGAGTATTTCCTGATTTTATAAAACCTCTCTTCCCTCAATGCGTGCATGACAATGGGTTTTATCAGCTCTAAAAATGTTACCATGAATAAATGATTTCAGTTCCAGCTGCAGCAAGGAGGCTCACTCCCTCCCTCTCCTTGCTGCCAGTATGATAATATGAATGCCACAGCTTCATACACCACAACAAAACTGCCTGCAGGAGAGACTAAATTTGCAAAAATGGACTGCACTGTATCAAGCAACTGCTCTGATTCTGATTGTAGGAGTACTTACACCAAAATGTAACGACGATGATACTTTTCAATGTTGTGCTCTTTGTAATAAAAAGCTAGTAAAGAAGAGAAAAGGAAAGATGACCCTACAGTTAAGGAACTGAATTCAGATGTTTCAGTTGGTTTCAGTTCTTTCCTTTCCCTGAAAGTGCTTAAAGACTCCCATGGAAACTATGTGATCACCTCACTTCCTAATCTATTAAACAAGGATAAAAGGCTGCCTTTGCATGTCTCATCTATCTAGCAGCATACTGCTTGAAGATGCAATATCTTTCTATAGGTACATTTAGCACAAATTTTTGTGAAATCTTTATCTCACTGAGGACCCTTCTGCCATAAATATATTAGGAAATCTCTTTTGCAAATCATGTAATTTATAGCACTCTGAAGGCTGGGTGTCATCTGTTTTCAGATTTCTACTCATTAACTTTTACAGATACAGAGTTCAAGCCTGAGCTTTAGCCAAGTGTGACTCTGAGAATCTCCCCTTCCCCCTGCTGCACCTTGGCTGCCTGCTTGGCTCTCAAACAGCAGTTATTGCCATCCCAATTTCTGCACGCAGCGTATGGCACCCAAAGACTATTAAGGCAGCCAGACACGCACAGCCAGCATCCAGGCAGACTCTTTCCTCGCCGTGGAGGGTTAGGTTTATGAAGGAGTTGCTAGAGTACTTATCTGCTGTGCAAGAAGCTCCTATAAATACGTTCTCCTTTGCCAGGCAAATACTGAGGGGAGAGGTTCACACAGTTTTTTAGGGAGATACATATTTCCACTTACATCATTCCAAAGCCTCAAAAGAAGACAAGAGGGCAGCCTGAGTTTCCCTTCTATTGGTGAGATTCACCAATTCTTTCCTTGACTAACTGAATAATCCTCATGAATGTATAAGCATAAATCACAAACAAGCAAATCTACAAATCAAACAAATCTTTCCTTCCCCAGTGCCAGCTTTGCCAAACTTCAGCTGTGACAGCAGATGACCTTTCTACCACTGAGGTGTTCATTCTGCAATGGCAATCCCTACCTGCCAGCCAGCGAGCTTGAGGGAAGAAAGGAGGCCAGCTTCTCTTTTCTGTCTACCCCCAGGAAAAATCATTCCTGCTTCCGAAAGCTCCTGATCAATATTTACATACATGCCTATATATTTGTTAACTTTATATATTTATATACATGGGTATATATATAGATATCTTTAGAACATATTTGATTATCACTACTTTTTTTTCCTCTTTCCCCAGGATTTCTGTGTAAATGATGATAAAGTAGTCCATTTTCATATGGCTCTGATTCAGCTTTATACCTGGTCTGGATGTCATAAACTGTGTTTTATTTCAATGGAGCAATGTAATACCAGAATGCTGTGTTTTTATATTTCTGCTTTTTATCATAATAATTAAGAGCTAGTTTCCAATGTGTTTCACTTAGGTCTGACCTCCTATTAAAGCCAATATACGTGTAACTAGTAGGTTGTTGCAAAATGCCATTTAGATTATTAGAGCCTTATGGGTGGTAAAGTAAAGCAGTTACATAATTTTTACACAAATAATAGTAAAGATGAGAAAACACTTGGCTGAAAACATCTATAATAAACAGCTCTGAAGCTCTACAGATATTGGGATTCATCACAGCTTAAATAGGACGTGCAAATCTGAAAATGTAATGCATCCGGAAAGGAAGCACACTTTATTCCTGTTATAATTTTCTCCAACCATTCATACCTCCCATACATCCAGACAAGAATTATATTAATACGGCAGCAAAGGGGGATCATTCTTGAAATTCTCATCAAATAAATTAAAAAAAAAATCAAAGAACATCATCAAATACGAGTGTCACTAACCAGCCCAGTTATAACTATGGCATACACATGCTCAGAGGCACTGTTCTTCTGAGCAGCACCTTAGATCACAGTATATGGGCAATTCAACAAAAGGAGTCATTACACACCTTTCTTCATCCACTCCAGGGAAGAAAATGGTTAGAATCCACCTCACATCATCCCCATTGGTAGTGCTAATCAATATGCAATATAGCTAATCTATCAGCTGGCAATGTGATCTTAAAATTTAATTGCACAGACCATAAGTTCCTAAGACCTGAAAAATTCAAGGTCAGCAATATATTAGAGCAGTGGGCAAAGAACACATCAAGACCTCACCAAGGGCACAACTGAGCCTCTGTTAAGCACATTTCATGCTGGAGCAGCAAGAAGTGCCACAATATTTTTCATAATCGCATCTTCTCAAGGTGTTATCAGGTGCAGAAGCCTTGGTGGTCCTCTCTTTACCCAGTTTTTATTTTTATTTATTTAATTATTTATTTTTCTCTCAAGTCTACCACTATATAGAGAAAGATAATATTTCAAGGCCCACATATACTGATGTATTCAGAAGAACAAATCTGATCTCAAAGAATAATTTTGCCCTATGGGGAACCATGAAACAAATTATTTTACTTACCTTTTGGAGTATTGTCTCATCACATAAACAGGTCTGTGTTAGCTTACCATTGTTTCTATCTCTTTCTTTTTAGCAAGCCTAGAAAATTAGCTGATCAGTGTGGTTTGCAAGGGATTCCAGCACTGCCATCTTCCAGGGTCCTATTTTTTTCCTAATTGGCCTGTGAATCATGTCATGAAATCATAAAATATTTCAGAGTTGGGCTTTTCCCAGATGGTCCCAATCCCAGTGTCCAGACTTTTTAAAAAATAACAGGTAAAGTCCAATGTAGGCCACAGTTTATCACTGTATGTAGTGATCCTTGCCATTATTAAAAAATAAAAATAAAAAATTAAAAGATGTAGTAGGAATTTTAAGAAATGTTCAATGTCTCTACGAGTGGCTATGGCACACACAGTTGTATTTCTTGCTATAGGGGATAGCAGATATGAACAAATAATGTGCAAGGAACAGCACTAAACTGTCACTAAACAACTGACACTGCATACAGTTGGGGGTGCAGAGATAGGACATACCTGTATACACATTTCAGGTTCAAAAGAAAATCTGCTTTGAAACAAACAAGATAATGTACTGTCTGAAATAGATGAAGAGATAAGAGAATATGAGATACTAAATGGGTGCCAAACCAAATGCGAAATGACATAATGTGATGGACTATAAAGCTCTGCTGTAACTGTATGTGACATGTCCAACTGTAAACTGGTCTGACAGTAATCAAGAGATAAAATAGACACATAAATACGTGTAAAGTATCCAGAGCTCCAGTGTTTCCAGCCACAGGATGCAGCCTACTTATAGGTGAAGTAGAACTACTTTTGAATTCCAACATAAACCACGTTGCTCAAGATCTAGTTTTGAATCATTCAATTTTAGGCACGGCTGAGAGAAGCATGGTGGTGTCTGCATGTTATAATAATGGGATTATCCCATAATTTTTTCCTGCAACCATTGAAGCAAAGGAAGGTTTGGCCTCTCTCCTGTTCTGGAAAACTAGGAATGACTTAACATGAGACATGTCTCTCTCGTCTTCCTATAGTGAAGGCTATAAATGTGTAACAAGCCTTTGGATGGTGGGAAGCCAGGAAACCCTTATAGAGGAAACACCCATATAAAGGTAGAAAATTTGTTTCCTCTACTGCACATGGGTTAGAGAGAGATTTATATCACTCAAAATCTGATCTGGCTTCCAGAAAACATTGCACTCCACACTCTGTTATATTTCTGATCAATTGTGCACTTTAAGATTAGTTAAGGAGGGAGTCAAAGTGAATCGAAACGAGAGAGATTTTCCACATTTCTTGTGAAGGTACAGGTCATTGAAAAGTAAGAGTTAAAAGGGAAAATAGAATATGACAGAAAAGACTTTTCACAGTTTGTGACTGTGTTCAGAAGAGACAAAGACTAAAAGGTGCAGCGTAAATGTCAAATGAGAACTAATGCTTGAGGAGAGAAAGGAAATCTGAAGCTTTCATAGAGCAGATATTCCTCTTGGCTCACTGGTCTTCATTCACTTTAATCTGAATGGGTCTGAATCATTCAGACACCAGCTGAGTCCTGGAGATAAATATAGAGATCCTGTCTTAAGCTAGTAGATCAAGAATGGGAACCCAACAAATGCAAAATGGGCCCAACTAAACATCTGGTATGTGAGAAAGGGGGAATAGATGGTTCCCCATATAATTTAATTAATAAAGTTGTAGCCTGATGCTAAAATGCCTTTTTTCAACTCTTCAATGTCTTAGTCTAGCTAAGTATGGGCCATGATTTGTCTTCTTCCTATGACTGGTTTAACTGGAAATCTGTCAATTTCTATTGCCTATAATTGATAATACTGATCACAATGAAGATTTAAGAACATATATCTTAATTAAATTTATCAGAGTGTGCTTGCCCAAGCAAAACTTGTTTTCCGTTCTCATGAATAAAAATAGTCAATCTATTTCTTCTGACTTATGTGCTGATATACACTTTTAAAAACCCTTGCCAACAGAACTGGAATGGGAGCCACCTGCTTAAATATTTTTCCAGAGTGTCCTAAGTTTTAGAATAAATAATTTTGTAGATTGGTGTATATTTTTGATTCAAGTAATTTGGCATGTCTTCAGGGAATAAGAAAAATTCTCATCTGATTTTCATTGCATTTAATAGTCTTTGTATGTGTTCTGAAACATGAAGAGTTTCTTATATACTTCAGTACCAAAGGGCAGATTTAAAATCACTGTATCTAATTAACATTTAAATCTTAATCAGAACTTCACTACTTACGGCTTTGCATATCATAAGCTGAAATGTAACTTCAGCATGAGCAACTATTCTAAGATTTGTTATTCTATTTTATTTAAAAGGTCTAGACATATAAATCAGAGAAACAAAGTATAAAATATATACAGTAAATTAAGTTTCAAAGGATAGCATATTAAAGGCAAGTTTGAAGAGACTTTAGTCAGATTTAATGGATAAAAGTCAGATTTAATGGATAAAATACTTCAGGATTTTCTTCTAGATTTCTTTTGTACTCATATGAGGATTTAACAAAGAGTCACAGCATTTGAGATTCCCCACAGAATATTTATGCTTTCTGTGCATGTGTGACTTCAAGGCTCAATTCTGTTTCTACTGAACAACATGGCAAAATTCCCATCAACTTAAAAGGAAGTGGAATAGTGTCAAATAGAAAGAGTTATTGGTGTCTAAAGAACTGGCAGTATTTTATCTTTAAGGACTATTTCTAACTAATAAAAAGATCTTCTGCCTTCCCCCTTCCCAACACACACAGATATTTAAAATCAAAGCAGTCTATTCATAGGGTTAGCATTAAACTACTAATATGAAAGATGCTGTATAATTGGTCAGTTTCTTTTTGTAGCGTAGTAGTCTTTAATATATTGTTTCATAAAATTTGGAGCTTTCCATGCTAGTTTTAAGATTCCCAGTGATGTTCTGACCAAATGTGTAGAACTTCTTTAGCTTTTGTCTAGAAGATGCTCAGGGGGATATTTATTATTTATTCTAAAGATTAAACAAGAAACTACTTCTAGAAACTCCACCTGTTTCTAGAAGTACAGTAGCAAAACTTTTAAAATATTTAATAGTGACAGGTGGAGCTTCACTGATTGATCACATCACTGTTTTTGAAATAGCGACATGATTTTTCACAATGCAATGACATTGCAATGCAACATCATGGCTAAAGGTAATGATCCCATGACACTGAAATACAATTATCAAGGTTATTAATACTATGTATGGCATACATTTAAGAGAGAATAACACAAACTGGCACAGGTAGAGTGAAGGATTAGTAGAAAGTTTGAGGAATGGAGAGCTTTTCTTACAAGAGGTACGTTTCTTAGCTAGAAATATATCTAAACATATGTGTGTGATGTATCTACATGTGTGTACCACACTTCTAGCTGTCTTTCACAGATAGGCCTAAGCTACCTCTACTCCAGCCAAGCTGAGCTAGATGTACACCAGATCCTATCCAAAAGCCACAGGAGTGCTGTAACATGCCAGAGCTTCTAAAGCCAGGCTCCTGGCAGGGCTTGCTAACCCCAGCCCAGAGCTGCTTCATGCAGCTTCACTGCTTTGACTTCAAAGCTGCCTCACCCTCAACTAGCTCAGAAGATAGGCAAGTATATTCAAAGTATTTCAGGGTGAACAACAGGAAGAGACAGAACTACTGAAGCTAAAGGAAAAAGTCAGAATAAAGTCTTCTCAAACCAAGTCGGTCTGCAAATTAGTAGGTTCATAACCTACAAAGAAGAAGGCTTGAGCTGACCTTTCAACTGGACCAGTGAAAAGCTAAAATCTAGCCACTTTTAACAAGTAGTTTCTGAAGGACATTATAGAAGCTCAGTATGTATATCCACAGGAACTGCATTTAATACCCACATAGTTCCTCCTAGGCATGTGCTCCTAATAATTACTTAGACAAATAGATTATGTAAAATCTATAGACCAGGTAATGGGAAATCTCTTCTCATCCTGCTGAAGAGAACATGGATGAATCCTGCCTCCTTGAGGTCTGCAATGCTTAATGGTACAAGTGTTCCATGAATAGAAATGCAAACTTTTGATGTATTCAGTGCCTTCAGTGCTTCAGGGAAGCATTCACACTACTGGATACCTATTTGTTTCATCAGAAGCTATCTGGTCTCAGAAGAAAACTGACCTGGTAATTTTGTGAGAATCTTTCTTGCAAAATGTTTAGTGTATTCATTTTAGATAAGATTAATTTTTGTGTTGTTTGAGATTTCTTTTGAGATAGGCACAGGAAATTTACAATAGCACAAATTTCATAGAATCATAGAATCATAGAATATCCTGAGTTGGAAGGGACCCTTAAGGATCATCAAGTCCAACTCTTGACACCGCACAGGTCTACCCAAAAGTTCAGACCATGTGACTAAGTGCACAGTCCAATCTCTTCTTAAATTCAGACAGGCTCGGTGCAGTGACCACTTCCCTGGGGAGCCTGTTCCAGTGTGCAACCACCCTCTCTGTGAAGAACCCCCTCCTGATGTCAAGCCTAAATTTCCCCTGCCTCAGCTTAACCCCGTTCCCGCGGGTCCTGTCACTGGTGTTAATGGAGAAAAGGTCTCCTGCCTCTCGACACCCCCTTACGAGGAAGTTGTAGACTGTGATGAGGTCTCCCCTCAGCCTCCTCTTCTCCAGGCTGAACAGGCCCAGTGACCTCAGCCGTTCCTCGTACGTCTTCCCCTCCAGGCCTTTCACCATCTTCGTAGCCCTCCTCTGTACACTCTCCAACAGTTTCATGTCCTTTTTATACTGTGGTGCCCAGAACTGCACACAGTACTCGAGGTGAGGCCGCACCAGCGCAGAGTAGAGCGGGACAATCACCTCCCTTGACCTACTAGCGATGCCGTGCTTGATGCACCCCAGGACACGGTTGGCCCTCCTGGCCGCCAGGGCACACTGCTGGCTCATATTCAACTTGCTGTCTACCACAACCCCCAGATCCCTCTCTTCTAGGCTGCTCTCCAGCGTCTCATCGCCCAGTCTGTATGTGCAGCCAGGGTTTCCCCGTCCCAGGTGCAGGACCCGGCACTTGCTCTTATTGAACTCCATGCGGTTGGTGATCGCCCAGCTCTCCAACCTATCCAGATCCCTCTGCAAGGCCTTTCCACTCTCATTCGAGTCCACAACTCCTCCAAGTTTGGTGTCATCAGCAAACTTGCTCAAAATACCTTCTATTCCTACATCCAGATCGTTTATAAAAATATTGAAAAGTACCGGCCCTAAAATGGAGCCTTGAGGGACCCCACTGGTGACCGCCCGCCAGCCTGATGCAGCCCCATTTACCATAACCCTTTGGGCCCTGACCGTTAGCCAATTGCTCACCCATTGTATGATGTTTTTATTTAGCTGTATGGTGGACATTTTGTCCAGTAGGATCCTATGGGAAACCGTGTCAAAAGCCTTGCTGAAGTCCAAAAAAATCACATCAGCTGGTTTCCCTTGGTCCATCATACGGGTGATCTTATCATAAAAGGAAATCAGGTTAGTTAGGCAGGACCTACCCTTCACAAACCCATCCTGGCTGGGACCAATGACTGCTTTGTCCCCCAGGTGCGCCTCAATAAGTTCGAGAACCATCTTCTCCGTGATTTTACCAGGCACTGACGTGAGACTGACAGGCCTGTAATTGCTAGGGTCTTCTTTCTGACCCTTCTTGTAAATCGGCACAACATTTGCCAGCTTCCAGTCTACCGGGACCTCTCCAAATTCCCAGGATCGTTGAAAAATAATTGAGAGAGGTTCCGTGATGATGTCCGCCAGCTCTTTCAGCACCCGGGGATGAATCCCATCCAGACCCATGGACTTGTAGGGATCCAGGTGGAGTAGCAAATCCCGCACACGTTCAGGGTCGGTTGGGAGTTTGTCATCCCCACCGTCCCAGTCCTCCAGCTCAGGGCACCCTGGGTCCCGAAGCCCATCATCGGCATTGAAGACAGAGGCAAAGAAGGTGTTAAGCGTCTCTGCTTTGCCTATGTCATTGTCTGTGAGGAGACCTTCCCTATCAAGGAGCGGCCCTATGTATTCTTTAGTTCTCCTTTTTCCATTCACATATCTGAAAAAGCCCTTTTTATTTTCTCTCACAGACACAGCCAGCTTCAACTCTAGGTGTGCTTTGGCCACACGAATTTTCTCCCTACAAACACGAACAGCATCCCTGTATTCTTTCCATGACACCTGGCCCTCCTTCCAGTAGCGAAACACTCTCTGTTTCTGCCTAATCTCCATTAGAATGTTCCTGGTCAGCCATGCCGGCCTCCTGCCCCGCCTGCCTGACTTGCGATATTTAGGAATTGCCTGATCTTGTGCTTCTAGGAGGCATCGCTTAAAGAATGACCAGCACTGGTGGACATCGAGGCCTTCAAGAGCAGTTTCCCAGGGGACCTTGCTGACTAGTTCCCTGAGCAGCCTGAAGTCCGCTTTCCCCATATCTAGGGATGAGGTTTTGGTGGCACTTTTCCTTCTGTCACCGTAAATTTTGAACTCAACCACTTCATGGTCGCTATGACCAAGGCGGCCACCAATCACCACATCTCCCACCAGACCCTCTCTGTTTTCTAGCAACAGGTCTAGGAGGGCACCTTTCCTAGTTGGCTCCGTTAGCACCTGCACCAAGAAGTTATCATCTAGGTGCTTCATGAACCTCCTGGACTTGCTCGTGTCAGCCGTGTGGCACTCCCAGTTAACGTCTGGCAAGTTGAAGTCCCCCATAAGGACAAGGGGAGTTAATCTCGAGGCCTCTCTTAGTTCTGTAAAGAATAATTTATCGGCGCTATCGTCCTGGCCAGGCAGTCTGTAGTAGACTCCCACAACGACATCCCCTTTATTCGTTCGTCCCTTGATCCTTTCCCAGAGGCTCTCAACTTTGCCATCGCCGACCTGAAGTTCCACACAGTCCAGCCCCTGCTTCACATACATCGCCACCCCACCACCTCGCCTACCCTGCCTGTCCCTCCTGAAGAGCCTGTAACCATCTATCGCAACACCCCAGTCACAGGACTCATCCCACCAGGTTTCGCTTATGCCGATGATGTCGTAGTTGCGGGACTGGGCCAGGACTTCTACCTCATCCATTTTATTCCTCATACTGCGTGCGTTCGTGTAGAAGCACTTCAGGTGCGTCTCCTTACACTCAGCACCTTGTGGATCTGCCCGAAGGACCTCACTGGCACCCAGCCCCTCTGATTCTAGCGTACCTTCCCTTAGGTCTTCACCGGCGTGCCTGGTTTTAGCCCCTTCCCCCTTCGACTCTAGTTTAAAGCCCTATCTATCAGCCCTGCCAACTCCTGACCAAAGATCCTTACCCCTCTCCGAGAGAGGCACATCCCATCCGGTGCCATCAGGCCCTGTGTAGCATAGACCTTCCCGTGATCAAAGAACCCAAAGTTCTGCCGGTCACACCAGTCTCGAAGCCACGAGTTTATGTGAACAGCACGCCTTTCAGCTTCGATCCCCCCTATCGGAAGGACAGAGGCAAACACAACCTGCGCCCCTGATCCTCTAAGTAGTTGCCCCAAATCCCTAAAGTCTCTTTTGATCGCCTTCGGACTTCTCGTTGCTACTTCATCGCTACCAGCCTGAAAGACCAGTAGCGGGTAGTAGTCAGTGGGCCGTACCAGGCGCTTGACTTTCTTGGCGAAGTCTCTCACCCGAGCCCCAGGGAGGCAACAGACTTCTCTGCGGGTTGGGTCCAGTCGGCATATCGGTCCCTCTGTCCCTTTCAGAAGGGAGCCCCCCATAACAATAGCCCTTCTTTCTTTTTGAAGGATGATGTGGCAATGTGATGTGTAGGTCGCCTTGTCTTAGGCGCCCCCTCCAACTGGGACGGGTTTTTATCTACTTTGTCATTCAGATTGTCTTGTTCTAGTCCTTCATATCGATTATTTAAGGGTAGATGAGAAGGTGAGGTGGGCAGAGAGAGGGCTCGCCTACCACCCCGAATAGGCACCTGCCTCCATTCCCCCCCTTGATCTAGGTCTCCTCCCGCTGCCTGGCAGGAGGAGGGAACCTCCGTCTTCTGCATAACAGGAGACGCCTGTGCTGTGGCAGGCTCGTGAGCCTGCCTCAGAGAGGGTAGAGTGCACCTCCACCAGTCAATTTCCATCTCCGATTCCCTGATGCTCCTGAGCCTGTTCACCTCCTCCTGGAGCACCGCTACCTGGCTGAGCAGTTCTTCAACCTGGGCACACCTCCCACAGGCATACCCACCACTGCTGTCGGAGACCGACAGAAGGCTGGGGCACACTCTGCAGCCCAGGACCTGGACGGCTGCGTGTTTCCCGGAGCCCTCCGTCTGAGTAGCCACCCTGGTGAGCGTGGCTGGAGATGCCGCACGAGATGTGGAGGCCACGGTTTTCTGCCTGGTTGATACCATGGTCAGGTTCTACACAAGCAGGTTACAAGCACCGAAGGGAGAGGCAGCTGCAACAGAGCGACGATGGGTCCCCGCCCTTCCTGCCCGCGCTCACTGCCTCGCTAACTGCTGCATCACTCCCTGTTTGCCGGCCCCGTTCGCCGCGCTCCTGGTTGCTCGCGCTCCCTAAGGGCTGCCTTTGAACGGCCGGGGGGAGGAGCTGTCGCTGACGCTGCTGGCTCCGCCTACGCCTCGTCAGCCTCCCTCACGAGGGCTGCCGGTGCCTGGCGGCTCCCTCACGTAGGCTCGATGCCCGAAAAATAGCCCTGCCTGTCCCGATCCCGCGCTCCGCTGCAGCACACGTCTGCCCCAGAGCTGGTCGCCTCGGCAATTTCTGGAACTTATTCCTATTTCTCTCCAGGCTTAGTTTGAGTAAGATCTACAGATTTTTTTTTTTTTTTAAGCATGATTTTAAAAAAATATCAGTAAGCACATTTCAAAAAAAAAAAAAAAAGGCATCTTATTTGTCTTAGCTGCAGTCTTCAGAAAGCTGTGAATTCTGAATGGAACATGTATATCTCCTTTTCACTGGGAGAAAATCTTTCCAAGTTAGTGATTCATCATGGAAAATACATTATTGTCTGTGAGCATGGGCAGCAGCTTAGGTGCACTGATTTGTGTATTACACTGACTCCAGGGTATGGATGCTGTAGAATTGATTACTAATTCAATAGTTAAGGAAATACTTATTTGATTCTTACTCTTAAGTCCTGAAGACAACTTTTTCAAAAGTTTTAAAATTAACTGAGATGAATAATTTTGGTCAGGACTCACCTGGAGTTCTGTGTCCAGTTCTGGGCTCCCCAGTACAAAAAAGACAGGGATCTCCTGGAAAGAGTCCAGCAGAGGGCCACAAAGATGATACGGGGCCTGGAGCATCTTCCCTATGAGGAAAGGCTGAGAGACCTGGGTCTGTTCAGCCTTGAGAAAAGAAGACAGAGACGGGATCTTATTAATGTTTACAAATACCTTAAATGTGGGAGACAGAGGGATTTGGCCAACCTCTTTTCAGTGGTTTATGGGACAAGAGGCAATGGCCACAAAAATGTGGCCCAGGGGCAATGGCCACAAAATGGATCACAGGAAGTTCTGCACCAACATGTGAAGGAACTTCTTCATGGTGAGGGTGATGGAGCACTGGAACAGGCTGCCCAGGGAGGTTGTGGAGTCTCCTTCTCTGGGGATATTCAAGGCCCATCTGGATGCCTACCTGGGCAACCTGCTGTAGGGAACCTGCTTTGGCAGGGGGTTTGGACTGGATGATCTCTTGAGGTCCCTTCCAACCACTACAGTTCTGTGATTCTGTGATTCTGTAAAATATTGTAGGTGCCAAAGCACTGAAAGTCCTGCATCCCATTCTACAATATTTTTGAAAATTACTCCTATTAGAGACTATTTTCACATATGTATATCCTGCACTCCAGCACTCTACGTGTCATTAACAGCTTAATCTTAGAAAGACCACGAAAAAAAGTTATACAGATTTAGAAAGGGACTTGTGGACCAAGTGTAATTTCTGTTACTTTCCATTTCACACTGAAAAAAATATGTTTCAGAAAATATTTGAATGTATAAGAAAAAACAAATCTGTAGGTGCTTATGTAGGTAATATAATAAAGCTTTTTAGTGTTACATAAGAGGATAAAAGAGTTCCCTGTGAATCTATTTTTAATATAGATTAAATCCATGGCACAACTGAGATTATAAAGTTTCAACATTCCAAGCAGCTATAATAACATGCATTTAAAATCTCATTTTAACAGGAAAAAAAGAAAAAAAAGTTAAGCAAGAATATTATGGCATCTACTTGTTGGCTTCTTTACAGAAACCAACTTCTACACTTTGTTCCACTGCTGTGGTTCAGATAAACGAAGGCAGTTTTGCCAGTAATGAATAGAACTCACTCTTTCCTCTTTTGCAAGAGACCCAAAGATTTTGATATTCAAGGAATGGAAAAGTGTACATTCATTTATTGAGTCCTCTCTTGGAGATAGATTTCTTTTAAAGTGCATGCAAGAATAAGCATAACAGTTACTATAAGATGATCTATAAATTGTTGGCTATTTTGGAGATGTAATTAGATTGGGCTTTTAAAGTAAAAATATTTCTAGAGATGTTGCTTCTTAAGAATTAAATTAAATACATATATGTCTAAGTTGTAGGTTAAACATGTATTTTTTTTTCCCATTCTAATTTTGACAAAATACAATGTAATGTACGTGTTACAAAGCAATTTTCTAAGTTCTACTGAAACTTCAAAATTTTCATCTACAGAGAGAGAAGTTTTTCTTCAAAAGCAGGAGAATTTGTAATCTTTTGATGCACTCTTGAGAGGCAGGTGAAAATCAGTAAATACGTTCATAAGAAAGAAGAGCTGCCCACTGATGACTGTGTTTCTCATGAGTGTTGCTGCTGCTGGTAAAATAAGATCCAGATGTCTAATTTCAGGTCTGAACATATACAAGTCAGTGATGTGGAAGGCTTTCTCCAGTGTGGCTTCCAGTATGGCTTTCTCCAGTATGGCCTTGTGTGACTTGTGGACCACCAGATAGGAACTGTCACCCACTGTTACAGCACTATATTCCATAGGATATTAACATGATGCAAGACTGGGTAATCACTTCTGTGGGTGAAATTCAAGCTTCCCCATAGTCTGAAGGATGGGAATCTCTCCCCACCTTCTCTTTCCTGAGAGATTCCTTTTGTTAGATGCCAAAACTGCAGCACAGGCTACTTTAGTTACGCTGACAACTACCCCCCCCCCCCCCCCCCCCCCCCGATTTCCCTTTGAATGAGAAAGTAGGAAATGCTCCAGTTTTTGCCCTTTGTTTTGTGGGATTTGTCTAGGTCTCTGTACCAGCAGATGTTTTGCACTATGGAAAATCACAGCCTGTTTTTTCTTTAGAAAAGAGACGGGAAAGTCAAATCCTTCTCAGAGGTACACAGTACACAAGGCAATTACCACAACTTGAAACAAGGGAAGTGACAGCTAGATATACGGAAAAAAAAAATAATTTACTGTGAGGGTGGTCAGACACTGGAAAAGTGTCCCAAGTGACATCTCTATCCTCAGAAATTTCTATATTTTACAGAACCAGACGGTAAATGGCCAGAACTGTCTTAGATGCTGCCCCTGCTGTGGGCTTAGAGTGCTCTCCAACATGATTTTCTGCAATTCTGTGATTCCTGAGCTACCAAAAGCTACTTTGTGCTACCCCAAATGGGTACAAGTGGCTGTAGTAGACATCTTCCCTGGTTTAGCTATGCTGTTTAGATCTGTACATAATAGCAGAATGATTTCTCACTTCTAACTAAACATTTTCTTGTCAACAGGTATTTCCTAATAAGTACTTATCTATTGGCAAAGGTTCTCTTGCAAATGATGTGGACTCCTTTTTTGTTCCTGTTCACCAGCTCACTGCTGACAGTGAGCAGCCAACTGCCACTTCCATTAATCTAGGACCCTCTCTAGCAAGGCAATGTAGAGATAAGGCAAACCGTCACCTTGGATTTGCAGTTTCCTATGGTTATTTAAGTTACATGGATGTGTCTCTTCAGTTTCCCTTCTGCAGTGTTGAGTAAATGATCAAGCATTTAGCAGGCAAGAACAGGGCTTCAAAGTAGTTATGCCTTCAAAAAGCTCCAATGTACTCACAAAGGATTAATAAGAGATTATTAGAAAGCTTCATATTAAATACTGTGGGTTCATTATATTTAGACATTGAATGAAGCTGATCTCTGTCGGAATTGTTGGCCAGGACTGAACTCTGAAAAACACAGCACCAGAGCAAGCTGAATTAAGGACATGCCCTCAGTGGAAGAATGGAATGTTTAAAATTCTCATCAGTATTGGAATGAAAATGTACTAAGCAACTAGAGGAAGTTTAAATATCTCCTCAATCTGTATCTCTAAACAAAGCATTTAAAAAAAAAAAAAAAAAAAAGGAAGACAGTTGTCAGATAACTTAATTTCTGGCAGTAATCAATGTTTTAATAGCTTTCAGTTTTCTTAGAAAAATATGCATACTTAACTATGAAGCTTTATTTCAGAACTTGGTTCTAAAGCCACATTAAATAAATATGTTATTTTTCTTAAAAAAAAAAAAGAGGAAGACACAGAAGATATTTTAATAGATTTACAAATGAAGAGTTACTCTTAAAGTTTTAGGTGCCTCAATCACCCAGATCCCAGGAATGGGGTTATAACTGGCATCTTAGACCTTCAGAAGTGAACTTTAGGGGGAAATAAATAAATAAACAAAACCAAAATAAAACAAACTGAAAAAAAACAAACCCACAAACAAAAAAGCAAGCTGTTGAGCAAAAGAAGCCACCTACTCCAGAAAAATAACTTGCACTGAATCCCTGCTTTCGGTGCAGGTTGGATCAGGTGTCCTCTAGAGGTCCCTTCCAACCTAAATTATGCTGTGACTCTATAATTCATATAGCACTCAGAAGTCAAAGCCCACAACAACTCACATTGAGCAGTCCATGTCTTGCCAAACACTGTAAGTCAATCCAGTGACATATGCAATGAACTATATTACCTTGTGGTTAATACCAGGCCCAGCTGTGATTACACAGCATTGATGAAGAGGATAACAGTATCACAAGCCAGAGGCACTCTCCATAAACCAATGGAGAACACTCTAGCAGAAGATGAATGAGAGTCTATTTTATCATCACAAAAGCAAATGAAATATTTACTGAGTAGGACTAGCTGCACCAGTGCCAAAATCAACAAAATTAACACCGAAGGAAGAAGTACATGAGTAAAACTCAGAGCTATAAGGTTATCCTTACTGAGGGAATATGAGATTTACTACATCTGTAAATAAATCAGAAAAACAATATTTAGGAAGAAAGCTGATACCACCTATTTTTCCAAAGCATGGTGAATGTTTCTGGAAGACATTCTTTGAATAAACAAAAACCACATACCTCTTACTTGGATATTATTTCACATTCAAGGCATACACCAAGGCAAAATTTGTAAAGATAAAGGATGAAGAGATAGTATATCTGGAAGAAAATGTATAGATGAGTAACTCCATAGGCTACAAAGAGCTTCTGTAAAATCCATAGTTGAACAAAACCTTGGAAAACATTAGCGGTACCTTACAGAACTTGAAGCCAGCAACAGTATGCTTATACCAGTGGCAATGAATGGATAAACATATTCTTGAAAATCGTGAACTAGGGTATGTGCTTAGTGCACTGCAACTGCTAGTGGAGTTTATTTTGTGGGACCAGAGTAGCTGGAAGACAATTTCCCACAGACAGAGTATGTATAGTGTGGGTGTTGCATCCTCAGGACCAATAGGCAGATCCACGTCTGCTGGTCTGCCCTACTGGATAATGTGGACATCACTGCTGTGTCTGAAAAGGGTCCTAGCACAGCTCTTCTTCATCCACATGATGCTTGCTTATATGCTACAGATACTGATGAAACCATGTGTCAGTGTACTCAAATACAGAAGAAGTCCTTGTGTTCATTTCTAGCAGACATTTTTTTACCGACATTTGGTCATAAACCTGTCAATGATACTGACAAAAGGAGTATAACAAATATGTCCCAGTCAGGAAGGCAGAGATTATCTTTTCATTTACAAATGCTGCAAACAGTGGGGAGACTACACAGGTAGATTGTATTATAAACAAAAACAAACTTTTTTTTTTTTTCCCCCAAATACATACTATAACTTCCAGGGTTACTGTTGTTGGGATTTGGAAAAAAAAAATAAGAAAGGCTATTAGATCAGAATGCCCAGAACATCATGTTTTAAATTCCAATTATCATTATAAAACCTCTCTGTTAGTATTGTGTGCTTTTACTGTAAAAGCCATGTTTCTTGGTGTGCTAACAATAGGGAAGACACACACACACAAGTTTATGTATAGAAGTCTAGCACAAAGCCTGGAGACACTTGACAGTTTTATTAAATGAGGAGCTATCACAGCTTATTGTATTCATCAGAAAATACAAGCCAAGCAGCCACATTGGAAACACAAGAGTTATTTGCTCTCCTCTTCTGCCCTACCTCCAGCAAACTAAGTATGTCCTATGCTTTTTTGCTTAGTTTGCCAGTGTAGACATAGTAGCCAATATTATTATAGATAATATGCTTATCAGAACCATTTTCACTTGACATAGCGACATAAAGCAATAGGCTGCAAATAAATAAATATGAATTTAATTTTTCACAAAATACAGATTTAGGTATATAATCATCATTGCCTTCGCTGAGTGCAGAGGAGCTAATAGTGATTATGTTCCCAGCCTAGCTACTCCAGTTGACTAAAACAGTTGTGTGGATGCAAGCCAGGGAGTTATGCTCACACACTGAGTTTCTGCACACAAATGAAGCACTTGCAAATGTGTGTAATGGTGCTCTTTAGTAGATCTGGCCCCGTGTGACTAATATTTCTTTCCAGAACCTAGTATTCTCTAGTACTCTGTTATGTTCAATGTTAATTTTCAGTTGATTTTAAAGTATATATTTACTTCTTGGATTGTTAGGCAGTACATTAAACTTTCAATAAATGCCACTAATTCCTACACCCACAGAAACATAATTTACTCCAGTGTTTTAATCCAATCTGTACTGCATTGACAAGGAAGATTATTTGCCAATGTTTTGAAGTCAGGCAGGGTGAGAGGGAAGAGCCTTTACATTTTCCAAGTTTATATCTAGGCCCAGATGGAAACAATTCTACAACAAAGGAATGAAATCTGGTAGGATATTCTTGAGATCTCGTAAGTTCAGCAGCACGTCACTGGTACTGAGGCCAATTTTCCAGAAGACTAATTTGAATTGCAGAAAAGAAGAGGAACGGAAGGCCAAATGGTATTGTACATTAACCCGTACGCTGCTGAAGTCTGGTGTTAAATGGGAATTTTATATAATGCAGTGCACATTATATAATTAACTCACGTTACATGTTTTGCTCAATTGTTAGTATTGGCTGATAATGTATGTGCCTGCGGTTTTTAAAAGGAATAGCCTTCAGCACTTTAAGGCAGGCAAGTGAATGATGTGAAATTCTGTTACTGATTACAGTACTTACAATACTTTAGAGGATCTGTATTTATAATCCTAATGTTTATCTTTGACATCAGAGGCTTCCATCCACAACACTTAAAAGCTCTATACATTTTGTTGCAAAAAGCTACCACTGAAACAAATAAATGATACCCCATATCAGCCCACATATCTTTCAAAATGGATTGTTCTACTAATCAGTGAGCAAAAACAAAAGGTCTTTTAAAGCCTGCCAACAAAGATGGAATGAATTACTTCTGAGAAGCAAGACTGCAGAGCTGGTAGCTTGCTAAGTAATGATTCTTGGAGACTGTTCGCCTTTCAGAGTTCTTTAAAAAAGTTTCATGGCAAAATTAACATCCAATTTAACATCTGTTTCCTAGCAGAGGAAAGATGGCCTTGTGGATTAAAGTTGAGGACTTCTGGACTCAGATTTCCTGGGGAGCTCTGGCCAAATCACTTAATCTCCCTCTGCTCCATTCTTTGTCAGTAAAATGGGGGATAAAAATATTTCCTTGGGCTGACTTTATCACTTACAGTGAAAGCTCTTTTGGTGGAGGTTGTGTCTTTTATGGGGACACACAGCTCTTATGACAAAGTGGTTCTGATCTCAGGTCCTTTGGGCCCTATTGTATGACAAATGAAGGAAAGTAATCAGAGAACAGGCTGATATATCACACACTCAGGAAGTTATACAGACTTAAGATGACAGAAAAAAAAGTCACTAAAATAAGATATGATTAATGGTGTGCAAGGTTTATTTTTTTTTCATGAAACTACCAGGAGTTTCTTGAGTTTTGTGAATATTTGTTGGGAAAAATCATCATGACAGACAATCACCCTCCAAAAGGACTCAGCAAACTCAGCTGAAGTTATCAAAACTAAAGCAAGTAAATGGAATTCCTTAGGTCTGTGAAGAATCTTCAGCTCAGAAATATTGTTTACTTTGAAAAAACTCTGTCCTAGATAACTTTTAGACATGGAGCCAAAAACCCGATGTTTATGCTGAACATAAACAATCGGAAATTGAAATAATATTTAAAGTGATTGTCTTCCCCTAAAGAAAGGAAATTTTCCCATAATGCCTATAATATCAAGCTTTCCATTCTTAAAAGCAAACAAATATATTTCTTTAAAGAATCGCAGAATGGTTAAGGTTGGAAGAGACCTCTGGAGGTCCTCTGGTCCAATCTACCCTGCTCAAGCAGTGACACCTACAGCAGGTTGTCCAGGACCATGTCCAGACTGTTTCTGAAGATCACCAAGGAAGGAGATTTGCACAATATCTCTGAGTAATCTGTGCCAGTGCTCAGTCACCCTCACAGTAAAGAACTGTTTCCTGATGTTCAGAGGGAATTTCCTATGTTCCAGTTTGTGCCCACTGGCACCAGGCACCACCAGAAAACACCTTGCTCTGTCCTCTTTGCACCCTCCCTTCAGGTATTGATAAGATCACCCCTGAGCTTCCTCTTCTCCAGGCTGAACAGTCCCAGTTCTCTCTGCCTGTCCTCATAGGAGAAGTGCTCCAGTCCATTGATCATCTTGGTGGTCCTACATTGGACTCTTTCCAGTATGTCTAGGTCTTTCTAGTACTGGGGAGCCCAGAAGTGGACAGAGTACTCCAGGTGTGGGCTCACCAATGCTGAGCAGAGCAAAAGGACCACCTCTCTCAACCTGCTAGCAACACTTTGCCTAATGTAGCCAGGAATATTATTATTAATTAATATTATAAACCTTCTTAGCAGCAAGGGCACACTGGTGACTCATATTCAGCTTGGTGTCCACCAGGACTCCTAGGTCCTTTCCTGCAAAACAGCTTTCCAGATGGATCGCACCCAGGAATATTAATTTAATTTCGTTTATTTTAACTAATTTGAGTGCTTTAAAATGTTATAACTAAAATGATGACTGTGTGAATGAAGAGATTTATCAACCTGTTTGAGACTGTTTGAGATAAAAAAAAGATATATGTATATATCCAAAAGATATCAGATATGATAATATGGAAAACTGATGAGTTTTGAACCTTTCTGCAGTAAAACAAGTCTTTTTATTTCTTCTTACAGAAATGCTTGGCTTTTTTATACCAATAGCTAATATTTAGTTTCTATGAATGTGCTCTCCTGAAGGTTGAAATTCTTGGTGGTTTGAAAACGGAGTTTTATTCCTTCCTGTGCATTGCAAATTTGGATTTCTTCAATCAACCTGCCAATCAACTTCCTTCACTGTAAATAAATTCACTGAAAAAAACTGAAGTCAAAAAGAAACACAGAATGGGGATTTCTGTTAAAGATTATCATTTTTATCTTTCATTCCCTCCTCTGTTTCTAGCAGTGCATGCAAAATGGCATGAAAAACAGAAGTCAGGGAACAGTGAACCAAAATGAAGGCAGAGGAGCGCAAGGACACACACGAAATGGAGAAGACACAGCAAGCTAAATGAAAAATCATCTCATCTTAGAAATTTTCGTGTTCGTGCAGTTCTTCAAAGCTGGTTCAAGCAGAAAACAGTTAAATGGAGCATAACCAGAAATGAACTAATCAGTTGTTGTGTACTTATTACTGCTCAAGTCAGCATAACCTTTCCTCAAAGAGGAAGTAATCGCTGTAGTTGTCATATTTTGATACATTGTTAATCTCAGTTTTTAAGCAAAAATAATTTTGCTCTTCTGATGCAAATCTCATCCTTCTGAACTATTTTTTCAAATGAAAAGGCGACATGTATTAGAGAAGAAGAAGAAAAGGAAGAAGAAGAAGAAGAAGAAGAAGAAGAAGAAGAAGAAGAAGAAGAAGAAAAGCTGTAACTAGAGCTAAGCAGATATAAAAAGATAGTTTCCACAAACATGCACCTGATTGTTTAAATTATATTATTCGAACTTTGATACTGCCAATA
This sequence comes from Anser cygnoides, assembly GCF_040182565.1. Classification (NCBI taxonomy): domain Eukaryota; kingdom Metazoa; phylum Chordata; class Aves; order Anseriformes; family Anatidae; genus Anser; species Anser cygnoides. The sequence continues at coordinate 106,871,003 of NC_089873.1, read as the reverse complement.
TGCTCATCACTGCATATGTTATAGCCAGGAATGTATTGCAGACATGTTTATTAAATAATTGTGATCAGGAGAGTTTGTGTGTAAAAAGTTTTGAGCAAGAAGTTGGACTGTGGGACCTACATGAGTTTCTTCCAACCTAAATTATTCTATGATCCTATGAAAATAAAATTTTGCAATTATGCATATCTAATCAGGGTGCAGATTAATCTCAAGTGACTCATTATATCAAAAGTGCTTATCAAATACTCTGAGGTACTCATAATCAAACTATGAGCAAAGAATTGTCCAAAATAAGTTGTCCAGTGACCTCATCAAGCAGTGAAGGTATTTTTAGAAAATTGTAAGAAGTCGCAATCAGGACAGAGAACAAAACAAAAGCAAATAGATAAATCAACAGCAATAGCTTATATGATGCAGTTTGTGAAGAAATGGAACAGTCCTAAGATCCCAGAGCCCATTTTTCTGTTTTTCTTTAAAAAGCTTCTTAATTTCTTTGGGATGCCAAATTATTTAGCTTCATTATTTACACATTTTTCTGATTTGTGGAAAGTTCCAGAAAGGACCAGATTCTGCAACTTTTATACACTTTGGTGAGTATCTATTAATTTAAGTTGTCTCACTGAAGTAGGTAAGCTTGTTCTTCTCTGTACTTATTTGCAATGTGAAACCAATCTCTAACAATAGATTTATTTCTCTATATTTCCACCTGGTATTTACATTGTGTACTTTATCACAGTGTGAGTTACAAATCAGTTTATGCACAGAAAAGGTTGGCATTGGATGGCAATAAGCTAAAGCCCATATAACATCTTGAACAAGATGTTTTCAATGCATCGTCTTCTTCTATTTCTCTCTTCTATTTGTAAACTATAAAGAAAAATAACAGTGGCAGCAGAGAAGACATAGTGGACATAATAATGTATGTTTAAAGAAGACTTTCATTCATATAGTTAAAACTGTTGGCTGAAACATGATGTGAGTCATGTTCCATTATAGCAATGAAATATCAGCCAACAAAATTTGAAAAAAATACAACTCAGATTTCTTCTCGTTTAAACAGACTGTGACCTAAAGGAATTAGAATGTATATAGGGAAGCTGGATCAAAAGCATAAAAGACAGAACTGGGTCTGGAACCTTCCACTCCCCCAAAAGTTGAAGAAGGTGTGTGGTCCAATGGTTCAGTTCCTCTTGATCCTGAGAGGGAAATGGGTGCCATCACAAAAGATGAAGTCAGTGCTCAGGAGTTCAGGAGATTTTGCACTTGGAATTCTCCTTAGCATATGGAACTTGTTGCTCTTTACAGAGCAATAAAGGCTGGGTTTTATGCAGGATCCTTTCCATTTCAAAATACTTTACTTAAATAGTTAATCTCTTATACGCTGTACAAAAACTAGTTCAAATTAACTTTCCCCATGAGCTTTATGAATTTGCCTATGTGTATCAAAGTGCACTTTGAATCAACTCTGAATAAAGGATAGGAAAAAATGATACTGAGATGATGAATTGGGAAGCTAGCCAATGGGAGGAGTACATAGCTTACAGAGATTATGAAAATTCAGCATAACACTTAAACAAAAAGTCAGGTGTAATTAGCCTGCTCCAGTATGACCTGTTTCATTTTTCAAATCTGAAAACAACTCTTCTGTGCATATTCTTGAAGAAAGCAATGCAGACCCATAAGACCAGAGATCCACCAAGTTTGGATTTTTCTCCTGCTTCAAAATCTCTTTGTTTACAGCTGCCTTTAGATTTCTTTAGTGAATGCTTTCAGATTTCAGATTTACTTCTCTATAAAGTGCCATAGCATTCTTTTCAACTACGAGCTGATTACTATCAGTCTTGTCTTCATATCAGAACACTTAATTTTTGTGTCCCTGTTTGGTTATAATTCACTTATATTTAAAAATTATCAAATATTTTCTTTAGGTATAAATCCTTTTCATTAGGAGACTCTTTCTTTATCCCTTTTGCAGAAAGATTTTATTTCTTGGCTAACAAGCTGGTTTTGTTTGTTTGCTTGTTTGTTTTTACTTGAGCAATGTCAGATAGCTCCTTTCAAAATTGTCTTTTTTAGACCAGAAAACACAACAATTAAGATTCATTAAAAATTATGTTTTTTCCCATTTACACTGCCATAGCATTGTATAATGTATGTTAAAGAAAATGGTTAAGTGCAGGCTTCCTAACACCCTTATATTAGCTAAAACACTGACCATATATTAAGCACAGTGTACATTAAACACAATCACATGCCTCAGCCTTATTTCCTTACAAATATAAAAATACAATCACACCACATCAGACACACAAGATGTTGTTGCTCAAACCATAAGTAAAGATAACTTTAAAACAGATGTAGAAGATTACTCTAAGGACAGTACTCTTCTGTGCAATATCTATTTTATCTGAGTTAAACTCCAGTAATTTCAATTGTATTCATCTGAATTTACCTGGTGTGACAATGAAACACTTTATTGGCAGATATACTATCCTTCCTTCTTGGAAGTAGAGATTGTTTTGTCATTTTTCTTCATAGAATTCATATATTGTTTGTACTGCAGTAGTCCCTGGAGATTCAGTAATGGATGGGAAACTGGATGCAGGACAGGACAATAGGACAGTTGTCCCATGGAACATCAGAGTTTAAATAACAGAGCAGACGTACTTTTTATATGGTTTTCTGAGAGACTAGAATAAAACCTGGCTAAAGCACTCAATCCAATGATAGATGGATAAGGAGAAGCCAAGGCAGCATTTTCAAATAAAAGAGCATATTCTGCTGAAGAAGAGACTATAGAGAGGTGTCCTGTGTGGCTTTTTATACTCTGTGTTCTCTACAATAGAGTCTACAGCAGCTGTCACCAAAAGGGAGTCTTACAATGGATAGAAAGCATAAGGGGCTGTTGAGGTGTTTGCAGGTGATCTGAATAAATTTCACTGAGGACTTTCTCATGGACTTTCTAGAAGAAAGGACTTTCCCTGTCATTTTAACAGATGCTGAGATAGGAAAGAGTTTTTGTGTGGGTCACAGAAAATCAAATATTAAATCAGGCTGAGACTTTTTATAGTTTTTTATAGCTAAAACCACAATTGCAAAATATCTTTATTAGTTTTTCTGGAAGAAAAAATCTATATTTGAATGCTCAGAGGGTTAAAAAGGGAAAAGGAAAAATATGTCAATTTAGGAAAAACATTGACATACTAAAGTATACATGTAATCTACAAAATCAACTAAGTACTGCAGAGAGTCAATACAGAAGATTGCTAGCCCAACTTATTTCCTAGTAAATATGCAGAACATGGTAAGCTGGCTGAAATTTCAAATAATCCTGACACTTGTATCTACTTAGAACATTCCAATTATTATTATTCAGATAACCTGCAATTGTCTTTACTCTGACATATGGACTCACCCATCTCCTTTTACCCTTTTACCCATTTTGCAGTCAACTTCTCTGTTTAATTTAGTCTTCCAGATTCCTTGCAGTCTGTTTGACTAACAGTTACTAAAAATGAACCATTATTTTTGCTTGTAAACCACCTCTGCTTTTCTGTCACTAAAAGCAACATACTATGTTAGGTATTGAATATTATCATACCTTGTCAGTCCTACTGGGATTGCCACTGCCATGTTTTTTTTTTGTTGTTGTTGTTGAAAGGCTCTCTGTCTTTCTCACCCAATTTCATCTATTAAGTACGTGATAAATATGATGTCATTTCTCCTTTCAAGCACTGCCAAAGGGAAAAACCTACTTCCTACTCTCCCTCCATTTACAGACCTTTCTTTTAAATACGCAAGTCTATCACTTATTTCCACTGTAGTTTTTTGCTACTGAACAAAGAATCGCTCTGATTACATCAGGTTCAAGTTACTAAAGCATACTAGCAAGTGGATTTTATGACATGAACACTTTAAATAGAATAAAAATGGACTACCAAATAGCTTTCTTTTTCTTTTTCTTTTCTTCTTTTTCTTTTTCTTTTTCTTTTTCTTTTTCTTTTTCTTTTTCTTTTTCTTTTTCTTTTTCTTTTTCTTTTTTTCTTTTTCTTTTTCTTTTTCTTTTTCTTTTTCTTTTTCTTTTTCTTTTTCTTTTTCTTTTTCTTTTTCTTTTTCTTTTTCTTTTTCTTTTTCTTTTTCTTTTTTTCTTTTCCTTTTCCTTTTCCTTTTCCTTTTCCTTTTCCTTTTCCTTTTCTTTTTCTTTTTCTTTTTCTTTTTCTTTTTCTTTTTCTTTTTCTTTTTCTTTTTCTTTTTCTTTTTCTTTTTCTTTTTCTTTTTCTTTTTCTTTCTTTCTCTTTCTTTCTCTTTCTTTCTTTCTTTCTTTCTTTCTTTCTTTCTTTCTTTCTTTCTTTCTTTCTTTCTTTCTTTCTTTCTTTCTTTTTCTTTCTCTCTCTCTTCCTTCCCTCCTTCCCTCCTTCCCTCCTTCCCTCCTTCCTTTCTTCCTTCCTTCCTACTTTCCTTCCTTCCTTCCTTCCTTCCTTCCTACTTTCCTTCCTTCCTTCCTTCCTTCCTTCCTTCCTTCCTTCCTTCCTTCCTTCCTTCCTTCCTTCCTTCCTTCCTTCCTTCCTTCCTTCCTTCCTTCCTTCCTTCCTTCCTTCCTTCCTTCCTTCCTTCCCTCCCTCCCTCCCTCCCTCCCTCCCTCCCTCCCTCCCTCCTTCCTTCCTTCCTTCCTTCCTTCCTTCCTTCCTTCCTTCCTTCCTTCCTTCTTTTTCCTGAAAGTTGAAAAAAATAAAATATTCTTTTGCAAAAAAAATTGACTCAGAAGTACCTTGATACACCTAATGGGAACATCAGGTCTGAGACCTCAGGACTTTGTTTCCTTATTGGCTAAATTCCCTAGTGGAATTGTATCTCTTTTGACACATCATCCTTTTAAACTCTTGCTAAGCTACTCAAGTGCATGATGAGAGGCCCAAATCTGCAGTATATCCAGGGGACATGCTGTACTTTTATTGGGAATTTAAGAAGTTTCTCTGATTTTGCAACTGGGTATATTAAATATTTGTGAGATGTTTGACCTGCATTTTTAGACATTAATTATAGGCACCCATGAGTATTTGATTCAGTTGCCTAAATTTACGTATGGCAAACCTCCAATAACTTCTACTGAATAATGATTAACTTCTGTGTAAGTATTTTTGAGGTAGAGAGATAGGTCTGCACCTTTCTGAAATGCACATTTCTGGAAACTTTTTAAAAAAGGAATCTCTTTGAAGTCTTTGAAGACTTTGAAGGACACATTTTCAGACACTTTACAACAAATTCAGAAAAAAATTCTTCAGCAGTCTTCCCCAACCCAAGGACTATCCTCCTGTTTGAGTGGATCCTCTGCTAAGAGCATTCCAACAGTGAAAAGTCCCATTGCAAAGGTGGATTGGAATAAGCAGTCCTGGGGATTCAGAGGTCATGGATGTTCACAAGCCTTTCTTATCATCTTCACTCCCTTGAAACTTATTTTATTTCTCAAAGCTGCATCTACTACCAAGTGGTTGGCCTCAGCTGGTTATGTTTTCTTCCCTTTTTTTCCTTTCTAGTATTGATCAATTCATAACCTCTGTTTCAGTCATCTTTGGATATCTTAAGAACACAAAGAACACAATATAAACACTAAGAGAGGAAATATACATTTAAATCTGTATTAAATCCCTTGCTGGAATGTTATGAAGAAAATCAATATTAGGCAAGATCCTCACCTGGTGTAGATTTGTGTATTTCTATGAAAGTGAACAAGCTATGAAAACATATCTCCACTGAAAGTCTGGTACAATATGTTTTATAAATAGGAGAAACATAGATTCTTTCAGATAGAGCACCTGTAACATAATTTTATTATAAATTTTGTATCAATAGCATGTTTCAATTTGTATCCTAAATCATATTTTATTTGCTTGGCTTCTTAAACGTGTTGAGACAATCTCATCAGAGGCCCGCTCATTCTAGAAAAAAAATCCCACAGTGTAATCGTTCTGATGGTGCCATATGAGATGAATAGAAGATAATGAAAACATGAGAGGCTTCCTCAATCAGAGGCTAGTTAAACTTCCTCATTTTTGGATCTCCCCAAGTGTGTTTAGTCTTTTCTTTTTATCTTTGCGGTGATGATTCTCCCACTCTCAGCTCTCCATTCAAATTGGTTTAGGTGGTTCCCAGAAGAGAACAGCAGAGACATTAAGAGTGTTTGCTTGATATTTTTATTCAATGTCTTATAGTTAAATGGTACTTATTATGAAAGGATCAGCCCTCTCAAGTGGAATAAGACGAAACTGTTACCCTCTCAAGTGAAAAATCAAGTGGACAGATCAAAATGTTCTACTAATACAGATATTTATGGCTCTATTTTGTTACAATTACAGTATTTCCCACTAACAATTTACGACATATCCAGAAACCCCTACACTTTGTACTTCAGGCACTGTATCAGGAGGACTGAGAGAATGAGAAAATAATAGCATGTTGCATGGTAACTTCTATTTGGATACGAAAGTGAGTTTCGTTATCTTTTAAAAAGCCTTTTTTTTTTTTTTTTGTGGTTATTTCTAAAAGAACATTTATGTTGCAATTCACAATGAATTTGTAGTTCTTTCTTGATTTGGTATGGTTAATTGATGAATATTTTCCACATGTGTGAAATTTTGATACAACTGAGCTGCTGAAGACTGCTGTTATGCATTTAATCCCATGCATTTCTTCATTGCAACTTCACATGCCTTTATACTGTTATAAGGTGTTCATACATACTTATATCACAAAAGAGTGCAGTAGAATGGTGGTTTTTTGTTTGTTTGTTTGGTTGGTTGGTTTTTGAGTAAATCTTATTATAACCTCATGATTTGTAGTCTGAAGCACAATTTTAAATTTTATTAATAGGTGATTGTATGTTTGGTGCTACGGATGAAAGGAAACTTTGATAAATTAAAACTTGAACACGTTCAATTTTACTATGACCTGTCAGTGCTGTTTGTCATTTCACACTTGGCCCCTGTCACAAATATTCCAGATAGTTGTGCCTTACCCCACATATCATCATTTAACTGCTTAATACATTTCTGATTCACCTTGCTACAAACTGCAGTGTCAGCACAGACATTGAATTTTATGATGTGTTTTGAAAGTAAAAGAATTTAAGTAACATATTGCATTTTTTTTGTTTGTTTGGACTGTAGTGATGCAAACCAAGACCCCCAAAACGATGAATTATATCGCTGTCCTATGGCCTACATTTTGAAAAAGGATTTGATTTTATGATAAACACATTTCTGCCATTACAAATAAAATAAAAACAGATTTACAGTGCCATGGCATTTTATTAGGAAAATGTGAAAACAACAGTTTTACGATGCTCAGTTTGTGGGCTAGAACATTCCTAAGTGTTATTACAACTCAGCAGAGTACACATTCTCATTCCATAGGCCAACATTATTAAAAACACAACTGGGAACACTTTCCAAAAGCTGCCAGTATCCTTGTTACAGTCTTTCATCAATAGGTGCTCTGGTAGTAATCTCCCTTTTTTGTAACTACCAGTTCCTTTGCATTACAGCATTTCTCCTCCCAGCAGGCTCAGCTCCTTGAGGAAGGCCGAGGTGGCCCCACCAGCTCCAGATCTCGGCAGCTGCAGTTGCGGGCCAGGCAGCTGAGTGGCCCCGCGGCCCTCCCCAGCACAGCACCTGGCAGGCAGCAGCCTCGGTGACTGCTGCTGGCTTCTGCTCAGCTGACAATGTCTAAATCAAAGTGTTCCGATGGGGCTTGGACCAAAGCTGGCCACAACAGGCTGCTCGGCACTTTCGCAAGCAAAGCCACCTAGATGTTGAAACAGACCTGAGGGTCCCAACGTCAGATATTCAGGGAAGAAAGCTCAGGCTTGCCACTCCATCTTTGCTTAACAGGAGCAGACTTGGGTCAAAGGCTGACTGCTATGAAAGACACAGCTCTGACATTTGAAATCCTAAGCATGAGTTTCCAGTGCTGGAATAAGTCACCACCTGCAATTTATATAACAAATTAAACTGAATTGTGACAGTGCTCACATGATAATTTTGATTTACTAGGTCCTTTGTCTACATTTTGTGGTTCCTTGGGTAGCTATATAGCTACACAAAACCAAAATGTAATAGATATCCTAAGAAAAAAATAAATAAATCCCTGCTCACAGAGGGCTGTTTGATTTGCTTGTGGTTTTTGAAATGTAGTACAAAAGATCCAGAGAGCTAACTTTTTTTTTTTTTTTTTAAACTTGCCTTGGTATCTCATTGTCAAATACCTATAATACCTACAAGATGCTTCTTTGTGTTTCTTATGATCAAATGATATGTGGGCTACAGAGATGTGATGTGATAAGGACAGTCATCCTGCTACGAACAATTCTACTAAATTAGCTGTGCTTTTATTCTAATTAACTGCCTGAACTAAAAAGTTAGCAAGTATACTACCATTGGCCAAAAATACCCAGCCTTCATTCAGCTGACTTGTTTTAATGACAGACTGAGACACCTATGCTGAATTCTCAAACAGCAGTCAATCTACAGTGTTTGTTAGATCCCTGAAAGCACACAGGATAAAAGAAACCAACAACTGAGACTGAGCACAAGGCTTTATAATGGACTCAATATGGCTCACACTCATTGGGCCACCTATGTTACTTGAGTCTTTTCCAAATATGTTACTACAAAATCCTCCAGGCATCCGTTCAGACCCCAGAAGCCTGTAGAAACTCTTGGATCTTTTGCCAGATCCCACAAACCTGTAGATACCCTGGCTGTTTTGTTTTGACGTGTGGATTGATTCTTACTCTTTTTGCATTGCTTTACCTACATTTTAAAAAGCACATTAATATTCAGGGAAGGAGGAAAACCAAATACGACAGAGGCATTCTCTATTGATAAATTCTAATGGATCTGTCTAGTCCATTCCTTTCAGTTATGCCTGTCAGTCTTCAAATGCGATGTTTTTTTCCATGTGGTCTGTGTCAACTTAGCCTACATACTACAAAGATCTTCACTGAAAGGAAAGGGGAGGGAAACAAACCTACTCATGGCTTCTAATCAGATGGAAAAACAAAAACACAAACAAAACAAAACAAAACAAAAAACATTAACACCTAACAAACCTTACCGACACTACATAGAATTGAACTGAGTATCAACAGCAGGTAGATGACATATATGTATGCAGGTAGGTAGGTTTCTAGTTAAGCTGTCCTATGGCCAGTATTCTCTAATAATCTCACAATACTGATACAGGTCAGTGGTCTTTTTAAGTGAATATAATGCTTTCATACTTTAAGGTTTTAAAATGCATTAAAAATACTTTATCCTTTAAAACTAGAAGTCTTAAAATCACAATAAAACACATAATTGCTAGATTGGGCAGCAGTCCTGAAACTTTACTCAGAGGACAGTCTTGTAAGCATGGTATAACTGACGAGGCATAGAAGTTAACAGCAATGGTTTCTAGACTTGAACTGAAAAGTAGTTATCTAACTTGTGTTTGAAGAACATATTGCAGGCTATGGATTTGAATCATTTGCAGTAACAAAGTGGACTCAGAAAAATACAATAATTACCATTTACCATGTATAATGTGAGCTTTACTATACTGTTTCACTACCAGGAGAACAACATTGTATGCCAATTCCTCTCCAAATTGTGACTTTTTCCAAATGTGGGTCACTGTATGCTCAAAATGAAACTGCAGCAACTTGGAAAAGTTGTCTTATACATAATTTAACAGCTAGGAATGAGTGTGCGTTCTGCTTTCAGTCAGATTTCAAAATACTACAGGTGATACAAAAATCTTCAATAGTGTTTTCTCCAGAGCTCTCAAAGGTTATAAAGAATACACTGTCAATATCTTTATAACATATGTAGGAAACATTACTCCCATTCCACTGACATATTATAAAGACTTCCCCAAAATAATATGACATGATTGCATTTGCTTATATTCCAGGCTCTGTATTAGGAAGTCTAAGGATGAACTGTTTAATGTTGATGGTGAAGCTCTATAGAGAAGAGTGAGATGAGAGGGACATGCTAACAAATTTTGATACAACAGTAGTGGAAATTGAGAAAGCAGGGACATGAGCACAGCCTTTTCCACATCTTGTGGCCCTGGTTATAGCTGCCACTCGAGTCAGTGTGAGAGAGCTCATGTCACGTTCAAAGGCTGAAATATGAATACGAGTAATGGTTGGAAGAGTAGTAAAATCATGAATTTGTAGTAGCTGATATTCCAATTTTTTATGACCTACCTTAGTTTTTAGTCAACAAATCAAAATAATTTTATTTTCTTTGAGTGCAGATTCAGAAACACAATCAGATCTGAATTATGTTGTAAAAATATTTTCTCTCCTCCAGAAGCCTCCAGTCAGTCAAAAGTCTTTAGTATTGCCAGTTTCATATTACTGTGGAGATTGTTCAAATACATTAAAGACAAAAATGAAAGCAACCAAACTTCCTTTCATGTGATGGAGGAAGTAAATACTGAAGGGATTTTATTCACTTTCTTTTCTCAAGAGCTAATTGAGAAAATTGAAGAATTTAAGTGATGAAAGAGAAATATCATTTAAGGAGTGAAGTGGCATGTAGGGGAAAATTATTTGAACCTCTGGGAATATATTAGTATTGTGTGTAATGAAAAACAGGACAGGAATCTAATCACTGTAACTTAAAATAGATCCTACATACCATCAGTGAGGTCTGCAGAATTGCTTTGAGAATCAAGCCTAAAGCATACAAATAAGATCACTTAGAAGGCTTTTGATTCTCTGATATCAGAAAGATGCAATTTAAGGATTTTTCTGACTGATCAAAATGTTATATTTACCAACAAATCTTCTGCTGCTGCCAAATTAAATGTAACAGTTGTAATTACAGCTTTGAAAGGTTCATTTGGATGCTTGTGCACGCAGGCTAGCAATGGATTCTTATTATTTGTGCTGCAGCAGGTCATTTGTGGTTTGGGGAGGTTCATCTGCAGGTCACTGAATACAGGTAGCATGAATAATTTACTTTTTTTTTTTTTTTTAATAGGTAGTGGAAGAAATAGCTTATGCTATATTTAAAAACCCATGCTAAACAAAGGGGTCTTTAAAATTTTAATTTGATTTATTACATATACCACAAATTTTAAAACTAAAATGCTCTCCACATACAAAAGCATAATTTTTAATTCCTAAAGTCACTTTTAGTATCTGCTATCTAATTCCAAGTCAGTTATCTTTCATATTTATAATTCAGATAATCAGATGCAAGATGTGACTTCATTTGTAAACATTTCCTGAAAAAAAAAATAATAGTTATTGCAGAACAAATAGAATAAACTGCACTGCACTGCTAGTTTTTCGCTAATATAAGTTAAAAATGATTTATAACATATTTGTTTGTGTTATGGTGAAAGGCCCCAGACCTGTTCTCAATTCCAAGTGCAACTCCCATTGACTTCAGTGGGATCTGTGCCTGTCTATCTGAAGGCTAAGCTGGGGCATAAGAAACTGTGCCAGTTATAGTAATCCAAACATAGAAATCAGATGAAAAAGAGAGGTACTCAAATAGATGAGAAAAATAATTTTTAAAACTGCAAATATTTAGATTCCAGAATAATTTCATTCCCATCACTCACATGTCTTCATAAGTTAACAACACTAAGATCACTTGTTTTAAAATTTCTGGGAGTTACATATTCCAGTACCTTGCTGCTTTTATGGGAACCCTTTTGGAAATTTGGGAGAGCAGAGGGAAGGACAATTCAGAATAACTGTTAAGGAGAATAAAATAAAGATCATAGTTGGGTAACATACCATTATGATGTTGGAGATGGCAATTCTCCAATTCTGCTTACCTACAAGAGGTGAACAGAGTGATAGAAATCCATGTAAATCCATAAGAAAAGAATTGGCATGTCTGCTGCCACTAAGGTTAATAGAAGTGGCAAACACTAAGAAAACCTACGGAATTATTAGAGTAGAGCAAACAGTAGACTTAAAAAGGTTCACTGAGTCTATATTATTAAAGCAAATGTACTGCAAGCCTAGGTAATCACATGACATGACTTCAAATAGTCCAGGAACATATTTTTTCCTTTCTGGCAATTATACACACCTGGTGAATTTTATCCTTTCAGCATCTTTCTAAGAGTTTGCATACTGCCTAGTAAAATAGGATCTGCTCTGGGCCTTTAGCATCTATGGAAATCATCCATATCATAATAATAAGCAGCAATTGAAATTGCTTCCATCTTTGACTTGATTAGTCAAGTACTTTGTCGAAGCATGAATGCTCTTTTTTCACCTATTCTTCATTTTGACACATCTTTCAGTGGCTGTGTCAGTGACACTGCTTCTGAGACTGACATCTGTGAAAAACTACTTATGTTTCTAGCATCTCTTCCTGTTTGCAATTTTTACAATGTAAATCTTCAGTAAGTTTGTCAGTCTTAGCTGAACAAGTGTTTTATGGCATAACCTAAAGTACTAGAGCTGGACTTTTTTTCTCTGGAGACAAATCCTAACATGTTTAACTCTTACCCTATCTCACCTAATTCTATTAAAACTAGTGAGTATAGGAAATTTAAATTACTGTGGAAAGTGACCTAGCATGTATGAGTACATTTAAATGCTGTGATTAGCAGCTCTGGTTAAAGATTCACAACATATGATTTTTGCTTATAGAGCACTGTACCTGTGCTTAATACTATAGTTAAACAAAAGACAAATACATTTCCCCAAAAAACTTCCAGTTGTGGTTCTGATTCTGGAGACTTTTCCTTAGGAAGTGCTTCTTGTTCCTCTGGGCAGACCTTCTCAGACCCACAGGGCTCTCTGCAGGTAAAAAGGTCCAGATACAGAATCAGAATTAGTACTGAGAAGCAGAGGATACAGTAAACCTGTAAGCATGGAAAGAAATATCTGTGTTTCAGTCTAGAAAAAACACAATCTTAGGTGTAGGTGGGACACGCATTTGGCTAATGGTGTTCTACCTTCAGTTCAAGTGTTGTAATGAAGCAATAATAAAGGAGTCAATTGTATGCTCCTATATATAGCATCATTAACCAACGCAGAAACAGTTAAGACATGAGAATAGGGTAGAACAAGGATTAAAAAACAACAACACAACCCAGCAACAACATCCATTTAAATAACAGAAGCACAAAGGAGAAAAGGAAGTAATGAGGACTTCAAAAGGAATTTGTAAATTAGAATGGGATAGAATTAAGAAGCATCTGAAATTCACTGTGTTATGGAAAAAACCTTTAAGAAAACTGTTAGAATATCCCTTGGTTGAAACACTTAAGAATAAGCAAATACACAGAAACTTATTGAATATGACAAATATTTGTTGTGAAGGAGAGGACTAGAAAATAGGCTCTTAATGTTTTTCAGACTAAGTCTCATATTTCAATAGCAAGATAGCTTCACACAGTATTAGCAGGTTGTCTCCTATTCATGATCACACTGTCTCCCTTTGCAGGAGTTTATAAGGAAGAAATATCCATCTGAAGTTAATGAGGATTTCATACTCACAAAAGGACAGGTAGTTGCCAGAAAAAGAAAAAAAAAAAAAAAAGAGGAAGGCACAGTGTATGGAGAGAATAGACTCTACAGATGACAGAGAATAGTCCATAAATTAGATAACTGAGCAGGTTGTCCTTCTCAATGACTCTTCAACTTTACTGGCAATCATAACATGGCAATATATTCAAATATTAGGTGAAGCCATATTGATTACATTCTCCACCCAAATGCCATCATTCAAGAATTATTTCTTTGCACTTCGCAGAGATGTGACATGCCATTGCTTCTCCTTTGGCTCCTCTGTTTTCAGTACAGAACACTACACTAAACAAATAAATAAATATACAAAAATTGCAACTAACTGGAGACACTTTCTCAAATTCCTATCTGTAAAATTTTGATTTTGGAATGTGATGCTTGCTGTGGTTGTTTGGCAGTGATTCTTTGCTGATGACAAAATACCGAAGACTGGCATTTGTCTAGTCCTTAATGAAAACATTTTTATAAAATAAGGAGAACAATATCCCTAGTGCTGGTTCATTCCACTCCATTTCACAGCAGAGTTTCTCAATACTATACACTTTGGAAGAACATAGAAAACCTCTAAAGCCTCTTAAGTCTCAAAACTTCTTTCCCTGGTAAAAACATTAATTGTAAGTTTCTAAATCACCCAGGCACCTTTATTTATTTATTTTTTTAAAATCTTCCATGTCTGTTTTCTAGCCCAGTTCAGGATATTCTTAGAAAGCTTTACTAGTTGATATCAAGTTGATGGCTGAAAGAAGAGTAAGAGGAAATAAAATTCATTAAGAGATGCCATATAAATATAATTTCCAAGGAATGAATTAGAAATCTCTTCGAAAGTTTGTCTTACACTTCTCTACAGTGGCTAAAATGGCTGCTCAATCCTGAACTCAGGAGTGTCCAGAGAAGGGCTACAAAGATGGTGAAAGGCCTAGCGGGGAAGATATACGAGGGCTGAGGTCAGTTGGTCTGTACAGCCTGGAAAAGAGGAGGCTGAGGGGAGACCTCATCGTGGTCTACAGCTTCCTAACAAGGGGGAGTGGAGGGGCAGGCATTGATCTCTTTTCTTTAGTGACCAGCGATAGGACTTGTGGGAATGGTGTCAAGCTGTGACATGAGAGGTTCAGGCTGGATATCAGGCAGAAGTTTTTCACTGAGAGGGTCATTGTGCACTGGAACAGGCTCCCCAGGGATGTCGTCATGGCATCAAGCCTGTTGGAGTTTAAGAACCGTTTGGACTGTGCTCTTAGTCATATGGTCTGAATTCTAATTTTTGGGTAGACCTATCAGGAGCCAGGAGTTGGACTCAATGATCCTTGTGGATCCCTTCCACCTCAGGATATTCTGTGATTCTATGATTCTACGAGTTCAATTCTGGTACATCCATAAGGTCTTTGGAAAGACAACTATGTGAGAATACTTGAGCCATTCTTCAAGGAACGTGTCACTGGATACATCAGCTGAAATTATGCCTAGGGCAGAAAGTTATAAAACAGAGAAAAAAAAATATCGAACTAGTATGGTCCCTCCTACTCATTCAAGTCTGAGAAGACCACAGGAGTCTTCCCTCTTGAAATGACTGCACATCATCAGTAGATGGCAAAGTGAGAGGGAACATTCCTACTGAAGTCAGGATAAGGTTTTATTTATAATCTTTATATGTTCTATAATAGAAAGTAATTAAGAGCACATGAAATGTGAAATTCTGAAATGTAAAATATTAAATGAGATTTTATTTCTAAATATACTTCTTACTTCTGTCAACAGCATACAGCATTTTTCAACCTGCCTCAGTCTTTAACAGCATAGTATGGATTGTGTTAACAGCACAGATAAGTTGACTGAGCTAATCAGAAATAATCATTGTTATAATTGAAATCTTATACTAGTACTAGGTAGATACTATGTAAAATGAGGTAAGTATAGAAATAGGAGGGAAAAGAACTAGGATATCAAAGAAAATCAACAAACTGGACATAATTCATAGCACAGCAGCGAAAATGACTGCAGAAACTCTTGCAAATATAGTAAAAAAAAAAATATCTTAACCTTAAACCATAAAGGATCTCATCACCTTAAACTCAGTGATGACTAAGGGGGTACTGGTCATATACAAATTACTGAAGATTGGAAAACTAACAAGACAGATGTGCTGGTTAAGGTGAACCACAAGCATGTCAGTAAAATTAATGGGTTAAAACTGACTGAGGGAACATTTATCAAAACTTCTTAATAATATCTATTAAACTGTAGAAATACCTCCCAAGAGAAGTGGTGGAAACCCATTGCTTGAGTCATATGCAGTTGCGCTTGGACAAGACAGCGGAGAATGTACTCTGAGGAATAATCCTGCACTGGCAGGGGATTGAGGAATGGACTAAATGACTTAACAAGGCTTTTCCAGCACTTTTTGTTGTCTTTGGCAACAACTTTATCAAAACAAAAAAAGTAATTCGCGGACCTATCTTCCTGCAAAATTTCTTGCATTTTTTGTTGTTATTGTTCTGCATTGAAACACTGAGATTTAAACCTTATTTTTGTATGACCCATTTACAATCTTACTTTCTATTCTCAACAGTATCCTCCTGATTTGAAACACAATTTTTATTCTAAGTGGAGTTTTATTCTAAGTCTAAATTACCTCTCAATGTTTTATGATGAAATTCACTACATAACACAAAACCATTTTTACATCAATTCTTAAGTTTACAGATGAATTGCAGCACTCCACACAAAGATTTTTTTTTTTCAATCGCACATACAGAGTAATCTATACATCTCCTGCAGGCCTCAGTTTATCTTTTCAGAAAAGGATTTTTGCTATAAGCAGAATCTCCATCAAAATTAGTTCTGATCTTCCTTGGAAAGTTTTGTCTTGAAGCCACTAAACAAGTGAAATAACAGCAAATTCACTTGGCCCAGAAAGTTCAATATGGACCTGGCAGTGACTGCATCTTACTTGGCAGTTTGTGAAAAGGCAGAACTGCAGAGACCACTATTTCCCAACTTGTCTTGCCCCAATCCCAAATTCTCTTGTTAAACAATCCTTGAGAGTCTTGTTATTTTGGACATAGTGAGAGAACAGGTGGGAACTACCTGAAATAAGGATCATTCCTTCCCTGTGAGGACTGTGGAGAGCAGAAAGCTTGCCCACCCATGATCTGACTTTGTGGTTTGGCCTTCGGACAATTAGTTTTCTTATTGCTCCACTACTGCTTCTCTGAAACTACTTCCTCCCTGTTCATGCTCACAACCTGCCTTGAAATAATTTATAAAAAGCAAATTCCAGAAATGCAATAATGTTGGCCCAGAAGGATTCATTATCCAAAGATAAAATATCCAGAGCAAATATTTAAAAAACACACACACAAACAGAGAAAAAACAAACAACAAAACACCCCACCCCACAAAAACAACAACAACAAAAAAAAAAAGAAAAAACTTAAATGTATTCTGGCACACAGATGGGTCAGATTTATATCCCAATTTCTCACTTCAGAGATCAAGAGGTTTCTCATTATTGATTTAATTTTCAATTATTTTGTGATATTTTAAGACTTTCAGTTATTTAAATGTCTAGTAACTGAAGCACATCATCTAAAAAAAATTTCAAAATATAGAAGGCAAAACAGCAGGGCACAAGCAATCCTGGAGCGTTCTGCAGTGCATTGATGATAACTTTCTGACGTAAGTGATCAACGAGCTGACTAGCAGAGGTACTCTGCTGAGCCTCATACTTGGAAATGAGGAGGAATTGGTCATAGTTGTGAAGACTGGGGACAACTTTGGCTGCATTGGCCATGAGATGACAGAGTTCAAGATCCTGAGAGGGGTGATAAGGGTGAAAATCAATATTACAACCCTGGACTCGGGAGAGTAGATATAGGCCTGTTCAGGGAACAGCTTCAAAGTATGCCATGGAAAATGGTCCTGGAGAGAAGAATGGTGAGGGAGGAGAGAGGGTTGATGGATGAGTGGAGAATGGTGATTGTTGTTTACTCTGACTTGAGCAAGGCTCTTAACTTTCCTACAAAACCTTGTAAACAACTTGATGAAGTATGAACTAGGTAAGTGGACAGTGAGGTGGATTGAAAACTGACTCAACTGCCAGATTTAAGGAACTGTGATCAGTGGCAAAAAGTCTAGTTGAAGGACAGTTCCTAAAGGTGTACTCTAAGTGTTGATACTGGGGCCATACATACATACATACTTTTAATGTCTCCATTGCAGATCTGGATGGTAGGACAGAATACATCCTCAGTGAATCTGCAGCAGGTGACACAGAACTGTGAGGAGTACTTGGTACTCCAGAGAGTTGTGCTGCCCTTCAGAGGGACCTCAACAGACTGGAGAAGTGGTCTGATAGGAACCTCATGCAGTTCAATAAAGATGAGCGTAAAGTACTGTACCTCGGGAGGAATGCACCAGTACATGTTGGGGACTAACTGGACATGGTCCTGGGCTACTTGCTGTAGGTGGCCCTGCTTGACCAGGGAGGTTGGACCAGATGACCTTCAGAGGTTCCTCTGACCTCAGCCTGTGATTCTGTGAACTGACTGGAAGGCAGCTTTGCAGAAAAGGATTTGGGTGTTCTGGTGGACACCACATTGACCATGAATCATCAATGTGCCCTTGGAGTGAAGGTGGCCAGCAGCTTCCTTGCCTGCATTAGAGAAAGCTCTGAAAGCAGGTTGAAGGAGGTGATCCTTCCCCTTTGCTCAGCCTTGGTGGGACACATTTGGAGTGCTGGGTTCCCCAGTATAAGAGACATGGACATACTAGAGCAAGTCCAGCAAAAGGCCACAGAAATGATTAAGGCACTGAAGCACCTGTCACATGAGGAGTAGTTGAAAGAGTTAGGACTGTTCAACTTGGAGCAGGGAAGGCTCAGGGGGATCTTATCCATGTGTGTAAATACCTGATAAGGGGAGTGAAATGTGACAGAAAAAATTGACTATCAAAATGTTTGGTTGGTAGAGAAAATGCGAAATGTTGAGTCATATTCTGCTCCATTTCCATCTTTCTTTCCCTTGCTCTGAAAAGCTTTGGGATATCATTCATTTGAAGTTAATTTTCATAGCTGAAATGTCTTTAAATAATTAACTGAGCCAGAATATCTAGTATGGTTTTACACGTGGTTTTGTGGCTGAAGTCAATGCCTGCAACCACTGCTCAGTTAAGCAACTTCTCCATCCTTTAAACAATATTATTTAGCTACTCAGCCAAGAGGAAGCATCAGTTTTAAAACTTCAAAAGCCTTTTAATTTGAATGTTTGTAGATACTGAATTACCTATGGCAACAATATTTTGTAAGTGAAGGAAGTAAGGCTTTCATGGCTAAATTTCACAAAGTTTTAATATTTTCCCAGTAATTTATATAGTTGTAAGAGCCACCCTAAATTATTTGTCTGATATTCAATGTTAAAGCCATAGATGCTATCACCAAACATCCTAAGAACACAGGAAATCCAAGCTAACTTTGTTCTATACTTTTCTTTCTTTTCTTCATTGAAGTTAGCTCTTTAAAAATAAAAATGCAGTATGGCAAGCTAAGCAGATTTTAAAGACTGCCTTAACCTTTCAGGCAAAGAACTGTCATGCAGCACAGAAAGTTGAAGAACATAAAGTTTGCAGGGACAGACAGTATTAGGAATTACAGTCTTAAGATTCCTTTGGCATAGCAAGAAATTCTTTTTTTTTAAAGAAAGGTATTGATACCTTTGTACTTTTGGAAAACTCATTCACAGACTGTCATGTTTTTGAAGGTACTCAAAACGCAGGTGAAATGAAACAATGGAATAAGTCAGCACCAGGCACAGCTCTGTTGAAGCCAATGGAATCACTTCACTTTCCACTTGCAGAGTGTATGACACAGTATTAACAGATACAAAATATACAATGCTAACACATTCACATTCACATGTGAATACAGCTAGATAAGCATATGTTTCTGTTACAAATATGGTGATATAAACACATCCATATTAAAATATAAAGTACTAGAAAAAAAGACATCTATTGGGATTATTGAGAAAGAAAAAGGAAAAACTCAGATAACAAAAAAAGTTAATAAGGCAACTTCATACTATAATGGTCAGATTTATTTTTCCTCTCAAATAATCATTCAGTTCCTGGCTGATTTAATTTTTCCTAGTGGAGAACTTTTCCTCCATGACTGCTTTCTTTTGGAACTGATTTGAAGTTCACTAATTTGAAAAACAAACTCTTACTTGACAATTCATAAATATTCTCTCAGAGGTATTTCTAGTTCAATATGTACCAAACTTTGCAATGTTTATCTGATGTTAAAATTGATATTTTACTAAAGAGATGTTGGCATTATAGACTCTGTAGATGTGTTTTCTGAATAAATAAACACTATACATACATATATATACACATATTGTTATGTATATATAGGTTATATTTATATAGTACTCAATATGCAGCTAAAAATGCAGTGTTCAGCATAGCTAATTTATGAGACTGTCAATCAACAGCTACTAGGTTAAATGTGTTGCACTTAAATTCTGTGAAACACTAGAAGAAACCTTTCTCTCTGAGAGTCTGTTCTTTTTTTTTTCCCTTTTTTTTTTTTCTGCAACTATCATGAAACATGTTGTATTTGAAGCATGAATAAAGAAAAAAAAAAAGAAAAAACAAACACCAAACATTTTGGTTCATACCATGGAAATAGACTGTTGTGTTGGAATCTGCAGATAGCTTGAGGAAGGCAGGCATTTGGGGATATGAAGAAGCATATTTGTTTATGACACAAGCCCAAGGCACAAGAAGGGAGGGTCCAAATCAAATTGAAATATGTCGTGACTGCCTTTGTCTTGTGCACGCTTTTTTACTATGGAGCACCTTAAATGCTACACTTCAAAAATTGAAATGAGAAATATCAAAGAAGAATGAATGCATAATGCTTTGAAAGACCAATGAATTAGCTACTTATCTACACAACGGTTTCATTGCCTTCAGCAAGAAACATAAATTTCAGCAGCATAGCAGCAGTATCCTATGGTTTGACAAGGTAGTATAACTACAGATGAAAATGCTGAGAAAGTTCAAAGCCACCTGAGGAAGGGTTTCTTAGCAACAGACAGGACCATGAACCAAAGGAAGAGACTGTGATGTAGTTATTTTTAATGTTATAAACAAAAATGAGATGTTAATCCCTCTAATACGTGTATTTTTACTATGTAACCAGCTAAAATGAGATACTGACACTTCATTACATTTAAAGATTTTACTGTGTCTGTCTGGTAATCATCCACAGCATGCAGAAGAGAAGGCAAGAATAAACCTCCAGAATAAGCAGTGTCCTACAAAAAAATCATTTGCTGTATTGATTATCCTTCACAGGAGAAGCTGTAAGGGAGTGAATTCAAATCACTGGCAATTATAAAAGCCCAAATAAAATCTAATTCATAAGGGAGAAATCTCTTTGCAATTCATCCAGAGAAAACCTCCAAATTGTATAGGTTGGGCTTGTGGCAGATGAAAGGTTGGGCTTGTGGCTATGTGGCAGATGAAAGGGGAATTCAGTTTCACTGGGGACTAGCTAAAAAATGAACAGTTCTGCAGTAACTATTTTAGCAGTTGGGAAATTAAGCTTCCAATTGTCCCTCATTAACAGATGTGCAGTCCTTTCCTCACCATAAGCTATCTCCATAATGCTCGTTAATTCTTTCCTTGAAACTCTGAGGTCACACACACAGCATGACTGGCAAAAAGTTGCAATGGTGAAAGATTTTCTGTCTTCTGTTACAAATGGCTATTTTCACAACAAAGTCTGCAGAAGGGAATGAGTCTACCTTCCCCATTTGAGTGTGCTGTCAGACAGGTTAGTGCAACCTGTCAATGAAGGGTTTGAATTAAGCCAGTACTGAACTACTTAGGGGATGTTTATATTTCCTTTTCTACTGATTAATCTGAGAGGATAATAAGTAAAAGCTGGAAAAAAAAAAAAACAGAAGGAGCACAGTGAACGCTTATTTGATGAGACAAAGAGGAGCAATTTTAATGCAAACTGGTCTGGAAAATACAAAAAAAAAAAAAAAACTTTTTAAAATGAGCTTTTGTGTTTCTTTATATATATATATATATATATATATTTTCCAGCAGTGTATTTTGTCATTGTTTCCAGAGTATCTTCTGTTTTTGAAACTGAAGATAAGCCTTCAAAGTTGAGTTTCCTATTGCAAATGGACTTTACGCTCAGCAATCACTGGGTTACATTTTCTTTGCCTCATCCCTCAAGGCTTGTCACACCTGAATTGTGGAATTATGCTAACTCCTGGCCAGACCAGCTGGCAGCCCAGCCCAACACAATGTGTGTGCCATGCAAAGTGTTTGTTGCAACAGACCTCTGAGGTTTCAAAGGATCCTCTTCAAGGAATGAAGAACTGCAGATTTTCATAGCCCCGCCTTCCTCCAAGAAACACCCTGCTCCCTGCCAAAGAGAAGGTGAAGTGTCTCAGCTCAGGGAAGCGGCCGAAGCGTTGCAGCAAAGCTGCTTATCACCCACCGCCACTTCCTTCAGCTCTCAAAAGTGCTGCTGACCTCTCCTGAGATGCCCTGCTGTAACAGCTGAAGGCATATCTCAGCCCAAGGCAGCAGCACCTCTATGACAACGAGTAGCTTTCAGCTCCAGATACAGCTTTTTCAGTGTTTGGGAAAGTAAAGCAGGAACTTAATAAGGGATAACTTAAAAATTCTGTTTAGCAAAGCCACCAATATCTTTATGTGCTTATTAAAGTCCATTCTAGATCCAGTTTCTGTAACTCAAACCATCTCCAATTAATCTAAAAAAAATAATCCCAGGCACAGATCAAACTAGCTGATTTCTGCTATTCTTCAACACTAACATTCAGACACACTACCGAGAGTGATGGGTCAACAGGGAGCAACTGTGTTTTCAAATTCCTTCTCCTGATACCACAGGGACAATATAATTTTGTTCCTCATTAAAAAAAAAAAAAATGTATATATCAATTCTACAGAAATGTTCTTGTGCCCACATAAAACCTGGAAGCTGTCATTCTACTGCCCATCTTACAGTAGCACAGACTATTTTGCATACTTAACAGGTCTCTATCTGTAGAGCCACTAACACAGAAGGTGCCTTCAGAAGAGCACACAGTTTGCAGCTGCTGCAGTGATTTTGACATTACAAGTACTAAAAGCAGCAGGAAAATAAAGATTTTGAGAAACCTACTGTTGTGATAACTCCGCATGACCATTGGTGGAAACATTAGTGACAGAAAGATATCTCAGAAAGAGAATCTGCATTTATGCAACAGTGGAAAATTCCGAATAAGAGAAAATTGACTACACTGCAAAAAAGCTTTCAAGGCCCAATAAATATACAATAACAATTGCTGATTTGTAGACATCTGTCTGAAAAGAAACACATTCAAAGTTCAAGTGGGTATCTGTAGCAGAAAAAGGGTTTTGTTAAAAAGATAGAAAAAAAATGTAAGAAAGACTGCAACCTTTAGCAGTAAATGTTTTTTTTTTTTTTTTTTTTTTTTTAAAAAAAGTAAAAGTCCAGGGTTCAATTCAAACTCCTAGCTTATGTAAAAAGGACAAACTGATTTGTCTCAAAGATTTTACCATCCATTAGGTGCAAACCTTCAAAAGTAAAATAAATTCCTATAACGGGAAAGTCAAGAGAGGAAGCAGCTACAAAGGTTTTTCCTGCTTTCTTGCAGGAAACTACCTTGGGAATCTATTACCTCTGACCTTTTCCTAAAGAGAACAAGGCCACATTTTCTCCCACAATGAAATCCCCGGTACAGCCCCTTCCTCTTCATTTATCAACCTGAAGGCATTCAGGCACCTTTTTTTTCCCCGTCGCAGACTACATCTGAGCAGTTTCTCTCAAGCACACCTCGCTGCACATTTGACTTTGAAGGAGCATGATCAGTTCCTTGCTGCGTTTAATATATGATCTGAAAAGCCTCAGCGTTCCCCAAAATTGATTTTAAAATATTTTGGTTAAATGTCAGTCTGAGATTAAGAAGAAGAGGGTGGTTTATACATGAAGTAAGCACGATGACTATGATTAAAGTTATAAACTTATATAGTCAGCAAGTACAATATGCACAGATTTGACTTTAATGTAATTTGACATGGAAAGTCAGGAGGTGTAAGCACAGATATAATCCTTACAACTGAAATACTGCATCACCCAGATTTCAGTTACAGGTACAAGTTGAGCCCAATTTTATTCTTCTAGAGCTTCTTCTCCATGACAACACCCTATATTCTGATTAGAACCTATTAGAGAAATCTGTCAAAATAGCTTTGCTAAGACTTTGCATGCATGATTTAAGCGTGTACAGCAAGACTTAAGAAAGTTATACACCACTGAAAAAAAGGCTGGGGATAAAATCTTGGTTTAGTCTGTAAATATCTAATGCACCACGTTTAATATGAAATAAAATGCATCTGAATATGAAAGTTAGAGAGTACAATGAACCCTCAGACTGTGTGGGCTGATATGAAATGAAAGAAAAGGTTTGCTGAATGTATTCTGCAGAATATATTCATGGTTTGCTTTAGTTGTATAAATGGTCCCACAGGCTTTTTTTTTTTTTCTTTAATTTCTCTGTATCTACTGCATTTTAACATATACAAAGGTTTTATAGTTCAGGGATTGGGATCTTAAATTCACTCTAAATGCTTAAAACGTGCCTTCACTCTCTAAAATTCCTGTCTACTAAGCAGCATTGGGCAGGGTCACTTTTAGAACGTTTTCCTTCACTGTTTTGTTTTGCTTTTTGCATTAAGTGTACTTCTTGGCTTGAGAAGCTTTTCTGTTTTGGAAGCCTTTAAAAATCCTGTAGCACTGGGAAGGAAAGAAAAGGGAAAGACAAAAACTATAAAGAATGAAGAAGGAGATGTAAAACCTGTGTTCTGTAAAAAATACAGTTTTTTTGTCATGCACACTAAGATTTCTTAGAAGAGAAAGGTGACAAAGGGAATCTAATAACTAATTCAGCTCTCCAATTAGCAGAACTGAAAATTAATCTTAAGAATTTTTAGAAAAAGTCATTTTTATGTCTCAGATTCAACGTGGAAATACAGTAAAACCTAAAAGCCATAAGAAGAAATTTAAAGCAAAAAACACCTTGCCTCTTACTGCAGAAAAGAAGAAAAATTAAATCCATTACTATTCTGAAAACTGCAGATATACCTATGAGAGCTAACTGAACACTCAGTCTTGCTCACTGGTTACTGCATTATTTATTTATTTATTTATAAACTCACAGAAGATGAAAAGTTTCCCAAGGCTTCTTCCAGGAATGTGTCCTCATTGGGAATGAGATGCTCTTCTCCTCCTCTCTTTTGCTAGTCCCTGCACCAACAAAACTTTGCAGCTTGTTGCAGAGCTCTGTCAACATTTTGAGCAGAGGATTTTGCTGCTCAATTCATCCTTTTGCTATTCATTTGGCAATCCTTCACATGTTCATTTACAAATGTAAACCCATAGACTTCTAAAGCTGTAAAAGTCCCCTAACTCCCTTGATAGCTATTACAAGAATTAAAGAAATGAACATGGAAAGTGCAGAGAATATAACACCATCCATGGCACATGAGCTGAAACAGTTCTTGTGTTACAACAGAGGCACATATTTAAAGTAGTCTATATTACTTTGGGAGCTGGATTACAGACTGCTGCATGACCAGAAAACCCTTCCTGGAATTACGCAGAAGTGCAGGTGATTGCAATGGATGTGGCTCTCATCCTCACCTTCTACATTACGGTAACAAAACAGTTAGAGCACAGGTTCAACATGTAGATTCCCTACATGAACAGCTATAAATACCACAAAGCTGTCACACAATCATTAACAGGTTTAGAGAAACAGCACTGATATGGATGGGAAGCAGTTTGCCTAAGTGGGAAGACAATCCCACCAGAACTTCCCTGGAAAGAAGGTATCAGCACAGGGGGAAAAAAAAGTTCAGTAATCCCTGCCGTGACGATTCCTTCATGAAATACAGTAGTCTCCACGAACTGCAAGGAGAATCTTTTAAAATCTCAGTCATAAATTACATGTACTAGCAGAAGTGCCTGAGTTATTTCTTTTCTCCCCTTTGGTCTGAAATTGAGAGAAGGAAAAAAAGCTTTTTCTGAAACAGTCTGCTCTTTAGATTCAAGAGATGCTTGCAAAGAAGATGAACTTCTTCAGAATCAGAGCTATATGAGTATCTTTCATGCTTTAGGGATTGATTTTACACCTAATTTTAACTATCTAAAACTTTGATGTCAAGTTTAAGGCACCCTCTTAGCAATATTTTAAAATGGAGCTGGAAAAGTTCCTGTGGGGAGAACTTGCCCCACCTTAGCAAAGTGTCAGCAAGGCATTCAAGAAGCTTCTGCCACTGAGGATCCTTCGGTTTACCTTGTGGAACATCCATGGACAGTGTGACACTGATGAAATAAAGCTGGAAACTGCCTTTTAGGTGTGCATCTAATTCTTTCAACTGCAATGTGTACTTGGCCAATTCTAAGGTTGGTCTAAAACATCTCCATCCTGAATGGTGCAATGTTTGTGCTAGGACCAGTTTATGGATCTGTTGTCCATGCCGACGTAGCTCAGGATGGTGCAACAGCTTGTCCAAGAGGTGCTTTTCTTCATTTGCTAGGGTGAGAGCCTGCCCAAACTGATGCATTACAAGCGTTTCTACTTACCTAAAGTTAGGTGAAATTAATCCCACTTTTGCACTGCAACAGCCTCCATTTGCTAACATTTGTTTGTCTTTCAAGACTTGCTTTTTTCTTCTTTTAGCTTGTAGGAAGATAGGAAATGGGATAGCTAGAAAGAGACTAACAGGCAGTAAGTTCATAAGGGAATGTTTTTACACAGGGCTTGTATTTCTGTTGGTGTTGTTCCTTACAGGGAAAAAAAAAATCTGTCACTCAAACAATAGTAGCACCATGAAAAGATTTTCAAAGGCAGATAATTAAATACCACAGAATTTCAGTATAAGCTGAATACCTGTTCAGATCCTTCAAACTGTCCATCTGAACATATTATCAGTCAGGAAAAAAACATGTGTGTGCAAACTGTTTGAAAGAGGCAACATTGTGCTGGGCACAGGTGCCCAGGCTGTGTCAGGGGTCTGGGGTCTGCTGCGTGAGGCGATGCCGGGGCTGCGCCGTGCCGGCCCCAGCCGGCTCCAACGGCCCCACCGCAGGGCACGGCCGGGCCCCGCAGCCAAGATGGCGGCGCCTCGGGGGCAGCCTGGGGAAGGGAGGGCAGAGAGTGCTGGACAGGAGAGGAGGAGTAGGAGGGACAAAATGTTGAATAGCAGAGGCAACACCAAAGTCAGAAGAGGTGGTGCTCCATGGTCAGAGCATATATTTGCACGGCAGCCCATGGAGGACCCATGCTGGGGCAGGTTTATCCTGACGGACTGCACCCTTGAGGAAGAACCCACAGGGGAGCAGGGGAAAAGTGTGAGGAGGAAGGAGCAGCAGAGAGGAGCTGTGAGGCACTGATCACAGCCCTCATTCCCTATCCACCTGTAATGCTTGGGGGGAGGAGGTGGAGGAATTGGAGATGAAGGAGTAAACTTGAGCTTGGGAAAAGAGAGATAGGAGAGCAAAGTGTCTCAAGGTTTGTTTTTGTTTTCACTATCCAAACCTATTTTTAACTGGCAGTAAATTATATTCATTTTCCCCAAGTTGAATCTTTTTTGCCCATGACGCTAACTGGTAAGTGATCTCCCTGTGTTTATCACAACTCAGGATCATTTTCATTGTATATTCTCCCACCTGCCCTGTTGAGGAGAGGGAGTGTGAGGGCTGCTGGGGGAATTTGGGCACTGCTTTTAGCAGCCGCCTAAGGTCAATCCACCACCTCCTGGGCTCAGTCTGTTCAATTCAGTCAATGCTTTCAGTTCTGAGTTTAATGAAAACCTAGCAAAATGTGCTTAGGATAGGGAGAAATATTTGGTTTATCATTTAAACGAAGTAACCAACACTCTCTACTGAAAAACAGTCAGCAAAAATATAAAATAAATTAAAAAAAAAATAAAAAGCCATCAGGCTTCAGTTTGTACTGTCTATAAAGCAATCTATAAGATTAAACCTGATAGGTCTTATGCTGAACATGATGGATGATTATGTATCAGAGCAATACAAGTTTCTTTTCTGATGACAACTATGAAGGAGGGCAGCTGGATATGTATGTATTGTGTTGCAAACAAAATCTTGTTTTTAATAGTTTTTACAGTATAGATGAGCAGGACAGAAGTTAGAAAAGAAATATCTTTTATTTGTATCCTAAAATAAAAAGACATACCCACTTATCTAGTCAGAATGGTGCTAAATTATAATCACACATTCATTTTATTTCATTTTTCACTGAGTTGTACTGTTTATGTAATTGTTTTCCTGTGAATCTATGTAGTAACTCTTTCTGTCCAAAAAACCACAACTCCTCTGTCATTCTAAAAATACATTCTGATTTTTTTTTTTTTTTTTTAGAATTGTTAAATTGGTTCCTAATTACCCATTCCTAATTCTCATCTCAGGCTGTTATTTTCAGTGGATAGGTGGAGGTACCCAGCTTCCACAGGCTTACATTAATGTCCTCTATTTTGCTATCATATCTGCATGGAGTACTATGGGACTATTTACAGTATCATTAATAAGATTTGTCAAGCTTTCAAACTGAGCAACAAGAAAATTTGAGTTCTAATTTGTTTCAAAATGAAGTTGCTTATATGAACATTTTTAGATTGAATGATATAGCTTTCAAGCATATTGCACTTCAGAAGAAAATGGAGTTCATACTTCTAGCAAATACTTTCTTAATGTATGACACTGTGAAGTTGAAGGCTGTAGGAAAATTCATTCTTAATGGAAGACTAAAGAAGAAGCACTTCGATTTTGTTGAGTGTATAAAGCTTCTTCGACCTGGTCCATTATGAACTCATAAAACATTAATTGTTTTAAAACTTGGATGTCTTAAAAGAAAATGAAGCTGGTTTGGGTCTCTTAATTTGAGTAATAATAGATGTGAATTGCTACATAACTTATATCAAAACTTGTCAAGGTACACAGTAAAACATTTAGATAATCTTGCATGAAAAAACAAACAAACAAAAAAACATCCAGGTTATTTTCTGGAGAGTGCAAATAGAGTCCCAATAGGATCTTAATACATGAAAAAGCTGAAGATGGGGGAAAGCCCCCCAATTCCCTCATGTCACTCAGGTAAGGCATCTACCGATGCAGCAGACATCCTCCATTGTGGGGCAGGCCAAGTACTGAACAGAATCCTCAAAACTGCAGAGCTGTGCTTGCTTTCCTTCCCTGCTAATTTGCTGGCCTTCTGCAAACTCTTATCTCCTGTTCTCTTACTCTGTTCAAAATTATCTTCTGCTGGATTGTATTTTACTTCTCTTTCCCATCTTCATGACAGACACGTGGAGGAATTTATTGTTTTGCTTTACCTTATCTCTATATAAACAAATTAGGATTCATTTCAGGATTAAATCCCTGAAGTTACTGGTTAGAAAAGCCCAAAAGAAAGACGTAGCATTTGAGGTCTGTCATCAAGTAGTCAGGTGTATTGATGCATCTGCCAACATAATGACCTCTTTGTTTTAGTGTTAACTTGCCATTTTTCATCAGGAGATAGAGAGAGGGAAGTAAAGGGGAAAAGTACCTGAAACATTACAATCAGGGTAAACTTCAGTGTTTTTTTTCATTCCATGAACCCAGCAGTGAGGAAGAGGAAGAAGCACATAAACTAATGTCATTGGACAAATATCACAGTACTATCACCAGCCTTCCTGTAGCCTATTCATCAGTAAGCCAGCTACAAAGTTCCGTGCATGCAATAAAACACAAGATCATGTTTAATGATTATTAATGTTTTTATATTGCTACAAGGAACAACTATTTTGTCCTAATTACCGCTTCTCTTTATCTTGTATTTTTGTAAAAATGAATAATAAAAACATCCGCTGAACTCTTCTTACTTCTATATCAGCTATGCTTTCTGTGCAAACTGGCGTTCTCTGGAGAGAGAACATTTTCTGCCCCTCAACTTACATGGTGAATTTTACAGTATTTATTGTAATAATAAATTATACTATTTTCTTAAAGGGATGTAGTAGCATCGGGTACATGCATGGATAGTACACAATCACACAAAGGAATACACATACAGGCCTTGAAGTGCAGTGTTATCATCAGAGGCAATTTCGAGTGCAAACAAAATCCCCATGGGAAGCATGGGCTACAGTGCAGAAACTACCAGTCCTGCATGCAAAATGAAATTAAAGAGACAACTGCAGAAAAGCTTTCCTAAAACAATGAACTAGATATGAATCTGCTATGCCTGACAAATGAAATGAAGTTAAGATAATTCTGACAAATTCATACTAGCCTTCATTTGCATACACTCCAGGAGCAGATGTAATAATCATTAATGAAAACAGTAGTTAAAATGACCCTAACATGGTAGCCTGCCTAGAGTCTAACCAAACAGTGAATTAATATGTAACAATGATGACTAAATGGATTATTTAAGTCTTCATGTCTTAGAAAGAAATTACAAATTCAAAGTAATCAGGGACCAATTTAATAATTCATTTTGTGAATTTTGAATGTGTTCACTTTTGCAAGCTATGCAAGATATAAAATTATAGTCAACTGATTCTTCATGGTATTAATTACAGTTGTTGTGATAGCTTCTGATGAACAATCAGGAAGTGTGTGACTGCCTTTGTGCTAGGCAGCACGTAAACATCTAGCAGTAGGTGCACCTCCTCAGCTGGCCTCCAGTCCACATTAACATGATAGATACAAGGTGGGACAAGTTTGGATACCCCCCACCCCTTGTCTAGAATTGTTAGCCATGGAATGGCACCAAATGTCATCCAAGGGTATGAGTGGTGTTTTTAGGCATTTTCACCACTTTGTTTTTTTCTTGGCAGAGGAGCAGGAAGGGATAGTGAAGCAGTGGAATACTTACCAGAGAGATGGTAAGTGAAACACATAGGTAAAAACAGTGGTAAGAAAGATAGAGAAGTGTGGAAGAGAACAAAAATTGTGAGATACAAAATGTATCTCAGGTAAAGTAGAGAAAGAAAAGAAAAGCTGAAAGAAATTGATGAAAAAGATGGTCATGGAAACAGTCAGAACTGCTCAGAGACTGATGAACTAGTAAAAATTTAGCATCTGGACTGTCTCTTTTCTCATCCATTTTCTTTCTCTTCCAAGGAAAGTCCCATGCAAAGAGGCCCTAAGACAGATAAGAATCCCTCTTATGGTCATGTCCTTCAGTTAACGATCATAAGCTTTGCTTTTAGCAGCATGGAGTCCCCAAGGCTTCTATGCAAAGTCAGCAGGAGAAGCAAATGCTCAGTAGTTCCCAAAATAATAATAATAATAAAAGAAGAGGTCACACACTGTTCTTTGAGATTTTCCACAGCAGAAATGAATCTGAATTCTCTTGGCTATATTTTAATATCAGAATTTTTAATGGACTTTGAAAATCATCTTTTTTTGGAATTATTTCTTGCTTCTAAGTGCCTTTTAACTCACAGTTCTGCTCAAGTTTTTAGTTGGTCACCCCTTTAATGTTTTTTTTTGTTTGTTTGTTTTTGTTTGTTTTCTTCAGCAATGTGTCACTGTCATTACAGCAGAATTGCTAGATACCTGCATACCTGAAATAAAACATTTCCAGTCAAGAGGAGAAACAAGCCTCTGAAGAGCAGATATGAACCAAATGCTTTCTTTGGTCAGTAACTCTGTCATTCCTTCAGAACCCCTTTTTGAGACTTCTGAAATTAATCTGCCCTTTCTGTGCCCAAGCTCCTACTGTCAGACTGTCTGAGTGACTCCACAGATGACTCCTGCATTGAGGGTTTCCAGGATTCCCAATTAGCAGCTTTCACTATGGCTTGCCATCTCATGTAGCAATATTTTTTAGCTATGTAGGACAGAAGAGACAGTGTCATCAATGAAGTTCCTTACATTTTTTTTCTCTTTTAAATTGAAGAAGTAAATGCATTTGCTCCTCTGTTCTCCTGAGTTTCATCATTTCAAAATATTGCTCTGTCTCATCCTTATTTATTAAACCATTGATTAATGCAAATAAAGGATTATATAATTGGGTTATATTGGTCTGAGTATGTGAGATACCTGAAGTCAGCAACCACTGAACTTAAAAGAAGGCTGAATGAATAAATTAATAATGTAGAAAATGGAACCCTGCTTTGGTATCAAAATTCTACTGATAAGAGGGAGGCCACAATTTCACTCATTCTCTTCATCAGGTGGAGTACAATAGAGAAATACATAATAACATGATGAGGAATTTATTCAGCTATTTACAGGAAAAAGGAGGAAAATATTTTACTTAGATTTTAGAGTTGAGTAAAAGAAACAGAGGATCAGAACAAAGCAGATAAGCAGCAAATTATTTCTTCAAGATGGAGGATACTGAGCCTGAAAAAAAAATAGTAGAGCATTTTTTGTGGTTTAACCCCAGTGGGCAGCTAAGTGCCACACAGCTGCTTGCTTGCTCTCACTGGGTGGGAGAATCAGAAAGGTAAAAATGTGAGAACTCATGGGTTGAGGTAAAGACAGCTTACTGGGCAGAACAAAAGCCACACATGCAAGCAAAGCAAAACAAGGAATTCATTCGCTACTTCCAACCAGCAGGCAGGTGTCAGCCACTTCCAGAAAAGCAGGGCTGAGCATGCAGAACTTGGGAAGACAAACATCATCACTCTGAATGTGTCTCCCCCCTTCCCATTCCTCCTTCTTTACCCCAGCAGTTATTGCTGAGCATGATGCCATGCTGCATGGGACATTTCTTTGGTCAGTTGAGGCCAGCTGTCCTGGCTGTGTCCCCACCCAGCTCCTGGTGCACCCCCAGCCTCCTCGCTGGCAGGGCAGTGTGAGAAACAGAGAAGTCCTTGGCTCTGTGTAAGCAGTGCTCAGCAACAAATAAAACATCAGTGTGTTGTCAAGCATCTATGAAGAAAATTAACTCTATCCTAGCCAGAACCATAACAGATTTTATAACAGTACAATTTTAGACAAGTTAGTTGACTTGGAGTATTTAATACATTTCAGTGCTCTTCCAACACAAACCACTGTATACACAAAACTGGAGGAAAAATGGATCAAGTAGGAAAGAACACTGATCTGGAGGAAAAAAAATAATATATATATATATAATGAGAGTCAATACTTAATAAATATATAAACACAAAAATTATGATTTTGTCACTTTTTAAAGCAATGCTAGATTTCTCACCAGGCCAAATCCACCCCTGGAAAACTATCCACTGCTTGGACTGATCAAATGAAGTCATATTTCCCAGCAAGAGTGTTTAAAGGCCCAAGTAAAAATAGTCTGATAGTTTGATGTTCAGAAGCACTCTTCAAACTCATTATTTCTTCTGAACACTTATGAACATCACCAAAGCTAAGGTCATGTTAACCTTACTTAAACATGTACATTGCTGCATGATTTCAGACATCAAGCTTAAAAGAATACTTACAGTACTTACAGTACTGTAGATACAGTTCATTATCTACATCTTTTAAGTCTACTCATGAGACAAGTTTTGGATTTTAGCTGTATTGTTAAAATTGTTAGCTGAACTTGTTGTTTTGAGATGTTCTTCTTTGGAAATCGGGGACAAAATACTGAAAGCTTTTTTGTTGTCTAAGAAAACAGCCAAGATAAGTGGATGTGAGTTAGAAGATATTAAATTTATAAACTGTGATCTGGAAGAACAGGACAGAGACACAATTTTACTAAACGCATGAAGAAAATGAAAAAATACCAGAGATGTCAGCATCACCAAATTTCTGAAGTCTTTCAAACACCTCTCCCTTTTTTACAGCCAGAGCTTTTGAACCCACATACTCATATCATTAAAATGGACTGACTATACATTCACCCCATGTGGTTATGGAATAAAAACTATCATCATGTGAATATAAATCTCAAAACTAGGGAAGCCAAATAAAGAGAACTTCTCCCCTCCCTATCCCCCCCCCCACCCCCCTTCAGTGTTTCATAAGACCTCATGACTTCAAGACACTTCTGTGCTTGGGAAAAGGAATTTATGCTAGAGATTAGCATTGCTGAAATACATCTGTCTCTCTCTCTTTTTTTTTTTTTCGTTGAAGATGTCTGCTACTTAATTATAATTCCATATGACAAGAGAAGGTATAGACCAATTTATCAAAATAATTTCTCTTATGTTATGGCAAATACTCTCTTGGCACAATACAGAAGATCACCCACCAGCCACTGATTTCCTTTGTCCCAGCTGGGCCTAAATGTTCTGAGCTCTCCCTGCAATACCACTGCCTTGTAGATTACAAGGAAATGTTCTTGAAAGACCCTCAATACTGTGCAGCTGTTTAATTGTTTATTCACTGGCATGGAAAAACCCCAGTGCCAAAAAAATGCATTTAAAACACAAACCTCAAAATACTCTAAATCAGATTATAATAATCTTTACTGATGCTTAAAAGTGCAATAATTTTTATCCAGACAACAATGACATTATACAAAAAACCATGAACTTGGGAGTCCTTGAAAGAAAGAATTTCATGAATGTGGAAAGCTACAAGAACTCTAAGAAATGCACACAGACCATCATCTCACACCACAAATAAGAGTCAGAATGACAATACCATAAATTAAAACAACCCTCAAGCAAAAACTAACAGCCAGGAAATGAGAAACAGATTTAAAACAGAGAACAGAAACCAGAAAGCATGACCACTAATGAGATTCTCCACAGCACTTACAGTAAAAAAGAAAGCGACAAATGATAGCAGAGATACAGTATTAATAAGGAAGTACAAATTATATTCCCTATTTGTGCTCTCTTTCACCTTGCGTAACACCAGCAACCTAGCACCTAGAAGGCAAAAAGGGACATGTGTTCAATAATTTCTTTCTTCAGTGGGATGGATACTTAGGGCTGTCCTGACAATCAAACTGCAACCCAACTCACAGCTGGATAGTGAGGAAAAGGCATGAAACAAACAACAACAAAAAAAAAAACAAATAAAAAAGCCCTACACTAGTTGATATAACCTGCAGAATTAAAATACCATTAATATGCTCAAACTAATGCCCAGCCAGTACAAGAATAATGACTTCAACCAAGATTGTAATAGCCAATTTAGTGTAAATATAGTGCATGCTAATATAGTGTCATACTCATTTCCTCTTTTCCTAGTGCTGCTCATATTAAAGGCAAGGTTTCCATATTTCTGTCCAGGATTTCTGTCCAGATAATGGAAACACAGGGAAATAGATGCATCTGGGATACCTCAGAGCAATTGCACACATGAAATACAGATAACCTGTTTTTGAGACAAGTCAGGACTATAGCACATGCTCAATTAAGTCAAAAGCTTCTAGAGCCCAGGAGATTGTGAGTGCATGCACAGACCACCATTCCAGCACGTGTGCTGTAAGGCCAATACATCCTGAACTTTGCATGTACGTGCCTCTTTGGTGGTCTGCACAAATGCTGTGGACGCATCCGGAGCTGTGACATCCTTGCAGCCTGCTCAGAGCAGGAAGACTGTTGGAGATCCACAGATCCTGGGCAAAGATTCAAAGCCCTCAAAGAGGCCATATACAGGGAAACCTGGGCGTGCAGGAGGGCAGGTCTGGGGCCCTCAGTTTAGGGGAATCTGAATGCAATTTTGCAGAATTTACATCTAAATAAGGCAAGCAAAGCAATTAATTGGATAATGAGAAATTAGCAGTCCAATAAATGAGAAAAAATAATCACATGACATGAACAAAGGTCTTGAATTGCACTATTTTTATGCAATTTGTAAATAAAGTTACAGTCCATCAACACAAGTGGCACAACTTAATATTACTCAGACATTTCCTGAACTAAATGTTTCAATTTGTGACCTAAGGAAAAAAAATGTTATTGCAAGGTAATTTTTCCTTTTCTTATGAAAAATGGTGCATTAGAGTTTGCACATGCTGTCCTGAAATGTAAACATTTCTGCATTTCTGCTGTTACTTTCTTTTCTTCTCCTATCCTAGTATCTCTACTCTCTTGCTGTGTTCTTACAGTGGATAATGAAGATGAATTTCATGCACAACGTGACAAAATATTTATATGGGAGATTCCACACAATGTGGAACAAATACATAAATAAATCTTCAATAAATGTATGCAAACATAAAGACATACTGCAGTTGTTCAATAATGCATTATATGTAATAGAAAAAGTCTACAAAATAAGAGACTTTAAACATGATCAAGATACTTTCTTAGTCTTTAGGAAAAGGAAAGACCATTTAAGCAGTCAGATAAAAATTATGAATCACATACTCAGAAGCTTGTCTGGTTTAGGTCAGTTAAGCCCAGTGTAATGAATGTTACCTTGACTTCAGTTATATCAAGGCTTAATAAACTTAACTGGGCTGCATCGTCAATTGGTATACATGGAAACAGCAGCTTTTTTTTTCTTTTTTTGTATCTTCCTAAATCAGATATTTTCCTAAACAGAATCTTAAAAACAACAACAACAACACATTTTAAGGACACAA
The DNA here is from genome assembly GCF_040182565.1 of Anser cygnoides. NCBI lineage: Eukaryota > Metazoa > Chordata > Aves > Anseriformes > Anatidae > Anser > Anser cygnoides. The sequence continues at coordinate 106,834,871 of NC_089873.1, read as the reverse complement.
GCCTAAATCTGATGCTGTACTGATCTTTTACTCAAAATTAGCAACCACACAGGAGACTTTCTGGCAAAAGAAAAAAAAAAAAACAACCCTATGTTTTTGCTATCCCAAACCTCTACATCTAACTTTTAAAGGCCTTTGTTATACCTTTTATTATACAACCCCATTTTTTTTTTTTTGGTTAGAACTTGACCTTTTAGAATAACCACTGTCTAAACCGAACTCTTTTACAGGAATATTCATTGCTAACTCAGAAAATGGATAGTGACTGATGTTTACCAGGCACAGAAATCTTCCTAAGTAGTGAAAACCATGGACTGTGTCTGTATTGTTATACTACAACTCATGCTCACAACATGGCAGTTGTCTCCAACCAGCTATGTGGCCCTCACAGCAGCCCACGGTCTGGTTTTTGTCAGAGGGAACCATCTGGGTCCACTCTGAGATATTCAGTGGCTGAGCAAGGCTCCTGCATGGGCTCTTCCTGGTGCAGTGGGGATGCAGCTTTCCTAAGCTTAGAGATGCACCTAACTACCCTGCCATGCAGGTGCCTCCCTGTCCTGCTTCCTTCATCTCTGGCACCAACCTCAACGCTAATACCATACGACTGGTTTAATGGCATTAGCTGCATTATAGTAAAACAATGAGGGAGATGAGCGTATAAAATCACTGCCTGTGCTTGGAGCAACAAGTAAATTCTATATAACATACTGCCACTGTAAAAAACTTATTATGTGTTGGTGTTTGTAGCATGCATGGGGCTGAAGAACAGTTAGTTTCTGGGGTATATTTTCAAGATTCTTTTATAGTGAATGGACTTTATGTGCTAAGTTGAATGCCATATGCAATCACAGCAGAGGAACTCTTTAGGGACTGTTTAGCTTTCAGAGTGCTATTTTGAACTAATACCAATACCCCCCACACAAACAAAATAAAATAAAAACTTTACTACCACTAGGTCTATTAAAAAAATTGCTTAAGCCCTAACCTAAATAAAGCTTCATCACTATACAATTTAACACTTGGTTTAGAACTGACATGTCAGGCAAGACTCATTATTTTTCCTCACTCTTCACCACCATCCATGAATAATAAGATTCTTACATCTGCATACACTTCAAAGAAAGTTTGCATCTGAATTCAGGCGCTGTGCTTCATGTCTACCAGGTGAAATCAGACAACAAAGTGGGAAGGGGTCTTTGGGAGGTCCCCACTCCCAGGATGAGCTGTTCTGCCCTGCCACTGCTGAAGGTCATCTGTTGGTGCTTCACCTGCAGCAGTAACAACTTCACAGCCCCCACAGCAGTCACAATCTTAGCCTTTCTGCTGCAACTTAAACAAATTAGTTTTTGTCCTTTCCCCACTGGCTCAGGAGAGCAATTTATTCTTTCTCTGTTTGCAGTGATCTTTTTACATATTTGAGGACTGACTTGATTTTTCTTAATCCTTTTGTCTTCTAGACTAAACAAGTCCCGGAACTGACACTGAACTCCAGGTGAGGCTTCAAGCAGTACCCACTGAAGTCAAAGATTATTTTACTTGCCAGTATTGTTCATGTTTTCACATATTACAGAGCAATGCTTGCTTTTCAAAGCAAAAGCCTATAAACTGGTGGTAGATGACAGAAAATGACATTCTCTGATGTGTAATGACTGCTGCCATAATTTGCCTGTGCTGGGCCTTGCAGTAACATCTTGTTTATGCTTTGTCTTTGTATGTATGAAAAAACAGCATAAGCAGAGGTATATTCATTGCGTGGACTGCCTCCTACTCACAAGGAATTAGCAGAATTTTCCTTACTTTGCAGAAGTTGCATTTTGGTTGCCTATTCCGCAACAAAAATCTTTTGTTGCCATCATATTGCTGATGAGCGAGCAGAAGTGCAGCTGTTTTGCTTAGGGTAATGTACAGTATATTCCTCTTCTACTGCAGTAGGGTGCCTCCAGGGGATACTGGCTGCCCTCTGGTCTGTCTCTGCTGACCAAAAAGCACTTGTCTGTGTGTATTAGTGCATGGAAATGCAATGCATACAGGTTTCTAGATGATAATGCAGCCTCTGCGTCTCCAGTATCCTCTGGGTCTGGAAGACCTGACTAAATCAAAATGTCTTCTGTTGTCTGCCCTTATCTGGGGGACTTCTTCCCTCTTACTTCCTCCTTGCCTTCTCAAACTGTAAGCTTATATGGTAGATGGTGCATAGCCCAGGCAGCACGCTGTGATTTCTGTGTCAGATTGGTCAGTGGTAGCCCAAGTATGTCACACCAAAGGGCTCAAGCCACATGCTCCAGATGGCATGATATGCTCTGCACTGTGAGGCCTCCAGTCTAAGAACTTTTTTTTTCTTTTTTTTTTTGGTCTAAGCTAACACAGTGAGGACAGCATGCCTTATGATGGCAACCTCTTGACAGGATCTGTGTCAGAGCGTTCATGCACCTTTTCAACTTCAGCACTGAATGTGGTTCCAGCTGAAAATGGGTACAGCAGAGATGAGAGCATCATGCTATTTGAAATATCTCTTTGGGAATTCCCAGCTAGTCAATTACATCCCAAACTGAGTCTTTCAGCGAGGAGCAACAGAGGTGTGCAAAGAGCCTGTCCCACAATACCCAATGAAAGCAGAGAATTCTCTGCACTCCTCCTTGATTCTTTGGGTAGGAAGGAAGAAGATAAGGAAGAAAGAAAGATTGGTGGTTCCTGAAGAACTCAGTGGTTCCTGAATTTGAAGAGAATTAATGCAAACCAGTTCCCCTGATGGTGCTTGCTTTTCTACATTCTCAAGCTTATAACATATATTGTGCATTGTTTCATCTGATGAGATCTTTTAAAGAGGTAGGAGGGCACTAAACAGTTTGAGGTTATTAATCTGTCAAGCACAAAACATCAAAGGCTGCAAATTTTAAACCAGAAAGGATATTAAATATACAAGATACAAGAGGAAAGGAGTGGCAATAGGAAACCAAGAAAGGAATGGAACAGGAAAAATCCATCTAATGTATCCATTCAAGGATTTCTACCCTATTTGGAGGGTTCAAGTGGAATACTTCCTGAAATTACAATTAAGTCAATTCTAGTTACTCTAATTCATCAACTTTTTGTTTTAATTTTTTCTGCCTACATAAGGCAAAAATTTCAGATTTGACAGAGCTGCCTCCTACACAGTTTCAGAACTGCCTTCTTGTAATGGGAAATGGACAGCATGGGTGTAGATACTAGTGATCCACAGCTATATTGATAAAGTTTTCCCCTTATTGTGTTTATTTCTCTATGGACAAAACATATGTGAGATTGAAGGAAATGTGGGCAAGAAGTGGAACAAATGACTGTGAACAATTAATAAAAATAGAGAAGGGTGCTGAAGAGTGCAGAAAGGAACTATGGGTAAAGAAGCTACTAATCATTTACAGGAAAGTCTGGAAAGGGACCACTCCACACCTTCAAAAAGAACAGAGGTAGTAAGTGAAGTAAACAAAGAAAAAGATGTTAATTTTTCATGAGCTTTTATGCTTGGCTTTTGAATGATAATTGTTCACTAAGGTGATTTACCAGCAGCAGGCAGCAGGTGACAAACATCTTTTAGAAGAATCTTTTGAAATTTTGTCTAGTATTGCATTTTGGAGCTCTCACTTAGACTTGTGCCTGGTAATGCTGTAGTGAAATTGGACTTTGGCTAACCTTCAATTACCATAACAAGGCTTCTAGGATTCCCCATGGTGTCAGTGAGGAGAAGGTAGACCTCTCTAGGTGGTAAATCTAAGAAACTGAATTAGACTCCTACTCAGACTAATTAATTTTCTTGAGAAATGAAAGTGTGGAAAGAACAAAACACCTCAGCCTCTTTGGAAGAAAAAAGTGACAGAGCCAACAGACATGCAGTGGGCAGTGATGATCAGAAAGGAGGGATGGACAGTTTTACTTGGCATTGATCTTTGGTACTTCCTCCTGTTTTGGCTAGATCTGCTTCCCTGAGCACAACCCCAAAATGGCTGTGGCAGAAGGCACTACTCTCCTTTAAGAGGTATACATATTACATTTCCATGCAAAAGCTTCTCACCTTGATTTTATTCCTTAACCTAACAGTCATCACATCTATCTGACTTTGAAGGATTCACATTTTAGGGTTTTCAATTTAATATATCCAAAATGGATGTCTGCATTAGAAACGTCTGATCTATGTATTTTCCTGGAAGAAAGTTATCCTCATGAAATGGAGTTTCACACATATAATTCTACTGTCTGACACATCCCAAACAGAACAAAATAAAAAACACCCCTATTTCCATTTACAAGTCTGTATTACAAAAGTGTCACGTGGAAGCTTCCCAGTAGGTTGTGGTGCATAAGCTGATTTATAGCTAACCCAGCTACCTTTTCTTTGCTCTAGCTGCACCCTCAGTCCTATTGAGTTCTTCTAGTCCTGAGAAGAGCCTGCATCTTACAACGCAGACAAGTTCTGTAGTATTGCAGAGAAAAACAAAAAGTGGAAGTATCTGAATTAAAAAGTATTACTGGTCTGAAAACCAGCATCCTGAGAAATCCCAAGTCTTACAGCAGAGGAGGGACTATTCAGAACACAAGGATTAACCGTAAGATTGTGGGAGAGGACCCAGACAAGAGAAGGTTGTCTAATCTCTGCTGCTCAGGCTCTAAATTTATTTAGAGTTTATGCAGTAACCGTTCATCCTGACTTGGTGAAACTTGTTCTTGCATACTACTTTCTGTTTATTCCCAGCAAAAAGATGTCAAAGTATGCGAAGGAAATTTTATCCTTATTGAACATTAGCATTACCATAATACTCCAGCACCCAGACTGTGCCTTTTGGCACAGCAGTGAGTGGAGGACGCTGCAAATAAATTGCATGACCCTGGTGTTAGAGGGTTTGTGTTCTGAAAGGAAAGGGCACAGTGTTTTTATGGATAAATATTTATACCAGGAGAGCTATTTTGCTGAGGTATTTGTAGTTGCAGCTAGTACGTTAGATAAAGCTTGATTACATTCTGCCCTTCCTACACAACTGGTGATCCTTCCTATATTCTCCCTCTTCTCTGCGTGCTTTCCAGGGTTTTTTGCAATTTTTACTATAACCAATGTAACTTTGTGCTTAGAAGACTACAGCAGGGGAGCCAGCTATATTTTTGCATGTTTATTTCCTTGGCATATCTTTTTAATTTGTTGGAATGTTGGACAGGGCCCGCTCTCAAAATGTATTGTTTTGTGATCAAATAAATCCATAGTCTGGGTTACTCTGCTGCCCAGCAACAAATGACATTTCTGTCTGTCAACTTTTATGAACTCTTTCGACAAATATCCTCTTGAGATAGCTACAGTATTAAGACAGAAAACTGTGCTGTTTCTCTCAGGGAAACCCATACATATGCATTTTTCATTTTGACCTCTTTTTTATTTTTTTTTTAATAGTTTTTTTTTGCAGTGCTGTGGCCCCCTGCATATCTTTCAGCTTTCTGTCTTTTTCCTTCAAGTTGAATCTGATTATTTTGCATTACTGATTGTAGTTGCAGAGCTTTCTTTGCAGTTTTACTTGCTATCTGGAGGCCCTTTTTTAGGATAAAGTTGCTTTTTCCCCCATCAACAATTCCTTGTGTATGGTGCTAACCTCACAAAAATGGCTGGTTTTAATTGTGAAATCTTTGATATTTCTGTACTAAGCTGCAGACACTGGAGTTTTCTACCCTGCAATGTGACTGTCTGTTCCTGTTCTGCTTCTTGGTTTCAGGCAAACACATGAGAATTTCAATTGTATTTTCATGTAATTTCCCTCTGCCTCATTGTTCCAATGTTTCAGACATTAGTTTCTAAGACCATATGCTCCCCAGCATAAATACCTTAACTAAGATGTAGGCTCTAAACAATCCCTAAATAGTTTGAAGAGATCTGAACAGTTTTTACAGGTTTTTTTTTTTTTTTAAGTAAGGCAGAACTTCAAGTTTTTAGCTAAAGGGTTGCAGGTTTTGCATATTATCAAAAAAAAATCAGATTACAGGTTCTTGAGGTTTTTATTTCAGACACTACTTTCAATCTGTTGGCATAGGACTGAGTGAAAGAACTTGCTTTGAGAAAATACTACTTAGTAGAAGTCCAGAATTTTCCAGAATACACTTAGTCACCATCAGCTTTAAAAGGAACAGTCACTACCATATTAGCACATGGTTTCTTTCTAAACTTAATGCTTTGCTTCATAAACTATTAACCATTTTTTTCCTTATTCTTGTTATCCAAGTCATATCCATAGTTTCGTAATTAGTTCTGATTGAGAAAGAATAAAATTGAGATGTCATAAAACAGATCTTTGCCTAAACTGTAGTACAGGTTGTAAGACCTGCAGCGACTTCTCAAAAGTTAATAGAAAGAAAAGAAAAGCTAAAGTGCTGCCAGATAAGCTTAACTATGTGTAAATGTGAATAGGAACTAGTACATGACTTGGATACTGAAGGACGTGAATATGGGATCAATCCCTTGCACAATTTAGAAGAAATGAGAACCATTTTCATCAACTATCTACTAAGAAAGGAGTGACAGAAGAGTTCTCCTTGGTTAGATCTTCAGAAGTTATTTTTAGCAGACTTAAAGAGAAAAATCACAGAATTTTTAAATGGTAAAGTGAAATAAATCATTGCCGGTGAAAATGGAGACTGCAAATGGAGAGCCATGCAGTCTAAGTCAGGTTGATCTGTTCCGCAATCAATTGGTCGAGCTGGCGGGTCATATCAAGTGTAACCTGATGCACCTGAACTCAAACCTGAATCTAAGGTTTTCTGCCTTTATTCTTTGCAAAGTCAAAACTCACCAACATATGAACATACCATTTTTTAAAATATTATATATAATTATAATATTATGTTTATATTGTAAATATAGTATTATAATATAAATGTTTTCTCATTATATGGTAATGTACTTGCTAAAAAAAACACAAAAAACACAACACAACAGGCTTTAATCACTCATCTTACTTTTTTACAGTATATTTAAATACAGCAAGGCATATTAGAGAACCTTGCAACTTTTTTTCTTTTAAAGTATGACACTCCGAATCAACTGGCTGACCTAAAACTCATAACCACCACCTGTTTTCCTAAAAACAATACTTTCTGTTTATCTGATGGCCCCAGAATTCTCTGCTGAGTTTCCTGGTGTCTAGTCACACACAAAGCAGTTTATATGACCTAAGCAGGGAAAAGCAATCCATGTGAGTCCTTTTGTGGGCTGAAGAACTTAGTAATGCCCTGTAGCATTCTGCCCAATATTCTTATTGCTAGAGCCATCTGCTACCTGTAGTTCAACAGAGAGCATGACTTGGCTACAAGAAAGACTTTTTGCACAAAGATGTGTTCATCCAGTTTTTACTGGCTCTCCTGAGGTCCTTTTCAGGAGCTTACATTTTTTAAGTCCTTGGAGGAAATAATTCATTCACCACACCTTTTTCTAGAGGGGACCTGGCTGTCCACATGTTTTCTTGGGCATTGCATCAAAATTAAATATCCAAGGGTAAACACCTCCAGCCTACACATACATGTAGTTTGTGGACAAGTGCTTATAAAGTCAATTCTATAAAGAGAAAGAGAGAAGTTATGCTACTTGTATTTAATTTCTATATGCTGAAAGACAAATGTGTCTATTTCAGGCTACTACTGAAATATCCCAAAAGGCAGTAAGCAACTCTTAATATGAATGACACTTGACTGTGTTTGAAGAATATTTGGACTTTGACTTGGAAACAGTCAGACATTAAGGATGCACTAAAAAGGAAGAGATTCAGTTTTAACAGATTATAGAAACCATGTGTGACGGAGTGGAACAAATGGTAAGTAGTTGTTTTGAACATCATTGGAAAGGGCACTAGCAGTATTTTATGCACAAAGGATGCATAAACTGAAAAATATATCCAATAGCTTCTAACTTAACAGGCACTCTACATATGATCAGTCATATGCTGGACTGGTGGCCAAAACAGGTACGTGAAAAACTTAAGTAAAACAAATGCCACACTCACCCATTTTTCCCTGAACTTACAATGTAATTCTTCTACTATGTGGCGTCAGATAAAAGGATTGAGGTCAAAGTCCAGAACTCCATTGTAAAATTTCAGAACAGTTTGTGTCTATCCCATACACCAAACCCAGGAAAAATAAATATCCAATCTTATATCCTGTGTTATTAAAGTTTAGTTCACCAAATCACTGCACTATGCCACTTTTCCCCACCCTCAAAAGAACCTATGTAAAAAGCACCACATCACATCAAAGCTACTGAAGAGCTTCACCACCTTTCATGTTGCTGATCTACCCATTCAGCTAAGTACAAGTTATCATCTAATACATTATTAATTTCAGAACTAGACCTACTGAATTAGTGGTTGCTTTCCAGCCAAGGAGCTACCTTTTACAGCCTTGAGCTTCAACACTATACCCATCTCTTACCGGTTTCAGCAGTAAGAGGCTGCTAGATAGAAAGAATCAAGCTCTGTACCCAGTTCAAGATTTCTACTCTGGTGAAAAAAAAAAAAGATTGTATTCCTGGGGAAAAGAATACAATACATTAAACTAGAACAGATAGGTTTGCTGCCTTGCTGAGGAATACTGCTCCTCCCTGCTGCTGTAGCCCTGCTTTCCCTAGCCTAAACTAACAGAAGGATACTCACTTTTCCCAGGCTCTAGCACAGATCAAGTAGTAAGCAGGTTCACAGTTACTCTAGCTGGTATTTAACTTGCTCCCCAAGCAACTACCCACACATACAGATGAGTAAGACATTCTTTTCTTCTGCATGTCCTTTTCTTGACATCACCTCCTTGTCCATATCTCAGCAATTTCAATACTGGTGATTACTGGGTTCAGTTAAAGCATTGAGGATCTACTAAGCAATGTCTTTGAACATCATAGATTTTGTTAGCACCACACCTTAGCCCCACCAGAAGGTTACTTTTAAGTGAGCAGTCTGTGCCTAGGATCCTGTTCAAGCCTTAAAAGAGAAAACAGCAAATTATGTCAGAGATCAGCTTTTCTTACATATTTCTCAGTATCTGAATGGGCCAGCTGCAAGATACTCTAAGAGCAATGAGTCCTGTTTTGAAAAGCACAGTCAACAGGTATCATACTGGATTAAACCTGCAGGTGTGTGGCAAGATGTGCCTCCCTCACTATCACCTGTTTTGAAATCAAGTTGTAGTGTAGCCACATCTGTTTCATCTTGAAGCAAGTAGTGATAAATAAGAGAAATCAGTATACGGAATAAAAATGAAGACTGAGTCCAGTGGGTATTTGTACTATCTATAGATATATATTCAGCTGTAATTTATGAGAACCCATCAAGAATGGAATTGTGATCTAATCTTTTAGACGTATTTTGCCTTTTTAATCTTAGGAAACCAAATTAGTAGGGATTCATATTGGATTTTCTTCTGTGCTAATGTGTTGCTTTCTGTTACTGAAGTCCCCACACTCTTAGGACAGGCCACAGACTGAACTGGCTATTATTTAAATGACAACATGAACCTGTGAAGCGTAATAGGCCTAATGGGCAATAGAAATGAACATGGAGGGTTGGAAGAATTGATTAGCTGGTGGGATACCAGTAAATACAAAGTGGTTAATCACAGGTGGACTCAACACCTTGATCTCCCAATCAATAGCACTTGCAGGTTCAGAGCTCACAGGGAAGCTCTGGGTTTAAAGAGAACATAAAAGGTATTCTTTATTCTTTGTTATTTTTACAGTGTGCTGCACTTGTGTGTCCCATTTCATCCTAGCAGTCTAAAGGCTTTTACAATTTTGTAAATGAAGAAAACACCCATTTCAGAGAGAAAATATACCAGCTGTTCAGTGTCTGAGAGTAGCATAGGTCTGTGGATAAAAAGGGTACTATATCTCATTGTAGCACTATGATTTGAGGAAAGGGGATTTAGACAGACTGCACTTTTAAACCTAAATAAGTACTCAATCAAGATTGAGGCTAATTACCCATACTCTGGCAGAAATCCTACAAAGTTTTTGAATGGGCATGGGACCAACATCTACTGTGAAAGATGCCACCTTTAACTTCCCTGATCACCTTTGGCAGGTAGAAGCACAGTAAAATCTGCAACTCGCCTAGGGAGGAGTGAACTAGAAAGAGGCACAGTTTGATTTTCCTTTGAGCTAGAGAGAAAAATGAAGAGGGGGAGGGAAGCCCATACACAAGGCTTATGTTTCAGCCAGCAACTGCTGAGCTGTCCCTGCTGTGAACTGATAACTGAGACTGATAATAAATGTAGCCTGACTCTATCAGCTGTACAGACTTATTGTGCCTGTCTGAAAATAGAAATAAAATCAAGTAGGGCCAAAGATGGTCCAAAATGAATTCTCAGAATACCCAGACCTCTGTGAATTTTGGCCATGCAGTTAGTAGAAAACTTAGACACAGGCCACCTCAGGACAGGCTTGAAAACCATAAATCCCAGCTAACATTGTGCTAGCTTAAGTCTTGGGGTTTTCATTTCATATCTTCAAATGTTGTTTGGTAACTTCAGGACTGAAAAAAAACAACAACAACAACCACAAAGCAATATCACGCTGTCCTATTCAGACTGAAATGTTCCACTAGAAAACAGACTTCTTATATTGCTGTGATGTTTTTTTACAAATATACCTTTGTTCTTTTCTTATCATATATTGTTACACTTTTTGACATGCAGCAAGCAGCTTACCCATAGTAACTGAATGATATTTGCAGCTACCCAGCCTTAAGCTGGCTGCCTGCTGGCACATCTGATCTTGTGCTGCTGCTTGTGCTGAGACAAAGAGCCACAGCCATCTTGCTGCTGGGCTGCATGGAGATGCATGCAGAAATCGGGAATTCAGATAAAAAGCTTGTCCCATCCTAAGTCATGCCTGTGCGTCTCAGTGCTGATTCTCAGCACTGATAGGAGGAGAGCTCAGGGAGACTTCAACAAATTAACAATTCCAAAAGGCTGAAAAGCAACGGAAGTGATACATTTCCCTCTCAACTTAGCTAGCTAGCTAGCTAGCTAGTTATTTAGTTAGTTGTGGTCTTGGGATGGGTCTTCAGTCCAACGTTCTCCTGCACTTTTCCTGTAGCTGCTTGTCTTGTTGCCTCCCTCCTATATCAATCTCCATGTGCTGGTGCTCTTATGAACATTCACCAAGCATTTTGTCCCTCCTCTGCATAAATCCATATATATTGCTACCTATGGAGAAAAAGCTACACTGCTGTCTCAGTGTAATGTTGCACATGGCATCCTCAGAGCCTTTGGAGCTTTGAGGGCCCATCTGATGCCTACAGAGCCATTGCAATGGAAAATGTTAAGACTGAGACTGCAGCAAATAGAAGGAAGTAAAAAGAAAAAAAAAATAGTGACTGAAAACAAATACACAAAAAGGCTGAAATTAGGGATAACAACAGGGGAAAAAGTGAAAGCAAAAACATTACCTTACCATGGAAACTGTTGGTGCTACATATAGACAAAAGTCTGTCAGATATTCCTTTTTAAATCCCCTATTTACAGGGATTTGTAACACAGCTGTAGAAGGTCTCTCCAGGCTGAAAAGTGGCTTATAAGGTCTCATGAAAGAAAGTTTAAAAATATATTTAAATCTTTCATTCTTCAGTATAAAATTATGAATGTTAATTACTTTTAAGATCTATGCAAATAAATGCCAGAGTAATTTAACAAATCCCTTGACTCTATGTCAGGCTTTTTGATATATTATTTACAAATCTGCTCTATCGTTTCTGTGAATAATTCTAGGTATTTAGACTCTTCACAAATTCAAAGTTCAAAATGCAGCAGAGGCTGTTTTTGATTAAATAGGTAGAGACCGATCTAGACACCTAGCTGTATTTTTCTTGGGAGTGGCTAGACATTTCTTGAAGGTGGAAGAGAGAGATAAAAGTCACTGAGGTTCCTTTACTGCTAGCAGGGTATTTCTTGGTAAGGACAATACTGAGACCGTCAAGTCTGCAAGTGCTCTTTGACTATTGTAACCTCAAAGCAGTGAAAAAAAGTCTTGGAAGAGGAGTGAGAATCTGGATGAAAACAATGCCTAGAATCCAACTTTTTTTGCACGTGGTCAAAACTCCAAGTCTAAAATTTGCTACCTGCAAATATTTTGCAGTATTTCCTTAAGAACTGCTGTCTCTGCAAATACTTCTGCCAAAGGACTCTTTCAATAGACTATTTATAAGGGGTAAACACAAATGGGACATTATAGCAGAGCAAACAGAAGAGTTGTCTATTTGCAAACACACTGGCTACAACAGGTCTACTCTTCTGATCTCACAGGTTTATAACTTTGTCTTGCCCAATTTTATGAGTTGTTCAAGTAGTATTTTTTTTTCCTTTTCACCCTCTCACACCACATTTTTAGCAAGTGATGACTGTGTGAAAATATGTGTTTCTATAAAATTCAGTATGCTCACAAGCAGGTTTAAATGTTCATTGGCACAGCTAAAGACAATGAGTATGGAAATGACTACTGAGGCACCAGGAATTAGATTTTTGCTCATCACCAAATAGAATGAAATCAACATTTCTAAAACTTTGGAACCCGTGTGTTTGGCCACAAATCTGAGTCCACTTTTTTATTTCTTAAGAAGCTGAGAATGAAAACAGATGGATGAAGTACTAATTTTCCTCCAGGATTTTATTTCTTTTAGTCTGACCTTCTACTGACATATGCACCAGGGACCCTTTAGACCTGAGTAATAATAAGAAAAGTGCAGATATTTGTTCTTAATTTTGTGGTATAAGGTGCTCTGGTATGACACAAACTACTCACATCTAGGTCATCAGAGAAAGAAGAAAGTGCTTTCTGCATGGTTTGGAAGCACTGAACTTTCCATGAGTAGTTCCAGCTTCAAATGCTGTTCAAACCTGTCCACATTTGAACCATCCAGCTGCAGCGCAAGAGGTGTTCGTTTCTTGATGGAGATGTGCCAAGGCATATGGAATGGGGAAGAATTGCTCTATGCAATCCATGCCTTGGCACACAGTGCCTCTGAACGTGTCACAGCGATTAAAAAAGGGGAGAGAAACTGCACTGAACTGGCAGATGTCACTGGTTCACTGCCTGCTCTGGCTGGGATTTGTTCTCAGAGGGCGAGCTGGGGGATTAAAGGGCTGCCGCTGGCAGCGGGTGCCTCCATGCAGCGCAACGCCAGAGCCCAGCAGCCAGAGTGCGGGGGAATGGGGCGGTCGTAGGGATTTGGGCCGATGGGCTTTTGTTAGATAATGTTATTTTCTCCTTTTCTGCTGGGTTCTGAATGGTGGGAAAGAAAGGATACCTGAAGTCACACTTTTTTTAATGCCATTTCTGTTCCCAAAGTGATCTTGCAGATATCTTTTGTAGATTCCTCCACAAATGAAGTAGACTTAAAAAGCTGGAAAAGTGTAATTCTTGATGTTTGCACTTTTGTGTAGAACTGCTGGATACAGCTTCTTCATTGTTTTCAGAACTCTTTTATGTCTGGACTGTTGAGGCTTTCTCTAAACGTAAAAGCTACTGACTTTAGGGACCTGTTTTCAGAAAAGCTGCCCCAGCTCCCACTCCCTTTCAGGAGAAGAGAAAACGAGATGTATATTGCCATAAGCTTGGACCATGCTATGACAAACCTGCCATGTCCAAGGTTGATGCACATGTGGGGATGGAATGTAATTTCACAGAAAATCAGGTGCTGTTTTAAATCCAATAAATGTTTTAATTACATTGATATAATTCTGTATTATAATCTTTTCCTTCAGCTACATTCCCTTTGTCCACTATAGAAATTACATACACAGGAGTATATGTAATACATATTGCATACTTATTTAAATATGTAATATACTGCTGTACATTTACACTTAGAGTGGCATAATACCTAGATACAACAGATACCTGGAATTTCAGATAAATACATACCTTTTTTTCACAGTTAAAGCTGTACAACTTTTAAGGCAGTACTAAAAACAAAACAAAACAAAACAACAACAAAAAAACAAAACAAACAAAAACCCAATTTTTTAGAAATTGTAAAGCTAAATAAAAGTCTATTTCTTTGCATTTGCAATTTTGTCACAAGTTAAGTATCATATACATTTTAAGTGATTTAAGTCACTACATGTAGTTACTTTAAAACCTACAGCCATGCAAAATTATACTAATCTGATTGGCAGCATGCTTTTGAATGTAATTAATATTGTGAAAATAAAACATGAAAAACTGTGATTGATTCTGTGTGTGCATGCTGGATACACAAATTGCACTAAATCTCAAGAGTAAAAAGCTACTATTCACAATATTGGTTATCCAACTTTACCAGAATATAATTGGCCCTCAGGGAATACAACACAGTGTAAAAAGTGAAATATATAGAACAATAGAAAGTGAGCACAGAAAGTAAAATAAATAAATAAATAAATAAATAACTTGTTTTACTGTATTTTAAAATAATTTTTGAATCCATCTTAATTTGTTTTGGCAAATATAGAAAATGAAATTTCAAATCTATTTATTATTAACACAGTTATCAGTGAAAAAGAAACACAAATATAAATAAGACTGAGACTTATCTACAGATATTCCCACCGTGTCTGAAAAGCTAGTTTTCATCAATTACATTTTGCAATCACTAAGAAAAAAATGTCTCAGTAGCCGAGCTTTTTATGCTCAGTGTTTCTATTTAAGGACTACATGTAGGACAACAGAGAGTGGGTAAATTTTTACATGGTTAAACAAGTATGGGAGTCACTCACGGTGACATCTTGCCCTCAGTCACCTTGAAAGTATTAAAGGACCAGACTGAAATATGATTTTGGTGAATAATTTGGGGCAGATGTGTTTCAGAAAGTCATGAGGGGCAGGGATGACAGGGAATAACCAGTCTGCTCCACAGCTCCATTCCTGAGGTTCTTATCCCTGGGCTTTTAAAAAGACTGTGGTAGCAGGCATTTTAAAATGCTAACATCATCCATGTTGCTGCAGTGCTGCTCCTGCCAGGCACAACAATACAAACAGACTGTTTGTGCCTGAGAGTTCATAATTAACTTAATGACAAGAAGCAAGAAGAAAATACAACGAAGTGAGGGCATGAGATGTTTCTGAGCAGTGGATGAATGATGCTCATGGCAGACACAGCACCCTGACTGTCCAACTGCCACCAAGTGTTTCATAGGCATGTCAAGACAGGCAGATCTGAATGAGATTCAGGGGAGGGTAATGTATTACCTGTGGTGATTTTTGCAGATTCTGTGAAGCTTCCTCCTTCCCTAAGCAAGCTGTAGTCTCTCAGGGACAGCTGAGAACAGCTGAGGGGCACCAGGGTTGGGGGAACTGGTGCAAACAAGAGAGAAGGGCAGGACTGGAAGAAGAGCAAAAAGAATTGTAAGAAAAGAGGACCAGGATAGAAACAAGAACTCTAAAAGAGGGAAAACTGCAGCAAAGGGGAAGATGAGCAGAACAGGGTGGATATACAGAGCACACTCACATGGAATAGAATTTCTAGGTCTCAAAACACCTTCTGTTTAAAATATCTTTTGCTGGTTCAAATAGTAGCACTGTGAGCAATGAGTCTGAAAGTCTGTGCTGTGTTGATGACAGGTGTAGTGATCAGTACAGTCCAAAAGCAAACTTTATTTTTTCCCCATTTTTTCAGGTTCAAGTGTAGGAAATGACATTTAAAAGTACATAAAGGGATTGCTGTTGTAATTGCTACTTGAGAGATGTAAAGTTCGAAAACAAAGCAAAACTAAGATTGTGCAACCTTGATTCAACCCCTGGATGCAGATGTAATCTTTCATTAGAAGTTCACGAAGAATTTTTGCATTGTGACTCCTTCTGGATCCCCTGTGTCACCCACCTGCATGTCCTCATAAGTGCTCAGATGTAGGCAAAAAATCAGAGTATGTTGTGCATCTTAAGAAGTATTCACAATGAAGTGGGTTAAGGTGGCTTGTGTACAATATTCCTTTAAGGTAACTGTTGTCAATTTTAACAACAGTAACAAATTATCTGCTAGTATCTCATGTTCTGCTATTAAAAGTATGACAAGTACAAACACTTATCCTTGTACCTTAATTAAAAAAACCTAAGTGTTGTTTCTTCTCAAAATGGATGACATTCACTTGATTACTGAAAGCATAACCACACTCAGCTTTAACCACAACAAATTATGCATCACGCCCACATCTTATGTTGTTAATGGCAATGTAAGTACAATCTTCAAAAGCATCCAGTAATGGGTGTTTCATTAGTTATCCAAAAATAGCAGAAAACTACCTTTTATGTCATTGCAAGGTCTCTGCACTTTCTAAAAAAAATGTATGCTTTACTCCTATATGCTCCCTTTTCAGAGAAAAGCAAAATATCTTAGAAGTTCTAATATGCCCTGTGCTTTGCACAGGCTTGGTTTTCAAAACAGTTAATGGGAGCTCATTATCTTGAATTATATTAGTTAGATCTGCAATGTAAAACTATCTATAATATACCTCAATATTATTGTGCTGTATTGACAGAAAATACTAAAACAGGAAATCTAACTGAAGGATGTACCATTGAGCTTGCTCCTGGGAGGTCTAAAAAGTGATACATGTCCTAAGGGGAACAACAGCAACTGAAATTAAATCAAGTCCCTGGATTTTATCCTGTAAAGTAGCTATAGAAAGTGACTATTTCTAATGTAAGTTGTTCAAATAATTGGGCATCAAAGGAGCTCAGGAACTCTCATGCTGAGGAAGACCAAAGAATAATACCAAGTTTTGCTTTTCTACCAATGTTATACACAAGGTTTTGGGGAAGATACAAGTCCCAAGTGAAATACTCTCTAATTGTGTATTATGTAGGGACAGAGGCAAGTTTTCCCTTACTTCAGCCACTCTACTCATGCTCTGAAATATGATGGCTCTCTGTAATTTTCATCCTGATTACTTAAATGGTAGTTTCCATCCTCATTTATGTTTACCACTCTGTATTAACCAATACAGTCTACCGTTAATAGGATTAAAAGGCACTGAAATACACAAATAGATCATTAGAGACAAATTACATTTGTAACTAATGTGATTCTTAAGGCAAAGAATTGATAATCATCAGATGGTGGTAGACGGAAAGGAAAGGAAAGGAAAGGAGAAAGGAAAGGAAAGGAAAGGAAAGGAAAGGAAAGGAAAGGAAAGGAAAGGAAAGGAAAGGAAAGGAAAGGAAAGGAAAGGAAAGGAAAGGAAAGGAAAGGAAAGGAAAGGAAAGGAAAGGAAAGGAAAGGAAAGGAAAGGAAAGGAAAGGAAAGGAAAGGAAAGGAAAGGAAAGGAAAGGAAAGGAAAGGAAAGGAAAGGAAAGGAAAGGAAAGGAAAGGAAAGGAAAGGAAAGGAAAGGAAAGGAAAGGAAAGGAAAGGAAAGGAAAGGAAAGGAAAGGAAAGGAAAGGAAAAAAGAGGAGAGGAGAGGAGAGGAGAGGAGAGGAGAGGAGAGGAGAGGAGAGGAGAGGAGAGGAGAGGAGAGGAGAGGAGAGCAAAGCAAAGCAAAGCAAAGCAAAGCAAAAAGAAAAGAAAAGAAAAGAAAAAAAGAAAAGAAAAGAAAAGAAAAAAAAGAAAAGAAAAAAAAAAAAGAAAAGAAAAAAAAGAAAAGAAAAGAAAAGAAAAGAAAAGAAAAGAAAAGAAAAAAAGAAAAGAAAAGAAAAGAAAAGAAAAGAAAAGAAAAGAAAAGAAAAGAAAAGAAAAGAAAAGAAAAGAAAAGAAAAGAAAAGAAAAGAAAAGAAAAGAAAAGAAAAGAAAAGAAAAGAAAAGAAAAGAAAAGAAAAGAAAAGAAAAGAAAAGAAAAGAAAAGAAAAGAAAAGAAAAGAAAAGAAAAGAAAAGAAAAGAAAAGAAAAAAGAAAAGACGTGGCTGAACATGTATTTAGAAAGAATCTCAATTTATCCAACTTCAGCAGTATGTTCAGTACTTAGAAGGAATCTCAATTTGTCCAACTTCAGCAGTATGTTCAGTGCCTCAGTTCCCACCGCAAGTAAATAGATTATCCTCCCCAGCAAAAATGGTATGCCAACCCCTCCAGGATCTCATGGTAATGCTATATTCCCCTTGAAGCAAAGGGGAATTCCCTCATGAGAGTCTGATTATTTGTAGGTCCAGATAATCAAGCAGCAGCAGCTCCTCTCCTTCCCTGTTGATCTGGCCCAAAGGCTCTTTCATTTGCTGTACCAGCTCCAAACAGCTTGGCTTATGCTCTAACCCCCTAGCTAGAGATACTTGTGCAAGCTCTCCCAGAACCTCCCATGTTCAACATACTTCTGTCTCATGGGAGCTTTTTCTAAAGTCTTCTTGATCTGAACCTACATTTTCTCTCCCAACACTTTTCATTTTCCTTTTAGTCTCCATTCATGTGGACCATTTCCCCAAGTTTTTCTCAAATACTTTTGTAAATAGAGTCACCTTTCCTAAGTCATCTACCAGTTAAGAGAATAATCATAATTTTCTCAGGATCCCATTAAGAATACTGAAGTTGTTTTTTCCATGACTTTCTCAACCTTATATTCTGCAATGTGCTGTTACTACTGCCTTAGGATTCATCTGCTCAGTGGCTCTCTTAAGCTGCTGCATGCTTTTTCTCATCATTGCTTCCCCAAAAATCTCAAGTGTCTATAGCATGGGAAATAAGAGCACCAAAGCTGACCCATTTGAGAAAAGAAAAAAGGAGTAAGGCAATTCTGGAGCAAGAGTTAGCAAATTCAGTCACACTAGACAAATGAAATAATCTACAAAGTTTAGTGAACACATTCCCTTTTCTAATCTACTATGCTGCTTCCAAAACACAGCCATTGCAATATACGAAAACAAATAACATCACTGGGAAGTCAGTTAAGGATCATGAACCTTCCAGTCTGATTATGGTATGGTAGGCCCTTGAAGAACATGTGCAGAGAAATAACACATACCTATTTAGTAATATTTTACTGGTTATTATGTGTATTTTTTGGATTTCTATACATTTCTTTATACTGGATCCAGACATCCAATTATGAAGAAGCAAAAGCATCTTTCCTGATATAATAGTTTAGTCAGATTATGGGTGACAGTTTGTGTAAATTGCAGGCTTTAGAAACATTATACTTTGGGCATGTCACATCAAACTTATGGCGTATCATGTAATGAGTTAGACAAGTAATACAGGTTGACAGAAATCTGCGTGCCCCCAAAGATGATAAGCTAGAGCTCAAGTGATGTGTCAGGGTTACATGTAAGCTGTAAGTGAACCCAGCTTTTCTATTAATTCTTATAACAAAGCAATACTACTTGCAGCAGAGATGTTTTTGTGCCTTAAATAAACTCTTGACTGTCCAGGAACTCCGCAGTTTTGTGATCTCTCACTTCTTATAAATCACCCCATCTGAAAGTATGATGCACGGAGCTCATAAAACTGACCAAGAAAAAGTGTCTAACAACAGAAAATATAGCATGTATCAGAGTTTCAAGACTTGGTTGATGTTAAGGAACTTCCCATGTGTTCCTCAATTCACCTGGATTGCTAAACCAACCTAGGAGTACCCAGTAGAGGAGCAGAGCCTTCAGAGGGGAGAAAAGTCACCTTGGCCTGCACAGGCGTCCACATGGTTAAGATTTGGTAATCTAAAGGAATAGATTGCTCAGAACTGACTGCTCCTCTCTTCTGGCAGATGTCCAGATTTGTAGTAGGAAGCCAAGATCATACTCAAAAGCTTTTCAACCCAGTGAAGAGCAACAAAGAATAACAAAATTGCTTACAGTGAATTCCTTTTTCAACTCTAACAAAGTTCCTCGCTCCAAGTTACAAAACATTGTCTCTCCCTGTGTATTTCTCTTTCTTACAAAAGAGGGATGCTGTCTGAAGCACTGAGGATGCCAAGGAGGAATTTAAAATCATCGTATTCAAATTAATTCAAATTGCCAGCCACTGTGTTCTTTACCAACAGTGTGCATTGCCAGGCAACTCCTGGATTTTCAAAAACATGAGCTTGCTTACAAATTTATGAACAACACAAAAGCAATGAGCACAATGAGCTGTGATGCTTCTAGATTTCATGCATCAATTTTTCCTTCTCTTGGTGCTGTGCCACAACTCTGACATGCAGCTGGACTAAGTGGATAGCTGCATTGAGCTGCATTTCAAATACTCCACCATGAGGATCCCACCTATTTTTCCCCAGCAAGGGGAGGAAACAGGTCAAGGGTGTCACTTTACACATATGTGCATGCATGTACACACACACATATTGCTGACTCAGGAGCAGCTCTAACTGAAAAGAAGTGATAACTTGGGGGAAATTGTAGTTAGTTTAAATTGGGGGAAAGGAACTAAACATGAAAAAGTTGGAAGTACATTCAGCTTCAACCTATTGTTTCAGGCACTCTCACAAAAGGTGATTAAATGGAAACACAGCAGGTGTAAAAACAAATCTGCCCCTAATGGCTTTGTTGGAAACTTAAGCTTTTGTTTGATGTAGGTTTAGTAGAGCTTTCATGCTGTTTCATAGTTAGGATATTTCCCCCTAAGGTAATGTGTCAGGTATTGATAAGTTTGTTTTAAGTTTTATATAATTAAAGCAGTAAATAGAATACTGACATGTCTGTGACCTGAAACACTGTTTAATAGATAAGTATATGTGCGGCTGTGCTACAAAAACATGCACAGAATAAAATAGAGGTCAGCCAAGGTCCTCTACCCTCAGTGAAATTACCCGTTTACTCTAAATCACGCATCAGCACTAAAATTGCAGGGAGAAAGCACCCCTCCTCCCCCCACTACAGAGACAGATGGAAGAGACCTCCAGCTGGAGACTTTTCAATGTTTTTGTGGATAGAGCTGATATATCCAGAAATTAAAAGCTGTATCTACTCATTTTTTGCTCTTGTGATAAGTATGCTAATTGGATAAAACAAGCACAGACACTTGCAAATACATTGCTACAAGATTTACTGTTTAATATCCATTCCAGCAATGAAAATGATTCTGTTTGTGTTAGAAAAGAGAAGCCAAGGAGAAAGGTCATTATATTGTGTCTGCAGCTTTCATTCCTAATATGTGATTCTCATTTCTCAGTAAAGGGAAAATCAATACCCTCTTTAAGCTGCCTTGGATTCCAAAAAGATAGAGATTTTACCCACTGCATAGCAGTGATTTAGAGTGATCACAAGATATATTATGCCATGCTGTTTTTTACAAAGCTCTGAGGTTCATTTCAACATTTTTTAATTGTTCCATTGAGTCTTGTCTGGACTAGCAAGAAATGAACATTTTAAATGCTATGATTGTTTAGCAGAAATTTAACTCTTTCTTTTATGAGTTGCTTCTTAACACCTTACTGATCTCAGCAATGATTTAAGTGAAGGATTGTACTCACAAAGCTGGAAGGTTAAAGGCAGATATGGCATCCAGGATTCCTGACGATAATGAAAGAAGCTCATACGGGTTCATACAGTTACTAGGGCTTACATAGCAAGAACTTATGTCTGTAACAGACACACATGTAATTTGTTCCCACTTATTTATTTATTTATTTGTTTATAAGACCAGATTCTCAGCCAGCTAGGTTGAGAAGGCTGAGAAGAGAAGCTAGATCATTACTGAAAATGATGAAATAAAAACAAGTTTTAGGATAATTATATAAAGATGTGTTGCATGTATTCTGAAAATACCCTGCGATTTAGTTGACACACCTGGACAGAAACATCAGGAGCAATGGAGACTTGTTGTGGAGTAGGAGCTCTTTCTGCCAGACATGAGGGAGCAATTGGGCTCTCTGTAAGTAGGATGCTGGAGTCAGCACCTGGAGTGTAATCACTAACTAAACTAGGACATGGCACACTCCAGCATTAGTCACCACCAAAAACAAAAAATCTGAACAAAGAGAAGTGAGAGGATGTTTCTCATAAGAAGAAACCTCTTGCAAAAAAAAATATCATTAAGCTTATACAGATCAATATCACCTGTGACATCATAAACTCAGATATTCAGCACTAAAAATGCAAGCCCTATCTCCTTGGCATAAGGTTCCCATCTAACCATACACATTTAAACATGCACGCAGGCTTATCTTTAAGCATGTGTTTCAGAGCTGTGATGCACTAGGCATGGGAAGACTAACACAATTCTGATGAGCAGCTTCTTCCTGCAGTTGCTGGGGCATGCTGTACAGAGGGCTAGACAAGGCTGTACATGAAAGCCATTATCCACCACTTATGAGGGTTTTCAGATCTGGATCCAGATTCTGATCCTGACTCATCAACCCATAACAATCAGATTTCCTTAATTTCAGTTTCAAATTCCAAGCTATGCATTACTTTTTCCTATACTTCCTGTATTCATTTCTCTCTTCCATTTTTTTTAACATAAACACGGAATTTAAATTTGATATATGTAAAAAAATAAAAAAATGCCATTGCCACCTGCTCCTTTCCCCTCACCATCACTCACTAAAGACACCATCTGGGAATGACTAGCAACCAGAGCAGAGAGTGAGCAGTCCATATGTTAAAATTTAAAATTTGACAGCCCTATTCTGGCCTTTTCCATCACCCACTATTTTTCTATTTTATGGTTTCATTACTATAACTAGTCTCTGCAACATTTGCAAGGATTAAACCATTTTTGCACTGCACTTTTTTTTTTTTTTAAATTTTGGTTAAATATTTTGTTTAAGCTGAAATCCAGCAAATTATGTCCGCTTTCAGACTTCTTCATAAAATTTACTGTGAAAAGGAATGAGATATTTAGATATAAAAATGTGTGGCAATTACTGGAGAGCTAACATAAAATTATTAAACTAGAAAGAAAGATAAAAGAAAACACATCTCTCTCTCTCTCGTCCTCTGTTCATAACTCTTTGCAAGACCAGGAGGAAACCCAAATACCTCCTTTCCAATCCTCACTTCCATCCCAACATCCTATCTTGTGAATTTGCCTTATCATTTCCCATACATCTAAAGTGTTGGTGAAACTCCTATTGAAAAACAAGGGATGAAAAAAAAAGTAAAATGCGTTCATGACACTAAAAATTGAGAGCAGAAATTCAAAGGAAGACACTGTACCTGAAATAATGCTTGTTGCTTGTATAGTATTCCTGGACTCAATTTCAACAGACGAACTCCTCTTGTAACAGTGAAACTTGTAGATGCATACCTCTGTAAAGGTTTTTGGTGTGTATTCATGTGGGGGACATTATAATCTAGTCTCAGACAGATGGAGCAAAAATAACTTGGGAAAAAGGCCAGATACACAAACGTTTTTATATATACAAAACAAAGCCATATTGAAGCATTCCACCAAATATCGGCATATCTCATACATTTATCTTTGAATGGATTCATTTGTTTAAAAAGCACAAAAAGGTTCTGTGAGACTGTTTATGAACATCTGAAAGAAGTTTAGACATTGCAGGACTTTACTATTACATACTGAATAAAAAAGCACCCGATAAGACTCTTTGAAACTGAAACTACGTTAAGCATTTATTTTAAAATAAAACCTGCAACTACACTGATAAAAGCTTCCGACTGGTTTTGCACTCCTCTCATCACCCTTTCAAGGTTATGCAGTGCCAAAACAAATATTATTAATGCAACTCAGGAAGCTTTCTTACTAGCCTGACAGCCCAGTGGATATCTCAAGGATGTGCACAAAATCAAGAAAATGGGAGGAGAGAAAGATGAGATTCATAAGAACAACTGTTGGAGAAACACAATTCACTTTTTTAAAAGGTCTTATGAATTTCTTGGGCTTTATCACTTTAACATTCACTTTGTTAGCAATTTCCTAAATTAGAACAATTCTAAAATGTTTTAATTTTCTATAAGTCTATTTTTTTCTATTTTTAAACTTTTGTGAAGAGATGAGTGTATTTATAAAGTGTTTGATCAATATACTCTTTACTACCAGTCAAAAGTGAGGTGGTTAAGGATCAGATTCTATCATCTTCAAACCTCTGAATTAATCAGCAACATTTGCCACTGAGAAAAGGTTTACTTTGAGGTGTCTCTATTAGAAGCACAGCACCAGGCAGGAATCAGCTAGCACTATTCAGAGAGTTGTTTCTTTTATCCACAGAGCGTGCAGCTCTGAGATTTACAACTAAAGATCTAGCTGTGTTGTATCAGTGAAAACCTATCCTATAAAAAGCATGTATTTTATACCTGCTCTCCATCCTCCCCTTGTATTTTGGAGCCCTACTGGTGTGACAGCCAGCTGTGACCAGACTTGATTACTTGCTTCTCTCACTGAATGGCTGGATCACATCCAAGGCTTCTTATTTACAAGGCTAAAACTGAAACCAGGTCACTCTTGTTTGTATACAGGTGCTCTATTAGGAGAGATCCTTTAGGGAAACAATCTTTTATTTGAACAGTAAAAGACATTGATACTTTCTAATCTGAAAAGTCAGCAAAAATATTAGGGTCTTTCTTATGTTAAGAGGAAAAGTGGTGATGGAGTCACGAGTTTCTCAAATTCAGCGTTCTTTTCTCAGAAAGCACATATTTAGCCCAGGGAAACACCGGGAGTGAAATAAAACCAAAAAATACAACCGTTGCAACTACTAGTCCAAGTATTGCTTTGCCCAAAGCCAAAGCATTTAGCCAAGCTTTACTTTAACAATTTTTAAAAAATTATTTAGAATGTAATTTTCATTTATAGATGTGTTTTCTGTCTTTTTTTCACTATGACATGAGATAAGGAAAAATGCCTAAAATAATGTGTCATCTTTTGCACTATTATTTAATATTATGTTATTATGACATAACAACATATTTTGACTTTATGTTATTTTTATTTTATTGTGTAGTGGAATAGCAAAAGCTTTAATATTCTTCTGTTCTCTGAGTGGTGTTCTGTGACTTTCAAGCTGCTACTATCACCAGTAAGAAACAGTTAAACATTTGTTTTACTTTTGTGTTCAAAGTTCCTCTTGTTTCTTGTCACATCAAAATGTTTGACAGCCATATTTTGAAACCAGCACTCCATACTACTATCAAAAAACTCTGACATTTCTCTCTCTTTTTTTTTTTCTAGAAGTTAATGGGAAGATATCAATAAGAGAGAGGGGAACAAGATGCAATAGAATAAAAACCAAACAAAAATCTAATACAATCATATAAAAAGTGTTATCATGTTATCATGGAGGCATATATAAAATTTAAAACATAAAATACACATTTAAACAAAAACAAGGGTTCAAAATAAAGTTTTAATCAATGGTTTTTAGAAATAAGTTGATCGCTGAGTTTCTATGCAGTTTTAGAATTCAGAAATGAAAAATTTGTAAATGATTCTGGATGTTTTGAGGCCTTACCAGCTTATCCTTGAGCAGCCTCGGCAGCTATGGATCACATTCTGGTGCAGTTCTCACGTGATGTGCGAGCACCTCACAAACCTATCACAGCTCTGCTCCAGTAAGCATCACATGCTAAAGACACAACTAGCAGTACTTCCAAGGCTTTACACTATGTACACAAAACTTTAACTCACTGATCAGACTGTCTGTGTCATTAAGAATATTTTCTTCTAAGTTTTTCTTTTCAGAGCTGAAAATAGGAAAATTCAATGGGTAGGATTCATCCATTGCTGGGAGGTGCAGTGTTTGTCTAGTCTCTGTGGACTTTGCCTCTCTCTCAGGTAAATGGATTCACCATCCAATTTCCAAGTGTGAGGAAGACTTTCTATTGCCTTCCAGTATCTTCTCAGTATTTGGCAGTGCTCAACTACAGCAAATTCTCAGCTTAAGGGTGATATGCAAAAATCTCCCTTGAATTTTCACAGAAGATGCTCTTAATGGCACTTACCTTTTTCTGCAGAAATGTAGTCTCTAAAGCAAGAAAAAAAAAAAAAACAGAAAAGTTGCACTGTATCTTCAATACCACAGATAAAGGTGTTAAAGATGTTATGTTGGTACCGTATTGAATGATTTAATTAAGGTAAAGATGATTTTTCCATTATAAAAAGGGATTCTGAGGAGGTCATACTGCAGCTATTGCATGCTGCTTTGGGCTGAAGCAGGGCTTTACAACTAATTGCTCAAAAAATAATTTTAAATTCCTTACTACAAGACAGTGATATTTAGGCTGATACTTCTGCTAGTTCTTTGCACATCGATGAATTACTCCATCAGAATCTCTTTTCCAGTGAATCGCAGAATCACAGAATCATCTAGGTTGGAAGAGAACTCCAAGATCACCTAGTCCAACCTCTGACCTAACACTAACAAGTCCTCCACTAAACCATATCACAAAGGGCTACACCTAAACGTCTTTTAAAGACCTCCAGGGATGGTGACTCGACCACTTCCCTGGGCAGCCCATTCCAATGCCTAACACCCTTTCAGTAAAGAAGTTCTTCCTAATATCCAACCTAAACCTCCGCTGGCGCAACTTTAGCCCATTCCCCCTCGTCCTGTCACCAGGCACGTGGGAGAACAGACCAACTCCCACCTCACTACAGCCTCCTTTAAGGTACCTGTAGAGTGCGATAAGGTCGCCCCTGAGCCTCCTCTTCTCCAGGCTGAACAATTCCAGCTCCCTCAGCCGCTCCTCATAAGACTTGTTCTCCAGACCCCTCACCAGCTTCATTGCCCTCCTCTGGACTCGCTTGAGCACCTCCATGTCCTTCTTGTAGCGAGGGGCCCGAAACTGAACACAGTACTCGAGGTGCGGCCTCACCAGAGCCGAGTACAGGGGGACAATCACTTCCCTAGACCTACTGGCCACACTGTTTCTTATGCAAGCCAGGATGCTGTTGGCCTTCTTGGCCACCTGAGCACACTGCTGGCTCATATTCAGCCGACTATCAACCAATACTCCCAGGTCCTTCTCTGCCAGGCAGCTTTCTAACCACTCATCTCCCAGGCTGTAGCGCTGCTTGGGGTTGTTGCACCCCAGGTGCAGGACCCGGCACTTAGCCTTGTTGGACTTCATACAGTTGGCCTCAGCCCATCGGTCCAGCCTATCCAGATCCTCCTGCAGAGCCTTCCTTCCCTCGAGCAGATTGACACATGCACCTAACTTGGTGTTGTCTGCAAACTACAAAGGGGCGTTTTTATACGGATGATGTTACTTCTCTGTTGCAGACCTTGAAAAGTTTTAGCTAAGGATGTGGGGAAAATGAGGGGCATAGAGGATTGGTCTGTGCCTGAAACAACTCACTATGACCCAAAACACCATGGTGACAGTTTTGGCTGTGGGTATAGCCACATGACAATGCAAAGGGGAAATATGAATGGCATTGCAACTCTGGTGACCAGAAGACACTCCCATTGCTGCCACATCTCTCTGTTTTCATTACAGGGTTGAGGTAAAGCATTAGGAGAGGATGTTTTCTTATGCTACCTAGAGTTTGATCATTGAACATTTATAAATATCGGGATATGTGCACCTTCTTCCTTCACAAAGGAACATTCCTGCTGGCATAGGTCACCAGGGGAACAGCACAGTAAAAAGTAGGATAAGTCCTCCTGCTAAACTTACATAAGTACACTGGTCACCAGTCAGTGCCAGTGATGAGAGATATCTGGTTGATTTTTGCAGATGAATATATATTTTATTTTCCAGTTACCTTGTATGCTCTTCCTGGAACATGCAGAGCATGGCTTGAGGCACTCAGTAAAGGCAGAACATGGCCAAAGCAGATCTGAAACACCTAGGGACAGGTAACTGCAACTCCTCAGTGTTTAGCTTACCATCACTTACCTTTGCAAACTCTCTGAAGTTCTTTCAGTGCTATGTTTCTCTTGGATGATGGGCATAGGATGTATATATAGCTGTCACGACTCCCAGAAAGATGATTTTCTTACATGTACTCTTTGCAAGTCTGCTTCAGACTTTACTGAGATTTTTGGGAGCTCTGTCACTGCCTTCAGTAAGCTTTGGATCAGTCTCAGAGAGCAGTACCCGTCTGTAACATTCATAATATTTGTATAGGTGCAAATGGTTAATACTGCATAGAATAAAAATTGCTGCTGAGGGGAGACTTTCATTTGCTGAGGAATAACTGGGACCACAATTCTCTGATATCTGCTGGGTATAGAATTGCAGTTTTTAATATTCTAGAAGGCTTTCCAGCAATTTAACATCTTTGTTGTTACAAAGCTATGGTTGAAAATTATATAGAAAAAAAAAAAGAACATTCTTTTTTTTTTTTTTCCGGATAGTTAAATTCACAAAGAGTTTTTGTTGCTCAGTGCTGAGAATAGTTTGGGTTCTTTTGTATACTCATTAACATTTGTCCACAAAATCAGTGTGACTGATTAGTCTAGAATATAACATCAATTCTTTATTGTGGCTCTGGAAAAAGACTTGCTGGAAGATTAAAGCCTTTTTTTGTATTCACTTATTTCCTCATCAGCCAAAACCCATACTGCCAGGCAGCTTGTTTGTCTCACTGTTGAATGAGCTAATTTAAGATATAATTGAACAATCATTTTGGTTATATCCTAGTCACCAAACCTTAACACGACATTACATTGTATACACAAAGAATTTTTTGTTGAATACAATCTTATAGCTTACAGATTCATAATATTTCTGAAATTCAGTGCAGTTAAAGTGTTAAAAATGCTGGAGTTTATGAAAGAGTAAGAGTAATAGCTACTTTCTTGTTTTATAGATGCAGCAAATATTCAGCCAAAAAATATTTTTATTTTTAGCATTCCAAGCAAACTACTCAGAAGCAAAGATACAGTCTTTCCCAAGGTAAAGTTTTTATCGGTTCTACATGTAATTAGATACATGCATAAGGACTAGCCATGAAGAACTAGCACTCCAGCTACTCCATGACAACAGTGAAATGCATAGGCTGATCCTGCTCACTCTGAAGGTGATAGGAATCATACTGCCTCACCAAGTGCAGCATTTCTAGCATAAGCCAAATTAAAGAGAAAGCAATTTACTACAAGGCATCACTTAAAAAAGGATACAGTTAGGTGATATTTTCTTCCACTCCAGCTCAACTTTCCTGTTGATTCCAAACACTGAAGGCCAAACAACAATAGCTGTATGGAGGGGCTGGAGGCTATGTTCTCTCTCTTTCTGTCCTGTATGTGTTCTGGCTTATCAAAGAACTCCATGTGGAAGCTTATTTTTCACACTAGAAATAACTGACCTCTCCTCTGTACTTGAGTTGTAGACATAGTGTAAGACAGTACATAGGGTTTTTCATTTTCTCACTCCATGCCTTCAAAAGGATTACCAAATGATGCCTTTCTCTTTCTTGGCACTGGTAACAAGAAAATCTAGTAAATACTGGACACCTGGAAGTGGCAGATGTTTAAGTACAATTGATTTGAACAGTACAATGATAATTTAGAGCAGTTGAAAAGCAAGGAGAAAATACAAACTCCAGAGTCATAGTGCACTGACATGGGAAAAATTAGGCAAATATTTCTGCTCATTCCCTACTGGGACTGCCTAAGTAAATAAGGATTCATTAATCCTTAAAAACTCTGGAAAAGTTCTCGGGACAAAGAAAAAGTCCAAGTTCTAGCAATAGGCAACATTTAACACCAGAATATTTCATGCCTAACTCTATACTTAAACCTTTTGCTGCACCAGACAGGGATAAAGAAGGCCTAAGCAATGTGAGGACCTCCTGGCTGAGCCAGGGATTACGGGATTTTGTACGCTGCCATGGGATCTCTGCTACCCTTTAAGGGGATGTTACATGCATTACCTTTATGCCACACTAAGCCAGATGGCATGCTTAAGATGTTCTGTCCCACCCAAGGAACTACTGTATTTCACAGTCCAAGTCTTCCAGACATTATCTTACATTTTCCCCTCTCAATTTCATGTTGTTTGTCTGACAGATTATTACATTGTTCTTTCATCAAACATTTGTAGATAAGTATGGATACGGCTATATTACTGCAGATAATCTCCCCTTTACCTACTACACAGAACTCGATACATTTCTCTCTGGATCTGATTACATTATCCTTCTTTGGATTCCCTCCAATTTGATCCATATCTTTATACTTGATACACCCAAAATGTTTTTTTTCTGAGGGAATGTGTACTGTAGCTTTACATTGTTAGGTAGCCTGCTGACAAGTCTGTTTTATGACATGAGAGATTTTCATGTTGCTCTTGAGTATTTGCATTATTTTTTCCCCCACCTTTTTGCCTTGCAAGTGTAGGCCAACAGTTTTGTTCCTGCATGATTTAATCCCATTCACATGCTGCTTCCCCATATACCTGTTAATGCCTTTCCAGGATTCTCACATCCACAACATATTTATAATTTTCCCCGTCTTAAAATTCTGTATGAGAATTTGCCATAAGCAGTTTTTCTTCCTTTAGCAATGGTGATTGAATGATGGCACTCTAAACACCTTGCAAAGAACTGTGTTTTGCCATTTGTCACTGTTTTCTTCTTCTGATTCTTTTTTTTCTTTTTTTTCTTTTTTTTTCTTTTTTTCTTTTTCTGTGTTTCACTCAGGATGTGAACTCACATTACACTACTACATACAAACCAAATTGAAAATCTCCAAGTGACAACCTGGCTCCTACATCACAAAACTGATCCCTTACCCTTGATCAATAATATGTCATAGAACAAAGTATTAACCCACTACTGTCCCCTCATCTACGTAGCTCAATGTTTAGGACTGTTATCAACAGAGGTAACTGCTACCAGGAACAGACTGTGGTGGTTCCTTTACTGTAAGCAAGCAAGTCCTTACTAGTTTTGACCCTTTGTAATTCTATTAGAAAAAGGCAATTTGTTTTGTAAGGTGAGATCTGTTTTTTATAAACCCATGCTGTTTATTGCTCTTGGTGCTACTGCCCTGGATTTAGGTTTTTTTTTTTTTTTTTTTTTTTCCTATCAATATTTGTTCCATTATTTTAACAAGCAACACAATTATAGTTCTAGGCTTTGATCCTAAAATGAGCTGGGCAGGAGCTTTACAAGTGACAAAATTCAGTTAATTTCATGCCCTTTTTCACTCAGAGCCCTGTCCAACTAATATGCAAGTCACTGGATAAGTAACTTATTGACTTAAACAAAACTTAGGTAATATTTCAAAGACCAGTTGATATCAAAACCATTAGCACTCTTTCCTTAGGCTTTAAAGTGTTTTACCCTGGGTCTTACTAAAGGCTCAGCCTCAGTGTATTTCCTTCAATCTTCTTTTCCCTTACATCTTTCAGCCGGTGTTTCCTTCTTAGTCTTCCCATTTCGGTCTGTCTGTGTCTTCCTGAAAATCTACCTCTCTCCCAGGCTTTCCCTCTCCAGTATTATAGCTTTCGTTTTGTGTTGTTTCTGGATATGTGACCCCCTCATTTGCAAAGCTGCTTCTTTTTATTTTTTCTTTCTTTCTTTTTTCTTTTTTTTTCTCTTTTTCTCCATATGTTTATGTTCCCAGAAGTCACAAGCGTCAGGAATCACAGTTCTGTGAAGCACCAAACAGTGAGTGGGGTGGCATTATTCAGACCTCTTTGGCTTAGGAAACTGGGCTGAAAGTCCTCACAGAACACTTCAAAAAGGCTCCCACACAGTTTTCTACTTTCTCCATCCCAGTAGAAACCAGAAAGTGAGAGAGATTTCAAAGGGGAAAAAGGGGGAAAAGGGCATTATAAATGTTTGCATTGGGCTTAAGGAATGGATATAGGGTCAGTCTGGTTCTTGTTTCATCCGGTGTAATTTATATACCACTGTTGACAACAACAGAGGCCAACTCCACATTATGGATTAACAGCTTGGCAGTGAAGGACAGAGTCATTTATTTACTTTTCATTACAGAGCTCACAGGTTTTGGACTCTTACATAGGACATACTGGGAGATTTCTCTGTATTTTCCTAACATTTACTCCTAAGCAGATCTTGGAAGAAAAGGCAGGCTTTGATTTGTGGAACATTTGATATTCCATTGTGCATTAGATATTGTGTTTCTCTGGCACTTTGAACAACTGGCTTAAGGCAGAGAGACTAAATAATAATAAAAAATGCAGAATACATTTTAGGATATTAAAATTAGAATTAAGTAATAAAACAAGAGAAATATTTTATTATTATCTGTATGTGGAGACTTTGTGAAAAGGAAAAACAACCCAAACAACTCAAAGAATTGATGCGTAAGCTTGTAGTTAACTCAGAGCAATTGTTTATGGCTGAATCAAATAAAACTATAAATAGTTCATAATGGAAATAATGGTAGGTTCTCACCTGGTAAACTTAGCAAAGTCCATTAGAATGTGTAGTTTTAAGAACTGAAAGTTGCTTTTTCATTTGATATTTTGACCTTTGATTTCCCAGAACTGCTTGGTCATGACTTTTCTCTTTCCTAACGAATGCCACAGGAATTTGTGAATTTGCTTCCTAACCTGGGACGTGTTGGATGCTTGATCCTCAGTCAGACAGTGTCAGAGGTGGTAGCAGTATTCAGGGCTAATGTCAAGACAGATTCCATCACAAAACTTTCTCATTTCTTGCATTTATACAAGGAGAAAGAAATTTCTATGTTTTTAATATTCCCAGGCTTGTTCTTTATAAATTTATTCCCAGTTTAGCACAGGTCTGAATTAGGATTTGGGGAATGCTGGATTTTTTGTTAAATTTACAAAACATTTGGTTATGAATACTTGCAAATGACACCTTGCATTTCTAGGAGAGATCTAGGCAGAGGAAAAGACTATAAATGTTCACACATACATTTCTCCAAGATGAAATTGCAAGACCACCAAAGCCTGGCAAAAGAAAGTGAAATGAAGATGACTGTTCCCTTTTTTCCTGCAACTGCCATTATTCAGAATATTAAATAAGATATCTGACAGATGGAAATGTTTAGATTGGAGCCCAGAGAGAAGATGTAATACTATCAAAATGGATTCTACTCTACTTTCTAAAAGTCTACAATGCCTCTATTAAAAGAGCAAGAGGCAGAGTTACTCTAATGAAAAACATTATATTTTACATTTATATGGGACAGTGGAAACCGAAGTTTAAAACCACAAATTACTTTATAAACAATATTTTATAATTGAGGTTTGAAATGTCCAGATTTGAAGAAATATTGGATATTTTGAACAGAATTTATTATCCAGGGGAAAGGAGAGGTTGACACACAGACAGTTTTACTCTACTGAAAGATCTCAGAAGAAAAAAAAAAAAGTCATTGTGGAGTATATAATCATCAGATATGGGTCAAATAATCAAAAAGATATAAAATATTAGGAATTCATTTTCCTTTAAATTAGAGCTTGCTAAATTTCTTGCTCAGACTGACTTCAAAGTGCAATCTAATTATTGATGATTTATTTGTAAGATGAATAAAAAAATATTTCTGGAAATTAATTTTATCAAATCTGAATTATGGCCTTACTTTTAGTAAAGGACACGTCTTAACAGGAGACAAAATAGCAGGAGATTTACTGACATAATTAGTAGTTACAGCAATCTGACTTTACCTTAATAAAGAGTCATGGTTAAAGATCATCTACACTGCTTCATTGTGATGTTTGAGACTGAGGCAAACATCATTATCCTATTCCTTTTCATGGTGATGAATGAAATAGTATGGAGCATTTCAAAATGGTAAATGTTAAGGAACATAAGAAAGTTGTATTATTTTGTTCTTCACCATATAAAATGTACCCCACTGCTTTTGAAGTAGCTTCATCTGAAAACATTTTAAACAAAAAACTCTGATAGGTGATGTGTCTGAAGGTCCTGTCCTCACTCAAATATGGCATTAGAAAATGTCAGTCATGCTGAACGCTTCATCTCCCAGAGCAGTACATGTGGTACTTGCCATTCCTGGGCTGTCACAGATATTTCCTCTCTAGCAGAATTCATCTGCAACAGGGCCAGTATCTAAGAGGTTTATTAATAAAAGATTATACCACCACCATATTCTCTTTGTGTTCATATAAATAATTGAGGCATAAAGGAATTCCCTGATCCTTTCTACAGACTTGAAAAAAATATATAGTGCAATGTCAAAGAGGCTTATGGTAAATCAATCTCCTTACATTCTCTTATTAAAGACACATGACAAGTTACTGAAGTAGAGTGAAAAAGATTGCCGGAACAATCAGATACAGGATACAAAGTGAAAAGAAACATAGGAGACAACACAGACACAATATCCAGCAAGGAAACAAGAGGAAGTGATTGTATTGATGCTAATGCTGGTCAGAAGGTAAATATGTTTTATGAAACATTTTACAGTCTTTCTCTTTTTGAAATAAAATTAAATCTCTTTCACGGAAAGTGTGCCCCAAAACACAGAAAGAGCTCAACTCAGCAGCTTGGCTCTGATGTGAGGCTGGAAAGTTTCTTTCATGCTGATAAGTCACAGCAGGGCCTTGGCAGGGTCTGTGCTCTATCCTGGGAGGGGTGGATGTTCTATTCTTAGTTCTGAATTTGAAAAAAAAATAAAAAGAATCATGATGAATGAAACCCATGAAATCCATTTTCCAAAAAGGTTCAGAACCAAATTCCATTGCTATAATTTTATCAATTTCAAATGAGCTATTCTGATTTGTACGACTAAAACAGAGAGAGAAACTTCATATATTATAGGTGACAGCTAGCTATTTCCTCTCCTTGTTCATCATCTTCCTGTCACTTTAGAAATCATATGAATTAAACCTTCAAGCAAACTCATTTCCCATTTTTTAACTTTTCTCTCATTGCACCTTAGTCTAAGGAAGCACTGTGCAAAACTGCAGGATTGCAGATGCTGATTGCGGGATGCCTGTAGATTTTAAAAAAGGTTTCTAAAGGTCTAAGTCACCAACATATTTCCCATTCTTGTAAATAACCACCACTTGTATCAATGGCCTAAGCTCACATGCCTGATTAAAGCCTCTGAGTAACTGCAATTATATGTCATAGTTACCCTGGCACAGTCACATCTGACGAAGATACAAATCAGTTCACCATGAAGGACATGCCTGACAATTTTAATTAGATGTCAATTTGCAAAGGCAGTCAGGAGAAGTTAATATCTCCTACAAAAGGAATGAAACTAGAGAAAGGCCTGAGCATCAGAACCAGTCAAAGTCATATTCCATAAAAGTAATGGACAATATTTTCATGTACAACTCCTGTATGTATAAAAAGGTCCATAAATAGGTAACATCATGCCATCACACTAACTGACCATTAACTCAATTCCACTGCTAAAGATAGATAGATTAAAAACCTGACAGAGATGAAAGAGGGCCTTCAGACTACTCAAAACAAGTGTTTCAAGATCTTTTTAGACTCAAGCAGTTTTAACTTTCATTTATTCTCCGATTACTGTTAAAGAGGAACAGCAACAAAGATGAACCCATTAAATATCTGTTCATTAACATGGAATGATTTTTAGACTTTTACACGAAAACTGGCTACTGTATTACAGGAAATGTTGCATGTTTAAATAATATATATATATACAAGGTCAATCCTCTATTGATAACATAAGCATTCTATCAGGCAGTATAATAATTCACTGTGTTTGTAGTTTCATTGGTTTGGGAAAAAAAAAAGATTATTCCTGTGTCAGAAAACAACTTATCCTACTAATTAACTGTTCATCCTGTAATTTTGTTGCCAAACTATCTCCCTTACAAATGTATTTATAAACTGCTTCTACTGTGTGTTTCACATCACACTTTGTGTACCTTACTCTATTGATGAACTTACATTGTTTTCATTTTATAGTGCCCCCAAAGCTTAGAAATACTAATGTGATTGAAGTATCCTAACAAACAAAGCCTGACTTCACTGATTTCTGGTAAGATTAAGCTGCCCTAAAGTACTCCCATTCTGTAATTACAAAAGTTATATACTAATACAAGAATACTAAGTCAACTGCTTACACAATTCCATTAGAAAGTGCTGATCCTGTAATAAACCTTTAGAACCTTTCAAAAACTTAATTTGTTCCAACATCTACAGTATGAGTACCTGTTATAAAAACAAATATTACATTCAGTTGGGATCTTCACAAGCATAATTGTTAGGGTTTTTTTTTGTTCATATATTTCCATAGTCATTAGTGCCAAAAGACTTAATAAAACATACAAATTCCCCAAGAGTCCCCCCCCAAATTACAGCATTACAGCATTTCCAATAGTACAACTATTCTGCAAGGCTACAAATGTTCTAAATCACATTAAAAAGTTTCTAAAGGGCAATATATATATATATATATATAAACAGAATATGTAGTGTGCCAAGAGCACCCTCTTTGTTACTTCACCATCCAGCTGCATGACAGCCCCTTTGCTGTCTTCTAGTCTCACCTGTAGATTTTTTCTGCTCTCTCTCCCACCTGTCTGCCTCTGGGTTCACTTCTCCTCTAGGGAATTATAAATCAAATTAGAGTATATATGATTCCCTTCTGGCAAAAAAAAAATAATAAAAAAAAAAATGTTATCAAGATCTTTATAAAGCCTCAGGCACTATGGAAAAGCTAGAATGCAAGGCTATGTAAGGCTAGAAAATGCCTCAGGCTCACGGCAAAGGTCAGCATGTGAAAATGTAGACATGTGTTATGGAAACTGAAGAGCAGAGGCATTTCCAGGACTCAGAGGACTGCAGTTAGGACAGTTAGTTCCTCCATGCTGAAGGAGGACACAGAAGTTAGTTTATCACCTGAGATCTCAGAAAAGCCCCTCACAGGGAGAGATACCATTTTTAATAAATATAGTAGATCAGATATTGAGTCGATGGTGCAATTGAAAATTGCAGTGGTCTTTGTGAAGAACACCTTTCCTTTTGTGTGAAAATAAATAGTGAAATAAAACCTTTAGGCAGTCCATTCTTTTAGTCCTCAGGAATTGAAGGACTATACCCTCTGTATAACCCACTTTTTTTTTTTTTTTTAAGGCATTTGACATAAGGTTTAGAACTACTTACTTGTCACTGAGCTAGATAAGAAGGCTAAAGCATTGTTATTTGTGTTGCTATAACACCATGTAGATGGCTAAACAGAAAGCTTATTAATTCTTCCATATAAAAAAAAAAAAAAAGGTTCTTCAAAGAAATCTGAAAGAAACTCAAAGAAAAGGTATCTTCAAATGAATGTGGAAAAGTTATATCTTCCAGTCCAACTGGATTTTAAAAGGTGCATATGCTACTTTTGTGAGGATTTGATAATAATCAAGCAAATGCACCTCTCTAGAAACTTCATCACTTGAGATACTTGCACTCCAGAATCTACACCTCAGTAATACAATCATAGAATCATAGAATATCACCAGTTGGAAGGTTATCCTTCCACACAAGGATCATCAAGCTGAACTCCTGGTTCAAAACAGGACTACCCAAAAATCAAACCCTATGTCTGAGAGCACTGTCCAAATGCTTCTTGAACTCCAGCAGGCTCGGTGCCATGACCACTGCCCTGGGGAGCCTGTCCCAGTGCCCGACCACCCTCTGGGTGCAGAACCTTTCCCTAACCCCCAGCCTGACCCTCCCCTGTCCCAGCTCCATGCCGTTCCCTCGGGTCCTGTCGCTGTCCCCAGAGAGCAGAGCTCAGCGCCTGCCCCTCCGCTCCCCTCGTGAGGGAGCTGCAGGCCGCCATGAGGCCTCCCCTCAGCCTGCTCTGCTCTGCGCTGAACAAACCAAAGGACCTCAGCCGCTCATCATACATCTTGCCCTCTAGGACCTTCACAATCTTCATAGCCCTCCTTTGGACACTCTCTAATAGTTTGATGTCTTTCTTATACCGTGTCACCCAAAACTGCACACAGTACTCGAGGGGAGGCATCACCAGTGCAGACTAGAGCAGGACAATCCTTTCCCTCGACCATTTAGCCATGCCATGCTTGATGCACCCCAGGGTACAATTGGCAAAAAAAATGAGGACTATAAGACCAGTTAAATATGATATGTTTCCTTTGAAAATGATCTAATTTTTAACCTGTTTTTCAGAACCTTTGTAGTCCTTGTCTCCCAGTACAACAAATAGGGTTCACAAAGACTTGGAGGGAACTAACCTGACAGGCTTCTTTCAGTGCTCAATACAGACAGGTAAGTCTTCATGGGACAAATTAAGATGCTATTGTAGGATCTCTGAATTACCCCTGGAGGAGATTCTTACTCTCAGTCTCCCAAAGACAAAGGAAAGTGAGGACACTGGTCTTTCTAGAAAAAAGTTAGGCTTTGCAGGTCCCCCTCATGTACCCCTCATGAAATGCCAGAGAACATTTCTCAGATCTCAGCACCACTGTTGACTTGCAGTAAAGGTTGACAGTTCTGGGATCAAATAAACTTCAATAAGAATTTCCATCAGATTAAGAAATTAAAGGTCCTAAGGCAATACCTTTAGCAGCTCATAGGAAGCTTCCTGGGAAATGACCCACAAAACAATAAATTCTGTATTTCTGAACTACTGAAAATCAAAACAAAGATTTTTGTTTTAATTTGAAGTTGCCCAAGTAAAGTAATTCATATGCTAATATCAGGTCATTGTGTGAAGGACAAAACACTAAACTTATAGATAATTTCTTTACTATGAAAACTTCTTTGAAGTTGTATATTCTTGCCATAGAAAGGAAGAAAAAATGCCATAGTTTGAAAGGAGAAACATGGGAGATACAAAGAAAGAGAAAAATAGGGGAGAAACAAAACAGAAAGAAGGAAAGAATGAAAAATAAAATAGACTGAAACTTAACTGTTTGGGTTATTGCGTAGTGTATTTTAGTCTTCTAAATGTCATAATCTAAGGGAGTCAAACAGAAAGGCATGAATACATTTTTGTAAATGAGTATCGAATGAGATGTGTCCCTCAGGCTCTGGAAAGTTGTCAGTGCAATTTTCTATTTGTCCTAGAACAGTGCTTCTTATAAAAAAAGAATCTCAAACTTAAGAGAAGGAAACTCCATGTCATTTTAACATTTAACTTCACAATGCAGTGCAAAGCAAAATGGCAGCACAGAGAACATTCCTAGAAATACAAGGAAGAAGAGCAAGTACTAATCTCTTGCAATCATTAAATTCTTTGAATATGTGAGATGTAAAACAATAATGCTCAGAAGAATTTTCCATCCATAGCATTGCAGATAAAATTTTGCATTGATTTGTCAGGAAATAAATTCATGTGTAAAAGATTTTTGTGAAAATAAAACAGGAATTTTAAATAATAATTTCAAAGAGTTATCAAAACTTATTATTTCTTGTGTGAAACGCTTCATCAGCAAATTTTCTCTGAGGTTATTACAATTTAAAAAAAGTAGAGATATAATTTGTGAAAATGCTCCTCGTAAGTATGATCTGTATAGAGGAATACAGGTATGTGCATAACCCAGTATAATTTCCATGGGCATATATAAAGTAGGAATTTCCCTGGATGTCAGTAGCATCCTGATCAAAAGACAGACCAAAAAATAATAATAATAATAAAAAAAATTAACTGAATTTCAATAGTGTGCACAGAGCACACAAAATAGGTTTAATTTGTATGAAATATGTTCCTGATATATTTTGAAGTAAATTAGTATAAATTAACCATATTAGGAAGAATAAGGAAAAAAAAAAAAAAGCATATTGCTTCCTTTATGTACCATAACATTTTTTGGATATTTTCCAAACATTTACCAGAAAAATTGCTGCAACACAGTATATAAAGTATCTATATATTCTCCCATCCCCTCCAGTATTTCTCTCCCAAATAAAATAGAACTTATGCTTATGACAATATCTTCCACACTTACACTCGATATATCCAATATACATATTATTTTTTTCTGCTATATATCACTTTACCATATATCACATTTTCATACATATACATTAGACATAATCAAAATATTTCAGAACATACTGCTTCTACCATAGGAAACACAGGAAAATCTGCCATCAGTGGTTACCCAAGAGACCAACAAAAAAAATTAAATAAATCATTCCTTAACAGTGGTGGTCTTTTTCTGAAGTCAAAGCAGCAGAGTACATTCAATACCTATGGGAATACTTTGGTTTCATTTCTTTAAGAGAAGAACTGGCTTAAACAGGGTGGTCCCATGAATAACTCCCTGTCTCACTTACTCTATGATAAACTCAAATAATAACATAATAAGCCTAACATGTATGTAACACAACCCCATCTGGGCTTGACTGTTTCTAAAGGTGCATAGACCAGCAATTTTAAATGCAAAACTGGCTTACCATTCATTCTTTTGGTCTTTTTTTTTTTTTTTTAATAGTCAAATAAAAAAGTAATTTTGAACAAAATAAAAATATGTTTTTGATTTTTTTGCTAACAATTGCTTTGCAGTTTCTTTACAATTGCCTACATTTTTTTTCTTTTTC
Organism: Anser cygnoides; assembly: GCF_040182565.1. NCBI lineage: Eukaryota > Metazoa > Chordata > Aves > Anseriformes > Anatidae > Anser > Anser cygnoides. The sequence goes on along the minus strand of NC_089873.1, from coordinate 106,794,637 downwards.
TTTTTTTCAAAATACAAGAAAATGCTCTTTATTGCTTATATTTTTTCTATTTGCAGCCTTTATCAATAACTGAAAGGGGGGGGGGGGGGGAGGGCGGAGGGGGAGAGAAGGTATGAGAAATAAAACAACCTTAAATCTTTCAAATATTCCAGATTTATTTATCATAACCTTTACGTCCTCACACATAGTCATCATACCCAAGACCATACTCAAGACCCTGAAACTTTTACAACGCTAATTTCTGAATTGATAACCATCACCCTCCCAATATGCCCCCCTCTCTCCTCCATCCCTTGAGAGCATCCTCAAGACCTTTGCAGTTTTTACTTAAGAAGTTCTGGTAAAGTTGGACACTGGATACCAGAAAAGGAAGTTAGGAAAGCAAGAAAGAAGGAATAGCAGAGGCACAAGAACATGGGGAGTAAGTGGAGAGGCAGCAGAGAGGAAACACAAACACGTTTGGGGAGAAAAAGAAATTCTAGAATCTCAAGTAACAGCTGAGAAGAATGAATATATAAAGACTCATACCAGTCAGCAAGTCTCCCCCTAACATCAGCTTCCTTCCTCTCTCCTGGACAAGTGAAGTGGAGACTGGATACCCAGGCAGAACTTGAGTTGACATTTGGGACTCCATGAGACACAGGCATAGGCAAAATGGAGGCCTCCAAGGGGTCACAAATTTCACAGCTAACTGTGAGAAGGCCAAAGGGCTTTTCTTGCTTTGCTTTGCTTTTCATTTTACCACCCCTGGGGCTCTCAAAATAAAGCTTTGAGCATAATAAAAACACTTTCCACTACAGTAGATTGTTCTTACCAACCACAAAAATCCCCTACATGCTCTCTTTCTAGTGCTAAGAAGTACTTGCAGAAACTGTTTGCAGCTGCCAGGTCCTGCAAATGATCTTCAAAAAGTGACAGTGTGTTAGAGCCCACACACTTTCAACATGAGTTGCAAGCTGAGGATTTTATCTGCTTTTGGTCTTCTCTCAGCTCATGCCTTTACAGGCCAAAAGAGTGGTCAAGAACACCTTCTCTTTCCCTCTCCAGACACGTGTACAGATTTTTGGCCAAACAAGGCCATGTGCAGTGCTGTCAAATGCAGGCAGCCTCACTATTATTAAGCTTTTCTTGCTCCTAGACTAAAGGAGCTGCAATTTGATCAGTGTCAGCCTGATGATGGAGGCCACCTGGACCACTTTATCCTCCAGACACCTGGGTCTCTGGGCATTTTATCCCCCGTGGTCACCATAGGAAAACAAAAGCTTTGTAAAACCTTTCTGGGCACTTTACAAGGGATGGCAGCCACTCTCCAGAAGGTCTTCCAGCAGTAATTTAAGTATCAGTGACTGCAGTTTTATTGTTGCATTAAAGAAAAGCCAAGACATGGCTGTCAGTGGGAGGGGGACAGGATGAACTTCATGGTATCCGGCTGAGCACACCCAACACCTCCCTGGGCAGACCCGTGAGGTGGGCAAGGATCTTGGCTGGCCTGAAGCCAACTTGCACCCATGTGTATTGTGCCTTTTCCCAGTGAAAGCAGCTTCTAGGTCTGGCTGACTGACCAGACCAACACAAAGAAAACTGCAGAAACTTGTCAGGACTGAGAGAACAAGTGAGACAACTCTTTACAGCAAGAGCCCAGGACAGCTTAAAATAATCATGGAAGAGCAAACAAATAGTTCTGAACCTACTTGTTTTGTAGCTTTTGTGCTGAATGCTTCTTAAAAATAGTGTCCATAGAAGAAAATTTAGGAGAGTTGCATTCATCTTCAGAAAGATCTTAAATTTCAGCTGAGGGACAGGTAAGATAAGAAAAGTCTGGACAATCTTACTATTCTGCTGTTAAGAATTTCCCATCTAAAATTATTCTTATAAAGTAATATTAAGGACCTTGGTCACTTACTTTCTGGGGCTGACATTTTTGATAAGCTTACAGAAGCAGATTTTTACCAGAAGGGACTTAAGAATTTTCTACTTCATAGTAAAAATCTGTCAGGACATCACAAGTAGTTTTTCAAGTATGACATTAAAATAGCTTGGGAGTAATATACTGGAAACCCAATGGTTGAAAAAGCCCCCAAAAACATCCAAAAAAAAACCCCTTGAACTCAGACTGATAAGCAGAACCAGATGGCACAGAAAAGTAGGAAGCCCAACCTGGCCCTCATGCCCCAGCACCTTCCTCTCCGCCCAGCTTCTCAAGTTCTAAGAATCCATAGGATCAAAACCAACATTTCTACTTCTGCTGTTTTAAAATATTTTCTAAAACCTAAAGTAATTTTATAATAAATAGGTTTGCTTTTTGGATGAGACTTCATAAGCCAAACGTTAGTCTGGAATGAGTATTTATAGTATAATTTTAAGTCCCTGAAAACAGAGATTTATATATATAATGGAAAGGTTGACGAGTTCTTGCTGTAGCTATATCAGCAGACAGTCCTATAATAAAGGGGTGTCATTTTAACAAGAGCACTTATAATAGCAGGATAATGTAGTTAGGAAAAAATTAACTTTACAAGGTGAATGTACAATTTAACACAAATACTCGTGCCAAAAAATCAAACAGGAGATCAAAAGAACAGTCCATTTAGCATACATTTTCTCAGAGACAGTCTGATTTTTATAGACTTTTACTGAGAAGTACAACGTATCGTTCAACAAATGAGAACTTCTAAAGACTTAATCTATTTTAATAATCGTGTTACAAAAAGTTATATTTACTTGGAAAAAGCATATAAATAGTATTCAACAGATTAATAAATTCAATCAATAATAGTCAGTGGACTAACAGTATAATATTAATAAGAGGAGATGTACATGCAAGTTCAGTTTCAGGATATTTTTATGCTTTTCAGTTGTTGTATCATAATGTCCTCTTACAAATTAATCAAATTAATTAAAAAGAGGACAAGTTCTGATTCCACATAATAGTTAGGAAACCCTTTTGCAATATCTGGGCAATCCTAAGAGGAAATCTGGGATTTGTGTTACAGATCACACAAAAAATCTGGGGGGGGAAACAACACACACAAAACCTCCAAAACAACAGAAGTATTTCCTTTCTCTCTTGTATCAGCATAATCAGCATAAAGCCAGAAAATTAGCTTTGTACAAGGAGGCTGCAGTGGAGATGATCTCCCCAGATCAAGCCTGGAGGTGAGCCGGCAGACATCAGATACACCAACCTGTATCTACCTTTCAAAGCTATAGCTGGTGCAATGGTCACAGCCCCAAAACTCCACCCAAAAGAGGACTCCTATAAACAACTAAACTACCAGCACATCTCTGTCCCATTCTCTCACTTCTCTTCTGGCTAGTCTCTTCAAGCCATGTCAGAGATCTTCCACCTAGCACAGACAGAAGTGTATTTCACAGAGTGGGCTGCAACTCTCCCTCTAAGTCCAGCTGATGACCCACATATGCCAATTGTTTTTTGTCAGTGCAGCATATCACCCACTACATCCTACAAGCCCTCACTCAGACCATGGCTGCCCATACAGCCCAGCCCAAAGTTCTTCTTTGGTGGCAGACTGTCAGGTCTTCCTACAGCATCAATCTGTGGAACAGTGACAAGGGCTAGACCTAAAAGTGATCTTTCGAAAGAGAAAAGAGTTACTACAGGCAAGTACTTTACTGAAGTACTCCTTGTAGGGCAATGAACCTGTCAGTCAATAAATACACAAAAAGCCCTTGTTCCACAAACACTTACACACCTGCTTAAATTTAAGCCTCTGACTAGTCCCTCTGAGTGACAGTGGGCTTCTCACGTAAAACTAAAAAAAAAACCTGTACATGTTTACATGATCAGGAAATGCACAAAAGTTGCTGGTCTTCTCCCACACCCTCCAAAAGAATTAAAAGCAAGCCCTCCCAATTTTTAAGATTCATTGTAAAAGAAGACTACACTGTGTGTAAGAAAGGCAATCTGAGACAGAAAAGAATATCTATCTGATTTTTCTTCACCCTTATTTCATATTCAGTGTTCTCTTTTGCTTTCTCTTACTTTTTATTGCTTTATTTGTTTCCATAGATGGATGAACTTTTAGTCTCTTACTTTTTTCTAATGTTCACAATAACATTAAACAGCCTGAAACTGCAGTTGATTATTACTCCCACTGTGCATTTAAAAATCATTTTCTGGGAAAAGAAAATATGGTATACCCCTTGACTGCTTAAATAATGGGCTCAGGTCAAGATTAAGTCTGCAATCAAATTTTCCCCTAGGACCTCTTCATAAAACTTATTGGCATTCATTTATTTCTTCCCCTGAAGTGATACTTTTAAAACTAGATGTTAAGACCTAGAGCCAGTAAGTGTAATACTGCTAATCTGAGAAGGAATCCATATCAGAGAATCTCAAGTGTTGTACAGTGACCAGGCAATGGGTCCCCAAAACCTGTTAGTGCAATTGCAAAGACGCTATAATAAAATGGGAGAATCTATTGTGGGCTTTCAACAACACCATAAAATAATTACATTTATGCACACTAATTGTATAAAAAGAAGCTTCTTTATATACAGGCATTTTAAGTAACATGTAACACGTTTAATTAGCTAGAAATATATGTAAATTATTTTTAACATATAAGTATATATATTTAAGAGTCATGGTTCCAGATGGGTGCTTTAAATAACTGTTTGGACAACTGCAATCTGTGCAAGGTGAAAAGTGCAACAGCAGCTTTCCAATAATTCATTAAACAGAACTGGAGGATTAGCTGGTTGATATATACACTCTGCAAAAACATGCTACAGAAAGACATAGGTTCTGTCCATCATACAGAAAATGTTTTTTAAAAAAATATTTTTACCTAGAAAGTGAATAGTGAATGTTGGTGTTTTTTCTCTAATATCAAATGAAAATTATTCCTCTTAGATTCTTCATGATCTGGCTCATCTATTCTTTGAAGCAAGAGGCATCAGCAGTTTCCCAAGACACAAAAACTGGCTGATTTTTTATAATACAATGAGTCTGTTAGAGACATTTTTCTTTGCTAAAATCTCATGCGGCTTGCAACCATTCTTTTCATTTTTTTTCTGTTTAGAATGCTCCATCAGCAGCTGAAAGAATATACATTAACTATATAGCAACATGTTTCACTGTCCCATTTCCAGATTTCAAAAACTATGACATAAATTCAATGCTTGATCCTGAGACACTCACAGACACTCACCTCTTAATTTTTAAAGAATCAGAAAACCAATGAAAGCCCATATCTCACAGTACCTCGTTGGCATGCTCAACTGAACTCAAACACTATTGATCAGCTCCTGTTATTGGATATTGATTTCCCTGCAAAAGTGACTAATTCCCTTCAGAAAGTGGGGTAATTCAATGTACTCACCTCGCAGTGCACAGGTGTTTCCCATTAAAAACCATAAGGAAACAAGTACACGTATTTAAGAAATGAGTTGTGTTTCTGTGTGCATGTTTGTTCCATAAAATGATTTTTTTTTCCACCCCATGAAATTGAACAGCCTTGTGTCCACTGCAGACAACGGAAAAAAGTCATTGACTTCAACATGCTTTACATCAGGCCCTCTGTACTTATTTCTAGCTGTTCCAGGCACAGTTTTCCAAATGCCTAATGTGGAGTTAGTCACTTGAAATCATTCAGGGCTTTTATAACACTTCATTATGTATGATACCGCTTCTTTCACAATAAATTCTTTCAAATACGGCTTTTGTTCAGAGACACAAGCTCATGATTAATTCAGTATGTGCATGCAAGAACTGCACCCTTTTCTACAAAAGGTTAAAGGTGAATTTGCTGCAACTAACACCTGCAATTAAATCACCAAGTTAATTTCATGTAAGAATATCAGTAGTTTATTTTGGGAAAAATACTTATATGAAACATTGTGGAAAACATTCAAGAGCGCAAATTTACATAGCACATTATTAAGATTTATTGCCTTGAATTTGTGAGAGCATAACAAAGAATAATCAGACTTTTTAAAACCAGAGAAGGAATGCTGTTACCCCAAGAAAAACAGTGGAATTACCTAAGTCAATAGCTCTCTCCTTGATTTCTTATATGGCTAGATCTATACTAGACTCTTCTTTAACTCACTTTTCAATGCGTTTCTTTGTAAAATTGTGAAGAAAGAGCACATGTCAACAAATCAAGTAGTATTCAATCTATGCAATTTAAAATTAAGATGCATAAATGCTTCCCTACTATCCAGATTTCAAGATAAAATGATCACATAATCTTGTCTGTCCCTATCTAAATGTAGGATTTTCCAAACTTAATCACTGTTGCTTACTCTTTCTGCTCTCTAATCTAGGTTTCATCAGATTGAAATTCAAATTTTCTTTCTCCGATCAGTTATTTGACTCTTAAGAGATTGAAGGTGTTGCATTGTTTCTCTTTGACATATGTCTAGATTTGCATCCATACTTTTGCTACTTGGAAACTTAGCACCACTGCAGTTATTTATCTGGTTTCAAAACTCTGCGGACTTTTTGTGGATAGTTCAGACATACACAGATCTCAACAGCAGAAAGGATCATCCATTGACAAACATCTGTCACAGCATACCACAGTTCATAAGACTGCTCTTCATCAGGTGCTGTTTTAAATTGAATGGTTGTGCTTGAATTAGCTTGTTTTTTATTTTTTATTTTTATTTTATTTTTTAAGAAAAGCAAACAAATAGCAATACCAGCATAAAAGTAGGGACTTTTATTTTATTTTTATTTTTATTTTACTTTTACTTCATCTATCATATTTCAATTCTCCAAAAGTTCATTATAAATAATATTATGTAAATTATTGTAACAGGTGTTAAAACAGGGACCTTATTCTCTCTTAAACAAGACAGCTTGTCAAAGGATGAGATAACTATTTAAATACCATTGATGAAAGATTTCATTTGTGATAAGTACAATTCACTGTCATCCACCTTGGGGGGGATACCAGAGTGATTAAATCCTTTTCAAAATTACTAGGCAAGGTACTTCCTCCCCAGGCTATTCCCACTCTGCTTTCCCATATGCAAGGAATTCACTGAAGTTCCACTCCTGACACAAAGGAAACAGGCATTACTACTGAGAAAATATCACCCTTCAGAAAACAATTCCTTCAGAGGATTTTCCCATAGAAAGGAGTTATGGACTTGGCTTAAAGAGTGATCAAGTCAAGCTACGGCAGACTTCTAGAGAAAGTCCCAATACTCAGGTACCTCCATTGTATCCCATTGGTCCTTGGTTCATGATGAACACACCCCTCCTAACAGCTGGGACAGCTGTCCTTCGCTTACATATTCACTAATAAACTATCAAATTGGAATCCAAATATTTTATCTAAGGATTTTTATACCTTTTTATTTTATTTTATTTATTTTATTTTATTTTATTTATTTATTTTATTTTATTTTATTTTATTTTATTTTATTTTATTTTATTTTATTTTATCTTATCTTATCTTATTTTATTTTTTTTATTTATTTATTTTTTTGGCAATTAGCAAACATTTGTCTCAATTCCGCTACAGCAAAAAAAGGAAGAAAATACATTTTCTTGTCTTCTAGGATATTCTTACAGGATAGTGCACGAATAAACCCTTCAGGCAGAATAGAACAGAATATTACAGAAACTAGTTAACATCAACATATAAATGGAAAGCTCAAAATGAAGCTGAGTCTATCACACCAAAAAACGTACTTAACTTACCCGTCTTAGACATACATATGCACACACACAAGTATTGTTAGCATGACTAGAAGGAGTTGCAACTTTACAGCAGACTGGGATTTTACTTCTTTATTTAGTTGGGCACAACATGCCAAGGAGTTAACATTCTTTTTCTACCTGTCTTAAAGTAAATGCAGGTGAGTTTTAGTAGTTGTTTTAATAGAGTGCAGTCTAAAATTTCTAAAATATTGTGACAAGTGATAGCCTATTCTTCTTTATTGTCTCTTCATGCATATGTAATAAAATGGTACATTTTTTTAAAAATATGAAGGATTCCCTCATCCTCCCCCTCCCATCTCTCAACCTCTGATGTCATATTCTTTGCTAAGGAAGAGCTGATAGAACTAAGACAAGCATTAGCTTTGTATTCTCCATACGTTGTTTGTTCCTTCTCTAAAGTTATAGCAATGGTTTATGATGTGCCTAATTTCTCATTAGAACTGTAATGGTTCTAAAGAGAGTTACTAGGTACTGAAGAGAGACACTAGGTACTGAAGAGAGACCAAACCTGTAGGCAACCTCTATGTCTCTGCAACACAGAAGTGGTAGGCTCATCAGTAGATGATGAATTACATAAAATTACTATTGTATACTGAGTAAGACACGCCTGAATGCTCTACATCTGGCATTAAGAGTTTTTTAAAATGCTATCCAGCATTTATTTTGCTTGGAGGGTGTGTTTCTCTACTAGAAGTTCTCCCTATATATTAAAACTGCTCTCCTGGCAGGGGCTTGAGCCAGCTGTTAATGGTTTTGTTGCTGGGAAAATAATAATAAAAAAAAAGATCGTGTGTCCTTGATGTGTCACTGGTATAAATAAATATTTTCAGAGAAGGATGTGAGTCTAGATGCTATAATTTTTGCTTGACAGATTAGGACAACTGCGTTGAGAGCATCTGACAGCTAGATACAGACTGATTTATAAGATTGAGTAGGGAAGCATGACAGACATATATACTTATTAAAGATACATTTATAAAATGTCCCAGTGTAATTTGACAACTCTGCTGGCTAAAGCCTCAGGAAGTCTAAAAATATTAGTTTGTTCATAACATCATGGCACTATGTATTCAGTAGGAATTAAAAATCAGTGGTAAATAGTTTTAGTTTCCCAACTTTATATATTGTAAGCAGGTCTATGAATACAATAAAAACATGTCTTTTAGCAGAAAAACAAAACAAAAAAACAAACAAAAACAAGCAAAAAAAACCTCAACAAACAAACAGAAGCTGAATGATGCCACACATTTACTGGATGTAGAAAAAAATGCGTATGTATAATATATATAAAATATTGTATATTTATATTCAAGTATATATCAGGAACTATACTTTCATGTTAACAACCAAACAGAGCAATATTTTTGTTATTTATTAAATGGACAGCTAGCCTATACAAATTCAAGTTCCTTTTTTTTTTTTTCAAGAAAGTTATGAGAAAAATATAAACATGCACTACGACAGAAACAACACTCTAATCTGTCTTGCTTTTGAAATTCAGCTTTCACACTATATCTCTCCCAAATCACATCATGTTTATCTATCAGTCAACATTTCAGAGAAACAGACATTTGCACTTTACTATTCTCTGACTCCCTAAAAATTACTTCTTTTAAAATATATCTTCAGTCTTTCTTATTGATACAACCAACCTTCTAGGATAGTAAACAATAGTAGTTGTTCAGCTTTTCTATTTGGCATTAAACTCTGCTTCCAGTAATTTGATAATTGCAAATAAGCGAAATCATAGTCTTGATTTTCCTAGCTGCTACGAAGATATCCACGTGTGCTTCACTTTAGGATAGGGTATAGTCACTATTGCATCAAGGGAGCAACTGACAAATACTATAGTTTAGATGAGAGTAAAATCAAACATGTATATGTCATTTACATTATATGATGCCCATCGTGGGATTCAGCTTTGTCAAACCACAAGAGTGAACCTTCCTCTTCATTTTAAAGAATGAGGTGAAGCTTTTTGAGATGAAACTTCATGAAAGCATGAAAGACAGTTGTGTTTTTTTTTTTTTTTTTCTAAATTCTTACTAAACCTTCAAGCTCCTTTTCTAATTGTAAAATTCCTTGGGAGGGGTGGGGGTGGGGGTGGAGAAAAGCATCAAGATTTAGGTTGAAATGTTTTGGTAACAACACTGAAGATCAGAAAATATTCTGCAGAGTTTTAAGGTGTCCTCTCATCCTTGTCTTTCAGATGAAATTCAAAGCATCTTTTTAGAACCTGAGAATGCTGGTACCTACAGATATCACCTTTCTAGTGTAAATCAGTACAGAGAGCAAGGCCAGTATAACCTCCACACAGATAATACAGTAAATCTATACAAACAGTATTAGATGTGTCCAGAAATCTCAGCAAACTTAGGATAGGACAGACATTTGCACTACTAAATAAATTTTATATTCTCTTGCTCAAGAAGGTCGTTGAACCAATACTGAACAAACAACCAAGGTTAAAAATGAAGGTGCTATCCTTTTGAAAAAACTTTAGATTATCTTAAGACATCATAACAGAAGAAATAAGTTTCTCCTTTTTGCTAGCATTTTCTATCCAGGAACAAGTAATCCTCCCTGCCCTTCTAGATACAGATTTTTCTGTTCATTTTTCCAACCAGAATAAGTGGAAAATTTTTCTTCCTGTATCTATGTAACAGTGAAAAGGAGGCAAGAAACCATGCGAAAGAGGTGGGCCAGCTGGCAAGATAATAACCAAATAAATCAGAAAAGTTCATAGTTTTATATAGGGACAACTTGGACAATTTGAAGTAGCTGAATAGAAACCAATCTTAATAATTGCTTTAAAGATAAAATTCACACTATATTAGCTACCCAAGAAAAGTGATGGCCTTGTCTTAATTTTCTGCAGTCCAAACTTTCACCTGCTTAAGTTTCACACTTAGAGAAATGATTATCATTCTTGTCCAACCCTGGGAAAATCCTTCATACTTTTGCTTCTCATCTTTCTTATTGACAACAAAGTAGCTACTCTTAAGATCAAAGAAGTGTTGTGCATCAATAGACCATAAACTGGTAACTTTGATAAACAAGGAGAGAAAGCAGTATACAAGAAACTGATATATCAAACTAAGAAAAAATGGCAAGAAGGAAAGAAATGCAAAGCCAACACTTTCTCTGAAATCAATTTGTTTGTTTTCCCCAAAGGACAGCATTAATTTGGAGACTGGAGTTGTTTAAAGTCATTCTTAATAAGTAGTACCACTTATCCACAGCAAGCTTCGGCAGAATTTCAAGTTCTTAAAACAAAACAAAACAAAAAAGCACAACAACAACAAAACCACCACCACCAACAGCACCACCACCACCAAAACCCACAAAACAAATAGCAAATAAAAACAACAACAAGACTACTTTATATGGTGTTGCTATATATCTAGGGTCTTCTGTGTTTATATTATATCAGGATGACTCAGATGCATGCTAAGATGCTAATAAAGATGCTCAACATATTTGACAGCATAGATTTGCCATGGGTAAAATTCACCACTCCATTTGTTTGGTGTGAAAGCAAAAGACCAAACACCTTCCATCAAGTTTGCAGCCAGGTACAAGAAGAAGCATGTTTTTAAGTAGGTGATCACCACTCAAAAACAATTTCAGAAACAGAAAAGGAGAAGTTTTATCTACTGAAAAGATTTTCTAGTATATAATTTATTATTGAGAAGCTTACTTTTTATTGTGTTGATGATAATTTTAGATGCATTAAGATCTTTGATCTCAGCTGATGAGAGTAAAGTTCATAGTTATGAATATTAAAAAAGAAAAAAAAGTTAAAAAAAATGCATCTCTTAAAATGAAATGTAAAGAATCTTTAGGCTCAGATCCCATTTCAACAGACCTACCTGACTTTAAATGCCAAAAATCTTTAATAGGTGTTTTTGTGATTTGTTAAGAAGATGCAGGCTACAACATGTAATTAAGTCTTTTGTTGACCCTTATCACCAATTTTACCCATTTTTCATCTTGTTGCTCTTTGTGATTTAGAGCCACGATAAAATACTGTTATGTTTTAAGATGATGGGTGAAAAGTCCCCATGTTCAACTCAGTTAAAAACTGATTGAAAAATCTGACCCCATATCCAACCTGTATGTAGTGTTCTTGGACCTCACATCCTCTTGTTTTCTTAATTTGGATGAAACACATACAAATTAAGCTTTAAATGGAAATACATTTGCAAACTCAAGTAGAAAAGCAGCTTGTGCCCTTCTGTAATCACTTCTCAGTCTGTATGCTATTACTGCTATTGAAATAGATGGCAAGAATACAACACCAAGACTCTGCACATGATTAACTTTTTATTCTTCCTGTAACTTGCTATAAACCTCAAATGAACTCGCAGGTTGGCAATAGCATGGTAAGAGCTAGGTGCCAAACTGTATGAGACATTTTTTCCTAAGTGAATCACCTTCCCTGGATACGATTTCCCTCTCCCCTCCTTTTTTCTCCCTCTGTTCCTCAATGGTGACCCCCAGTAGTTAGTTGGATGTTTCTGTTATATTGGGGACTCAAATACTTCAAAAGGCCTTGATCCTAGAGTAAAATGCTCCATCGAGATTTTTCAGCCTTTCATCTCTAGCCTTGCTCTTTCTGCTGAGACATACTGTTGAAAATGTACCAGTTATTGCAATCAGCCTGTCAGACAAGACCCAGACTGGGCTCATCCACACGTCTTCCAGGGGTCCAGAAGAGCAGTCATGTCATAGAGTAACCACGCATCTTCAGTCACAGCTCTTTTTTCCACATTAACAGGTAACACTGGAGGTTCAACATCCAAAGAATCAGTCTGGTTGGCCGCCTGGTCTTGCAGGAAGCTTTTCATCTCAGCATTGTGAGCCACATGTGTCAGCCAGAACAGCAGCCTTCCTCAGATTTTGTGGAAGTACTCAGAGGAAAATCCAAAAGTCACTACTAAAGGCCATATTTTACACATATACCAAGGGATTTTAAATACCTACAAAGGGTCTGCCCAGTATAGGACTTGGAGATAAAAGACAGAAGAGGTTTTCCACAAAGAGTCAGCTTTAAGACAACAAGGCAAGAGATTCTCGCACTAAGTTCTTTCAGAGGATAGTCAGCCCAGGTACAGATAAGATGAATGGGAGTTCAACTTTGTTAAAATGCCACAGGTCTACTGCCAACATTGCCCCCTACAACACTATTTGGCGATCATCTCTGCCCTCTGACTAATAAAAACAAGCTGGTGCCTTCAGGCTTTATTTTTCAGGGCTTTTTTATTTGTTAGGAGAAAGGAACATGGTTTGGCCAAATCACCTCCTTGTTAACATGCTTTCATTCATGTGTTGAACTCATTCTCATTACACCCAGCAGGTGAAAAATGACCACACTTGCACAGCAGCATGATGTGAAATCTCAGTAGCATACTGAAACAGCTAGACATTTCAATTCTTTACTGATAAATTTGTTCCTTTGAAAATGTGGAACATACTTCAAAAATATCAATGTGATGCCTCAGTGAACATCCCTTTATTGAAAACCAGAGCAACAATACAATTCTGGTCACAAACAAATGGCCTGACAAAGTCCAAATACAGACAGTCAAGGTCCTGTTCTGCCTTCACATTCGCAAGACTGATTACAGTGGAAGTGGCCCCCCATGTACCTCAGGGAATAATTGGCCTTTAATTTATAAAACCTTTAGGTCTCTTTTGTTCTGCTGATGAAAGCACTCCCCTTTTTCTGCTACCACCCCAATTTTCTACCTATATACCTCTCTTGAACCTGATGACATTTTGCTCAGAAAGGGGAATAGCTCTATCTGCATTACTAGAAATGGGGGGAAAAAAGTGAAACATCGAAAAATAAACTGACTCACTGAAAGCTAGTAGCAGTTGCAAAGAATACTAACTCTCAGACATCCAGCCCACTGTGCTATAGCTATTCAAGCCATCCTGAGGGTTGCTAGGTACACTGAAGATTGTAAACTGATGATACAGAAAGAAAAGGGAAAAAACACTGTGAATGAAAACTGAAGTTTGAGAAAGCGTTAGGTTATCTAAGGAATGACATAAAGACATGACTGGTGACAGGTCAGAGCAGCAACAAAAAAATGAAGAGAAGATAACAGAAGGTAAGAGAAGGAATACTTCAGATATGAAGAAATGCTTCAGATAGCACCATTAAGTAATAGGGCAAGAAGTTTGTTCTGCAAAACCAAGCACTTGTAAATCAAGAGAAGATGCATATCAGAATTTAGGAGAGGCATGACTGTCAACTTGAATTTTTAGAAAATAAAGACTGGAAAATGCTTCAAATTGCTGTAGCTGTTTTATAAACAATCAACCATCATTTGCATTCTGGAGTCAAAATTAGCAGAGAAAGCCCTTGCTGTTACAGCTGTCCTTTTTTTCATTTTGCTTGTGATTCTTTCTTTGGACTTTCACATGTGCAAATTTCATAATTAACTACTAAATCCAAGGCACAACTTCATTTCCTAGTTTCCCTGAAGTCCAAAATCTAGGACTGGAGTACTTTCTTCTAAGAGGCTGTTCAATAGCCCTAGGTTAGATGACTGGCCAATACTTTTCACACATCCTAAGACCCCCATCGCTTGACCAAAGGCCTTGGAAGGAGCTTTTGACAGCTGGCGTTGAGCTTCGCATCTTGCAGGGCTTGTGAGATGTCTACTGGCATCCCGCTCCTGCGACCCCCATGTCTTGGTCCAAGAGATGGCTGCAGTCCCAGCCAGTCTCACACTGGGTGGAGGCCATGCCCTCTCTCTGTTCTGACTGTCAGGGGCAGCTGCACTGCATGACCCACCCTGAGCTCAAGTCCCTTATCTGCAGCCATGGCTAGGGGGAACTGATTATTCTTTTCCGGAAAAAATAAAAATAATAATAAAAATGAAATCCACAGGATTTTTCTCCTTTGAAGAGGTTTTTGGATCCTCTTCAAATCAGTGAGTCTTTTGTGAATAGGCCTTTCCCCATATGCCCAGGCACTCTGAAAAACAGAAAATAGGTGACTGATTGTCACTTCGTATGGGATATTAATAATGTAATTTCTAGGCTTTTAAGATTATGAAGACTTCAGCCATACAGAATGTTTATTACATTACCACTCCCTATTAGTTTACATACATGAACTTAAAGAAAAAGAAAATTACACTTGCATATACGGTTATATCTCAAAAAAAAAAAAGTCATTCCTGCTTGAATAGACCCCTTATAAACTTCAGAATATAGAATAATTATGAATATCACATGTATGAATATATATGATGTATAAAATACTGCATGATGGAAAAAAGACAGGAATGCTACAGTTATAGTTGATTTCAGATCCATGCTATAAGTAAGGAGTCTACATCTGCACAGATCACTGTGGAATGAATAACAAATTTTAAATGGCAGCAAACTAGAAACCAAATTAAAAGCTTTATAATTGATACTTGTGAAAATATCATTGTTCACAGAATAAGAGTTGGATGGATTCAGAAGTCTGGGTTAAGTAAGCAGCAATTTAAAAAGTGTAATGCAAAAGAATATATTTTGTATTTCTTTTTAAATTTCATTACCATCCTACTTCACAGAGATAGGTTCCTTTGATGACCATCTATGCAAAAATTTAGCTTCAAATAATACCTAAAAGATTATGATGCAGTAATATTCGATGATATTTGTAATGTGTTTTGGACTGTTTCTGACACCCACAATAATGAAACCAAGCTTATATCACATTGCGAACTTGAACCAAATTGTTTGAATGGAGGAATTAGGTTATGGCTGCCATTGATTTCTAATTCTGCAAGCAAAATGCAACAGTGGGTGCCAACAGAAACTACAGATTTTATGGAATTATAATTTTAAGGATTAAAAAAAAGCCAGTTGACACTATTGTGCTTATTGGTCTAAGGGTGGTAAAGGTATTCTGTTTTCTTGTTGTTACCAGTCAAAAAAAAAAAAAAAGTTTGTCTTTTAGCATGAAAACACTTTTCAGAATTATCCTTAAGAAAATTGGATGTGAATGAATAAGCAGAAAAAAAAAAAAAAGATAAATTGAAAAGGAACACCTGCTAAAGCTATGCTGCTAGATAGTTTCATAATAGAATTCTCCAGCTATTAGTTGTTCTATCACAAAATATGTTCCTGTTTCAACCACAAAATTTAACACATTAATAATAACAAACAATCAATGTAACAACACCAGCAGTTGCCTATCTGTAAAGTTCAACACTTAATCATAATTAAGGCAGGAGAAGCTGACATATCCAGGTATAAGAAATCATATAAAAACAATGCAGGAAGTAACTAATCACCCTTAAATCATCAAATTGGTCAAGTCCAGCATTGGCTTCAATTACTTGTGTTTTAGTTCACTTGAGAGAAATAATTAATTCCCAATGTATACCTTTTCCAGTTATCATATAAAGATTTAAGCTAAATCCATGAATGCAATGATAGTTTGCTTATATTAAACCACATGAAATACAAAGTAAGGAAGAGTGTTTGTGCAGATAACCACTTGGGTGTCACACACTAAACATACTGATAAAATAAAAATTAAAATATCATTAAAAATGTTTTTTCTTTCCCACGAAATATTATACTGCAATCAGAGCAGCCATTCTTGGTTGGTAGATGAGTATAAAGTAAATAGAGAATTTACAGCCTTGGTTACAATTTCTTTTCCTAGGGCACCAGGTGCTTTAAATGCCACCAGAAGGATGCTCTAGGCAGTGCCATACTGTCCAACATGGCTTGGCATAGATTTGCTCAAAGCCTTTGTGTCTTTGCAGACTTTGATTAAGGGCCAGTGTTAGAACTCCTATGGGTTTTTACTTGATCCAGTGTAGTGTAGGGATTTTTTTTTTTCATCACAGCTGCCAAAAATATGCCAGTTAAGATAATTACATTTCAATTTAAATTGGTAATTTAATGGAAAATTTTAAACCAGGATGTAGGGCAGGATATATACTTCCAGTTCTATCCCACAACAATAGATTTTGTCTGTTGCAGATGATATAACGACCCAGTGTCATATTTTTGGCTCTTTATGAGACCAGACAGTTTTAGGACTCTCCATAGTTTTGCAGGATTGCCTGTGCAATCTATTTTAAGCCTTGCCTTGATTTTTAAACAGTCTCACTAATACTTCTCCACATCAAACATTGTTCATCTAAGGAAGCAGAGAATCCACAGGATCTGCTTTTAGGGCTTTTTTCTTTGTTTTTGTGAACATATTAGTTTCACCTGTCTATTACCATTTCATTAACTGTCTGTCTTTATGAGTTGCAATAAATGTAAGAAACAAATTCTTCTTAACATTTGTTCCCGTTTGGGAGGACAAGTAGAAGACCCCTAAATATTCTGTCTGACACTTCTCTGTTGTTTTCACTATTTGTTTCAGAGCTGACACAGAAGCCTGGCAGTCGCAACATACTGTAAGGGGAATCATTTTCCTTTGTTTAGAGTGCAGTGTGTACCGTCATTTACATAATAAAATCCTCAAACAAATAACAGATGGTGAAGAGGCACTCACGTTGCCACATGTTGGAAGCATGATACAGTTCCTCAGTGAACTCATTTCTTTTACTTTTGCCTACAGATGTCTACCAGCTATTAAACCTTGGAGGTTAGTCAGCTGGTGAAAGCTTTAAAGACAGGCAAAAATCTGTCTCCAGAATTTTTGTGCTTCCAGGAGAAGCAAATGTTATACCCTGATAGAAATGCTCCGTCCATTGAAAATGTTTTTCACTGCCATGAAAAGTAAATAAAAATCTCCATATTTTGGGCTAAAATGTTTTGCTATAGAAGATAGTAAATACAATTATCCCTCCCAGTCCGAGATTTTTTTTTTTTTCTATTTTAGAATAGTTTTCCAAGGAGAAATTGGGAATAGAGGAAGCTATGCTAATGCTGTATATTAGCAACATCAGTTCTTGGATGCATTGCCATTAATTCTATGTGCAAATTAAGTGCCAAAAAACAAATGTCTGTCACATGGAATAACAGCCTGTGTACAGTGCAATGAAATAAGATCACACTACGCTCCCTAATTAGAGCTAATGGATCTGCTTCTGATTCTACTTACACCAATTTTATGATCATGTAATCTGTGCTGCCATCTCCAGTGGAGCTTCTCTTCAATAAGAATCAGTCCCATGGAAGACACAGAGGCATTTAAATCATTGGTCAGTTAAGTCTAAATATTTTTCCTTAGATGCACATTTGTGTATTGCTTTCGGAACTGAGCTTTGCTGCAGCTTCAATGCAGGCATTGGGATTTGGGAGACAGGTAAAATATAGGTCTGTTTTATCATTTCTGTTTTATCTGAAACATGGTATTTTGTACAGCTGTGTGGATAAAGCAAACAATAACCTAGGTCCTTTAGCACATGCAGAAAGAGAAAGAAGGAATTTGATATGATGTTAGTTATAACACAACTGTTTTCACTGTGTTAACATATTAATGTTTATGAATGCTTTGAGTAGACCTACATCCAGCTCATGTACCTTCTGCATGGTAGAAATTAAGCCCACGAACTTCAGAAATCTGGTCTTCAGTTCAACAATGTGTGCTTTTCCCTGTTTACCAACTCTACTGCTTGGAAGAGCAGCCTCTGTTTTATTAGCACCAAGATAATGAATCTTCCATCTGGCTCTAAGATGGGCAGGCACAGCAAGAGAGAAAGTTTACAGTTATGGGCCTAAATATGAGCTCCCCCTATGAGCATGCCCTGGGTTCATGCTGCAGTGAAAACCAGAGGAATGCCCTGTCTGAATGGGAACATCTGAGGACCTCCCCCCACATGAAGGCTAGCTCTGCGTGGGGAAGGGCGGGCATGGGCAGGAGACTAGCCTTGCTTGTGTGTACAGTGATATCCACCTAGCACCTTGAAACATCAGGATGACCCTTTATCCTGCCCCTATTTTCTTTGGATAACCTCATGGCAAACAACTCTAAATCACCAACCCTGAAGCTGCTGAAGGACAAAGCAGGGGTGGCATATTTAAAACACTACTAGACAAGAAACTCTCCTACTGCAGCTTCCAGCTCCGCTCCCATCCTTTATATTTAGCAGTGCTCCTCAAAAATGACTAGATCACAAATTTGTCTACTTTGTGTCTGGCAAATGCCTATCTAACAGAGATATTAATTAACACTTTTTTTTTTTTCCTCGTTTTTTTTTGTTTGTTTGTTTCAGGAAAGGAGTAAAGGAGCTCCTTTTCATGCAAAGGAGCCTCCCTCTTCTTTCAGAAACTCCCATATTAAAAGCAACTTGTTATTTTTCAGATATCTTGGAAAAACACATCAGGCTTCTGCATTTCAAAACCATGGTGCCCCATAAGAATATTGTACATTAATGCAACAGCATTAACCAATTAATTTGAAGTCACTTGAATCTCATGTCATAAAATAAAGGCAAATAGAGCATATTCAGAACAGCACACTTAAAAACCTACATAATGATACAGATAACAAACGGAAAATAAATTTACTTCATATATTTTACATCAAGGTCAAATCCAAAAGGCTTCTCGCTCTCTAGAGATGCTTTAATGATGATGTCACCAGGAACTTAGTACTCCTTATCCAGTTTGTGTATCTTCAGGTTATATTTACAGAAGGGAATATTATATTTCACTCATGGAGTCCCACTGAGTTTTCTTCAGTTAGGAAGACAACATCCTTTTCTCAACTTTCTCCAAATTTTCTCCTTCACCATTCCCTAAATCAAACAAACCCAGAAACACAAAGATTGAAAAGAACTGAAAAATGTCATCTGGGGGTTTTCTTTAGGGAACTTGTAATAGGAATTCAATTACTTTCCACATGGGAATCTACATCCGACTGACAATAAAATACATTGTTTTCATTTTTGCTTGTTCTGCATTAATTAGAGTTCCACAGGTACATCTCTATCCATCATGCATTTTAAAAGTCACAAGTTCAGTTCTGAAGCACAATATGATTGTGAGATCACTAATTTTCATCAAACAATAATAGGACTAAAATGCAGATACAAAACATATATATGTGCTTCTCAGAACATAACTAATGTACATGTTTAAATCAAAGCTCTGTCACAACTCTAGCCAGATAGAAATATTATGCTTGAATAATTAAAACCAAAAGTGACCCAGATTTCTGATTGATGAATTTGGATTTGTCCAGATACAGATAAAATCAATATCGGTAGTTTGTTCAAAGAAATTTTTAGAAATTTACCTAAATGGTATGCAGAAAACTGAAAACTGAAACATCATAGTCACAACTGAGCGGCTGAGAACAATATATATCTTGTCTTAACACTGACATACGACGTTGAGAAATCATATGTATATGTACCCCGCTGTAAATAAGATCTCTTTCTCTTTTGCGTTAGACCTAAGATACATAAAAGAATGACAACTTTAAAGAACAGAGTACAAACATATCATACTGCCTGGAAGCTCACTCAGGATTTAAACAGAACGTTGAGGTTTTTAGGAAAATGGCAGAAGAAGGTATTTGAAGCAATAGTAATGAGTGAATTCTACACAAAATGGGTCACCTGTTTAGATAAATACTTTGATCTGAAAAGGAGTTGGTTCATGCAGCTGTAAAATTTGCATTCATTCTCATTTTTATTATCCAGTAACACTATTAATTATACCTTTTCCATGATATTTTGCATTTGTAGTTCTAGATATATCTAGACAAGGATGAAAATTAGACAAAATTTTCTCTTGAAAGATTATCTGATTTTATAGAAATTAGCATGCTTAGATAGGACAGTTTCCAGTTCACATTACAGACTTCCTCCACTAGCAGAAGGAAATGCATTGTCCTGCACCCCATGACCAAGTCTGCATGTCACATTAACTCTTTGCTAATGAAAAACCCATTACTTTATAAGCCATTACTTCATAAGCCATCAGACCCTTTATCCTTTTTTTTCTCCTTTAGAATCTCCACAAGACTTATGTTTTACTGCAGAAAGTCTATTTTTTAAAAAAATAGATGCCCTAAGTTCTTATTACCTCCATTAAAGAGCCCTAACTAATACTGTCTCAGAAAAATAAAAGCTGCTCATTACCCTCAATTTCCATGGCTTTCCTATCAACACCTTGAATTCAAACTCAGTTGCTTTTCTTTACAGATACTGATTTCTTTCTAGATACTCACATACTGTCAAGGACTACTCTGCTTTAGTAGGTCTCTGACAACATAGAGCAACCAATCACTATTTTGTTATAATCCATTCCTACTTTTATTTTATTTATTTATTTTTTTTTCAACTCTCCACCACAGGGATGTCTTCTTAAAAGCAGTTTTTTTTTTTTTTTTTTTTTCCCTAGCTTCATTCTTAATATTTCTAGTTCTATGTAAGGATTTTCTTTGCCTAAAATTCTGTACTGCTATTCTATGTGTTACAGAATCAAACAATTTTAAATGTTAGCTTATTAGAAACATAGCTGCACTGATGTGCCTACTAGAATTTCCTTTCTTTTGACATCAACATGTCTTTTATACTTGTACATATGGTTTAAAAGCCTGTGAAGCGTAGACCACCTTAAATGACTCCATCTTGGTTGTCTTTTCAGTTTGGCTTTTATTTTCTGATTCTTCTTGTCCAGAAGACAACAAGAACTCTTGCACCCTTCCCAAAGCTTGCACTTTGGAATACTCTGGAGTAGCAGCAGCAGCTCCCTAAGAGCAGGGAATAGTCTCAGTTCACAATAAATCATGATAACTCCTGTGTTTATGTCTAATACTTCTTGTAAGCTAATTATGAAACCCACAAATGCAAGTGATGGCAGGGTGCAATAAGCCAATGGATTTTTATTTATTTATTTTGGTCTTACAAAATTTGGAAATATTAAAGGAAAAAAAATATCTCACTAATATTTGACCTATAAATAGCTCATTTATCCACCATAACTTTTGGCTCATTGATTAAATGGCTGCTCTTTTTTTTGTACTAACTAATAATCAGCTCTTCAGCTTTTCACTCCAGTTATAGAAGACTCCTAGAGACATTTGCTAAAGCCACAGGGAAAAACAGGGACAATAGGAGGAAAGTGCAAGCACTCAGGGAAAAAAAAAATCCATAATGTATACTTTATTGCTTACTCTTTCTTCTTTCTAATTTTAATACCTTTATCTCTCATTGCTGAGCAATTATTTGAATAGCATCTTCTCATCTATCAAGTAACTTGCAAGTCAATTTTCAAACAAATATAAAATGATTGAGTGAAATTCTAAGTCCACGCAGCCAGTTTTCTGTATCATAGCTTCGTTTGTACATAAGATGATGGTTTCCTTGTCCTTTTGTAACATATATTAAAGGAAGACTTAAACTTTAGGCCTCTGTGCATTAGAACTCAGTTTTTACAATACTTACCCAGCAGTAGAAAGACTAACATATCCACTATGTTTCTTTGTAGCACATTATAAAGTCAGATGCTTCTACAGCTAGAAGACCAGAGTTTCCAGCTATGTCAACATATCCCTTATGTCTATTGAACAGACTACATTGTAACACTGAATTCCTTGAAGCAAATATTAGTCTTTTGTAAAACAGCAACAACAACAATAAAAAACTGAATAACAGGGAACAGTTTATTCAGAGAGTTTTTTGAAAAAAAAAATTACATTCCAGGATTTGTATTTACAATTCAATGTTGGCACTTTCATCTTGGCTGATTCTGTTCTGTAGTGTTAAATGAGAAAGCAGAATGAGACTGTTTCTCTTGCTATTTAAAGTTACCCTAATGTAATGTCCTGAGTAACGTTATTGAATATAGAGTTATTCTTGTCCCTTTAAATCTTGAGAAATACTAACAACCACTAATTTCTACCAACCCGCTTAAAAATTTAGGATGGCCAGACTGTCAGTGAAACAGGTCATTCAGCTTTCACCCACGCTCAAAATCTTTCCTGTTCAGCTCTTTTTAAAACACAGAAATACCTGAAGCAAAACTAAATCAAAGTCTATGCTTGACTGCTCCTGAAGGCATTCTCCCAGGAGAACAGGATCTAGTCCCATTTTAGTGAATGCATGCAAAGAAGAAACTTTAAAATGGGAGATCAGATAGCTACTGCCAGCAGACACCTTCACACTTTCACAGGCATAGGAGATCAAAGTATAAAACGGATCCAGGGAAGACAGAGTTTAAATTGTGATCCTTTACTTCCTAGCTGTTGGCTAGGCTATAAATTGAATCTAAATTATAAGTTAGGAAAAAACAATCAGTATCTTATCTACCACCACAGACAGTTACAAAAGACTGGCTGGAGTAAATAGATGGAGACAATAGCAGGTGAGTGCATGCATCTTACAGGAAGCCTTAACACTGAGCAGACTCTAGGCATTGTCACCCCAAATCTAAACTGTTGACTAGAAGAACTTTATGGCTCTATTCCTCTGTGATTTTTGGCAAGCTGTCAAAAAATAGTGTAAAGTAGAGAATTAAAACTTGACATGCAACAGTATGATCTTCCCAGTTAAAAATATCTGTCTGCATATTAAACAGTTACATGCTGCTGAAATGCAACCCATTCTTACCTCCTGTTTCCAGCACAGTTCAGTGTAAATGATATGGCTGGGGCCTAAGCTTGGCTTACAGTTTACTTTCAAGTCTATGACAGTACTAAATCAGAGTACGACTATTTTACCTGTGTTTCCTTCAGTGAGTATAATCCCATCATGTCCTGTCCTTCAACTGACTTGTGTTGAGTGAGGTATGAGGACAATCACAATCCAGGGTCCCTGGGAATACATGTGGTTCTGCAGCAACTCAACTTCAAGGAGAGACAACAGTTCCCAATTACAATATATCTCCAAATTGTCATTTGAATGAAACTCAAAAGTACACATTACTAAAGCTTACAAGAGATTTAGTTAGATGTTCATACACTTGATTTGGTGCCCACTTTCCGGATATTTACAGAAGTTTTACTGATTCCTCACCTGACCAAAAAAAATAAACTCAACATGGGAGAAGGAGAGCCACTCTGCATCTATGTCCCACTTCAGCAGTCCTGAGAAAAGTCTAAAGAGGTTGTATGAGAGGTTTCAAAGGGGAAGTCTGAGGTTGCCCAAGTGTTGATCTGGCTCTGTGCTTCCAGTAACTGAATCCAGAGTTTGGCTGCTTTGGCAGCTTGCAACCACTCTGAGGGCTCTAGCTCATTCAGGTCCCATTCCCATGTGTACCTCCTCCTCCTCACCAAGCTTCTGAGACAATAGGTTGGGATGATAATGAGCACACATTCAGCTAAACTGACTTTTAGGCCTCCCAGGATCCCCTTCCACTAGATGACTCCTCAGGTTTAAACATCCAGCACTCACATTGGACTAGGATCATTGTCATTGTGTCAAAAGAATTGAAACAGGTATTGAGCTGTTTCTGCATACCAAAAGAAAATTAATCAGATAATAACCAATTCAATCTAATTATAACAATAATCATTTTACACAGCAACACCATGGCAGAAAGCTAAAACTTTTGTGGTCTCTTCAGGAGCCTTCTAATGATACAAAAACAAACAAACAAAAACAAGCAACAACAAAAACAAAAATGACACCAAAAAAATGAGATAAGAAAATGCAAAAGTTTACAAAACTGATAGAACCATATCCCCACTGCTCCCTGGATAGGTATGACCTATTTAATAAGGCAGTGTTCTAGGTCATATAGGAGACTTTGGTTCAAATTCCAGCTTTATTAGGGCTGTAACACACAACCTTGAGTAAATTGTGCCTGTTTGTTGGTTTTCTCCACCTTTGAAAGGGATTTTTGTTGCTCCATTTTATTCTATAAAACACTGAGATCTAAAGATACAAGAGGTAAGTATTATTATGCTTCACAATTTTATCTTGACTAGCTTAAAATGCATTCTGCCATGCCAGTGGCACTGCTATTTTGTTTTTTACCAAGCACATTTTCGTCATCCAACAACAGATGTACTTTCTGGGTAGTCTTCAAGACTCTTTTACAGAGTGCTTGAGACTATTCTGTTTTAATTTTATTTCTTTTGTTGCTTATTTTCTTTAAGCATTTTAGGGATTTGGCTAAACTATGACCATTAAAAAAATAAACAGTAATATGTAGTTTCTGTTTTCCATTTAAGCTAACTAGCTAACTTTTACACAAATAAATCTCAAAGGACTGAATATATGTTCTCCACTTTTCTGATTCTCTCCCCACAAATGCTGCTAATGCTGCTTTCTGTCTGGGCAAAGTCCTTCCCCCCCCCCCCCCCCCCCCCCCATATAGAACAATTACAATAGCCAAATGTTGCTTGAACTATGGATTATGTTTGCCTTGCACCTAGAATTAGGAGCATAATGATTTCCTTACCTTCCTGTTTATCTAAGTTCTGTCATCAGGTTTCCATAAACAAGTCAGGCAGTCTTTTCTGAGACTAAGGAGATGATGACAAGAAGAAAGCAGAGAGAATGAAAGTTGCAGAAAATATGACCTATTCCAAAAAAAACAGCAAATTTCACTAGTCTCCATTCCAAAGAGACCCAAACTGCTAAAATAAACTTAATATATCAAAAGCATTTTTAATTCAGGTTGTGACCTTGTTTTCTGTTCCCCTTCCTTCCCATCCCCTTTTTACTGTTATTAAAGCCACAGCATTTCAGAATTGACATATTTTTAAGTTTTGAAATTGACTGAGATTTAAAAGACTGAAGTTGAAGGCAACCACAATTTGGAAAGAAAAATCCTGTGATCAGCTGCAGCAAAAGGAAATGAAAAGATTGCAAAACTGCTTCAAAATAGAGTCATAAAGTTACTACAGCAGAGACTTTCAAAACTGTGAAGTTGCACGTATGCAGCTCCCATTACATTTTATAGGCACAGTATATCTGTGTTGTCTAAGTTGCTCTGAAAAACCTCAGTCTGCAAGCCTAATTCCTAATAACATTACACTTCAAATTTATTGCTTAATTTAGACTCTCTGCCCACTCAAGCATTCTTCTCAAATTCTGAAAGTCTAGAATAGCTTCAAAAACAAATCTTACCAAAAATTAAATCCTATTTCAGAAATAATTCCTTCTTTTACACAAATATTAAGCATAAAACCAGAGAGAGAGCTTAGCTCTCTTAGTGTATTGTAACATATAGAGCCTATAAGTAGTTTTTATTCAGTTGGAAGCAGGCTAAGAGTCAGTCTGGGAATATTTAGGTAAGCCCAAGAAGCAACACTGGAAAAGAAACAAAGAAATCTAACCTGTTCCTATTCATCACAATTATTCCTGACACACAGACTCAACTTAAAAAGCTTTGAGACGCTTTAAAGATATAATTATCTACAATTCACCCTTCATAAAGCTGGTATTTTCCAGAATGTCGTTATGTACATTAAATTTAAAAAATTAAAAAAAAAAAGAAAAAAGAAAAAAAGAAAAGAAATAAATTATACCTTCCACACCCCCAAGTTTAACATGTACTAATAGAGATCAATTGGTTCTCTCCCTGAACCTCAGTGCTAACACTGAACTAATGTTTATTTCAGCTAGATTGTATTTCTTGGGGCAAATTTCAGGTAATAGATACTCTATCCTTTACATTTATTGTTCTGCCTGAGGGTTTAAATGGCCACAAAAGCTAGTTAAACCTAAAAAGACAACCTTTCCAGTAGGGCCAAACAAGTGTTTTCTCCCTACAGTCAGTTCCAAAGTGCAAAAGCATCCTTTAGCAAAGAATCAAGAACTTTTGAGTGTATTACAAAAATGTGTTGTTTGGTTCTGCCAGCACTGCACAAACCAGACTCCCACGACCCATCATAATGGGAGCATGGTTCTGCAGTACAGAGTGAAACAATCCACAACCCCCAGCCCCCCAGTACATATAACAAGACACACCAACTAATGAAAAAAAATGGTTAGATCATAGAATGGCTTGGGTTGAAAGGGACCCTAAATACCATCTAATTCCAACCCCTCCTGCCATAGGCAGGGATGCCACCAATAGATCAGGTTGGCCAAAGATTCATCCAACCTGGTCTTGAACACCTCCAAGCAATTACTTACTCTTGTCCTACCTTTTCTCACTCTCCAAGTCTTTTTATTCGGTCTTACTCTTCTCTTTTGCCTTTCAGATTTGCTTTTGGCTAAAGTGTTCTCAACACCATTTGGATAAATGCAGATCAAATTGATACCACAGGCACTAGCCACTTCCATTGTGTGTCTCCAAATGGTATTTTGCTTATTCTTTGCTCATGCCTGTGACAATGTATTTTGTTCAGATTACACTCACTTCATATACAAATATACACGTTTCAGTTAATAGAAAGCAATTTCATATTGCAGTAGCTTCAAATGATTTCTTTTTTGGGGGAGGGGAAGTAAAAACAATGTAACAGGGTAGAATAAAAAAAAAAACAACACAACAGTCTGGTCTCAAAGCAATATACATTGTGTGTATATATGAAGTAGAAGGATTATAATTATAAGAGCTCAGAAACACAAAGAATGAGGGAAAAGGACCGTTATTCTACATACATAATATTCCAAATACACTAAAGGCTAAATTTCCTAACAAATGTCACTTAAATTAATGAATACTGCTTTATCCTGACACAAGCCATGTTGTCCTCAGAACCTCTCTCTCAGTTTTCCCCTTCCGGACCATAGAGCATGGAGGAGAAATCAGAGAGAGGGATAAGTGGACAGTGTCACTTTCAGTCTATCATGGAAACAACTTTATCTGGGCATAGGTAAAAATAGGATAATCCATATCTTAAATTATGAAAGCAACACTTATAATAATAGTAATAAAAAAAATGTCCTGCTACCTGTATGTTTGGGAGACCAGGAAAGAAGTACTTCATATCCCATCAATATGTTATCAGTTATGGGAATAATAACTCTATGAATACTGGGCTGCATTCATCTTCTTCACTGAAATCAAGTCTTGGTTAAAAAAAAAAAAAAAGGATACACAGGCCTTTGTGAGCACACATAGGCAAAAGGCTGATGAATAGAGAGAGGTGAGAACAAAAGAGAAGAAATATAAAAGAATTTAATTAAAAGTAGTTATTTGCAAACATCAAGTGTATCTATCATTACAAGCCTTCCTTGCTTTTACTATATGGCAGCAGCAGAATAAAATCTTGTTGGTGATGTTGGTTTGGCTTTAGCCCAGGTCCTGCACTATCGAAATGTTTTATCTTTACATTTTCATTCTTTGTTATTACAGGGGTTGCTGTAAGATAGTTATTTTTATGTTAATGTTCTTACTCATTCCCTCTCCCTCAAAATTCCTTTCTTTTAATCTGCTCTTAAGTAAATTTGGTAGAAAATTTTCCTCTCCATATATAGAGATAAGGAAAAGGTCTCTTACCCTTTTAAATTATACTTAGGGCTTGTTAGATACAGAGGAGGAAGTGGAGAATAATGACAAAGGAAAATAAAAAGGAAGATAATGTTACATTCTTTGCTTATTTAAAGCTATTCCAATAAGCATAAACCACAAGCATATTCTAATCTGCATTGACGATAATCGTTACTTTGCCCATCTTTTGCTAGTTTGCCTATTCCAAACAAATGCTTATTCAAGTCATGAATACTTAAAGCAAGATACTGTTATTTACTTCATTCAGTTTGGACTGTTTTTTGACCACAGAGGGCTTCCTGGTAGTTTACTTTGAACCAAGTTTTAGAGGATTATACGAAAAAAAGCAAACTTAACATGTTACCTCTTGGTGGTGATGCAAACCAAACCTTTATTCCTCTCTAGAACTAACTCTTTATTAAAGCATTTTATTATTAATATTTTTATTATCTGTGATTTGCTCTTGGCAGACAAACTTTCTATCCAACACAAAAATGAAATAAGGCTGATCACATAGAACCTGATGATCCCTGTTTTACCATTTGAAGAGGGAAAAACACACCATTTTCTTCAAATTTTCCCCTTTCACAGTTACATCACCCTTGCAGGTTCAAAAGAGCAGAATACCTGTTGAATTCCTTGTGGACCAACACCAAAACTGTTTCACAGAAATGCTAGCAAAGTGTGCTCCAGTACTAGTTACATGTTGTCCCCTTAACGGTTTCTATGCTACTTAGGCTTCTCAGCTTCATCAGTGAAAACAGATCAGGGGAAAAACACTTAAGTCTATTTGGAAGTAGCATCTTTCACAGTATAAAAAGTATCATTTAAAGAAGTACTAACTACAGCCAGTTTAAGTACATAATGTAACTAATATTAACATTAGCTTAATTGAAATTCGGAACACAACTGAATTTATTTATTTATTTTATATAACTTATAAAACCTTTTTGATTTTTTGGGGGTCAAAGTACATGGCATGGATGTGGCTGTGAGAGGTTTGACTAGATCCATGGTAAGTAGTGACTCTAAAGAGACCTAATAGTTTGGTTCTAAACCACATAAAAGTTGCATGACCACAATGAATTACAGCATTAACAATCAGTAGCCTGAGAGAAATTAAACTGTAGTGTTGAACCAGCTTCTAGTCTTCTAGGTCATCCCTTTGTTTCCCCCAGTGGAAACCTATTACAAAAACAGCATTAATCACAAATCTTACGGTACTCATCAGAAAAATAAACAAGAATGGGCTTGGAAACAATTATTTTCACATTCCTACAGTGTGTGTAGTCACCTGTGTAAAGTCAGAAACAGACAACATCTTTGCAGGAAGAATCAGAAAATAGGTCTGTATTTATGTGTTTTAAATACAAAACAGAGTCATCACTTCACCACTTCTTTATAATTAAACCCTTTATTAAGACACAGACCAGTTCTGCAAGCGTGAGGTAAAGGTTTAGAAAGAGCTTCATAAAGCCTTGTGGCAAGGCCAGGACTCTTCAGTCTGAAGCAGGGCATTCCTGTTCTCCCAGAGACGGGCCATATTCTCAGTTGGGGCACAGCAACAGAGCACCATGGATGTGAATGAAGACTCCATGGTCAGACATACTGTATCAGTGTACACTATAACTAATATCTGTCTTGACAGGGCCACTTGATGGAAATCTGCTCTGCCAATCTGGTGCCTTTCACAGTTACTAGATATCCACCAGTTTTGCTTCCAGTAAATTACATTCACCATTCACCATTTTTCATTGCAACATTCACCAAAAATAAACAAAATAAAAAGTTGTCCAGTACTTGTGTCCTCTGTCAATTCCACAGCTAAAAGTCTAACTCTTTCAGTCTTATTTCAAAAGAAGCCTTGCAGGTCTTTCAACAAGAATGTTAAATTCTCCCAGAAACAACTACAAATATTTTACTTTGTAAGCCTTGGTGCCCTGTTTGCCTTTTTTTTTTTTTTTTTCCAGTTGCACTGCAAGGGTAGCATGTGACCACCTCAAAGAGTAATGCATGCATATCTTTCAATACTTCCAAATATCTTTCCAATACTTCCAATACTTCTCCCTGACATTTAGGTTTCAGCAAAGCTGAAACAGTATTTATTTTTTACTTTGCTCCTCAAGTCCATAACCTTCAGTATTCAATATAAAGTCCACCCATCATCTGTTTCTCCATTCCTCAGGCTTAACCAGCTATTCCAGTATGAAATCTTTCTGCATACTGCCAACATCACTTTGCATCATGAGCAATTCTCATTAGCATGCTCTTTATATGAAAAGTATTAATAAAATATTAAGTTAGAAAAACCTCAGGAGTGATCCTATGGAAAACTTATCTATTACTTTCCTTGTCTCCAAGACCAAACCTTTTGCCAATTCATTTCTGATCTCAGATTTCTGCTACATATCCCCATTTTCTTCAATATAGTTAACTTTCTGTGTGGTACTATTTCAAATTAATTACAGAAGTCCACACAGACTAAAATCTCATATTTCCCTTGCCTACAAAATCAGTTACTTAAAATCTTCATTTAATGAAAATATCAGGTTATCTGGCATGATCTTGCTTTAATAAACACGTGCTGTGATATATCCCATCTTCTACATGCTGCCATATTTCAGTTATTGTTTCAATAAAAGCTCATTGAAATGACACAAATTGCTGTGGCAGATTTAGTCTGATGGATAAGCTTCAACAAAGTAACTTCATATCTTTCAGCTCCCATCTTAAAGTGGGAATAACAATGCAGTTTCTCTGAGAAGGATGATGGAAAAACACCTCTAATACAATTACTATTATCTAGTTTTTATCAGTTCTTCTTTATATTGCATGCTTTTCTAACCCAAGTATTATTACTATGCATCACAGACAAGTTGCAAGTGCAGTATTGCCATCTGAGTAGAGAAACCTAAGCGCTTTTTAGCAAACGCTAAAACCTGGCAAACACTAAATATTCAGCCTTAAAATTGTGATTGTTATTAGTGATACTGTCTTATCGTGTAGCAAGCATTTCTGTAAAACATCCTAAAATAACAGTACTCCATAATCACTGCTTGTTTATGAGAAAAGACAACAGCTGGATTCAAAGGAAACCAAAGAAAATACCATTTTAAACAGAGGTGACTGTAAAACCTAACTTTTGTGAAGTTCTTACAGTACTGCAAGAGGGAAGAATTTTGAGCATAGATGGCATGAAGGTCATATTTTTGTAGATATTTGAGAGGGGATTTATGCGATAGCAATAAAACATGAGCACTGAGGGAACTGGGGTTGTTTAGTCTGGAGAAGAGAAGGCTCAGGGGAGGCCTTATTGCCCTCTACAGCTACCTGAAAGGAAGGTGTGGGGTGCTGGGGGTTGGCCTCTTCTCACACATAACTAGTGATGGGACTAGAGGGAATGGCTTCAAGTTGCGCCAGGGGAGTTTATTTTGGAAATCAGAAGACATTTCTTAGAAAGAGTAGTCAGGCATTGGAACGGGTTGTTCAGGGAAGTGGTGGAGTCACTGTCCCTTGGGGTGTTTAAGGAAAGGTTGGACCTGGTGCTTAGGGACATGGTTTAGTGGGTGACATTGGTGGTAGGGTGATGGTTGGACCAGATGATCTTGAAGGTCTCTTCCAAATTTAATGACTCAGTGATTCTATGAAAAGCTTATGGAAGCAACTAGCATTTGGTTGATCTCTCTCTGCCAAAGACCAATGAAAGGAGCCTCCCAAACTACTTTCCTCAGGTGTTTCCATACTTCTGAATAAGAAGAGGCATGCCCGCCCACCCCACCTCCTGTCAAACAGGAAGTTTCCTAGTCCCTAGGTCTCGTAACCCGCACCTTGATGGTTTCTTATAGCCAGGCTTATACGGGCTTTCAAAGCATTATCATTTTCCTCTCAACACTTTTCCCAAACTGTAGTTCAGCATAGCCTGCCAACTGGTGCTGTAGTGGGACTGTAGTGGTCTTACTAAGGTGGGCAGCAAAGCTCCACCACAGCTGCTTTCTCACTCCCCCTCCTCGAAGGGGAAGTGGGAGAAAATATGATGCAAAAGGCTCAAGGTTTGAGATAAGGATGATTTAATCAAAGGGACAGGGAAGAGGGAAAACAAACAAACAAAACAAAACAAAACAAACAAAAAACAAACAAACAAAAAAAAACAAGCAAAGGCCACACGGAAACACAGAGAAAGAAAAGTAATTATTCTCTACTTCCCATCAACGAACAATGTCCGTCCATATCCTGGGAAGCAGGGCTTCAATACACATAGTGGCTGTTTGGAAGGACTGATGTTTTCATAACGAGAGCCCCCCTTCTCCTTCCCCTTCCTCACCTTTTATTGCTGAGTGTGACACCACATGGCATGGAATATCCCTTTGGTTGGTTTAGGTCAGCTGCCCTGGTGATGTCCCCTCTCCATCACTTGCCCACTCTCAGCCTGCTGGCTCTTGGGGGGTTGGAAGGAGTTCTGATGCGGTTCCAGTATTGTACAGCACAAAACTCTGATGTGATACCAGTGCTGTTCTAGCTACAAGTGCAGAGCACAGCACTGTATGGGCTGCTGCAGGGAAGGTTAACTCCATCCCAGCCAGACCACCACACAGCCTTTGTCTAAAGATTCAGCACTGCTCATACCCCGAGGGATCCCCCAGGGCTGCTCTGAGATGGGGCACACTCAGAAGTAGGCCTTCATTCAACTGCAGTGACTTTTTCAATAAAAGATTTACTCACTGCTATTTCAAGAATCATGAAATGGTTGAGTTTGGAAAGAACCTCTGGAGATCACCTTGTCCCTGCTCACTCAGGGACACCTAGAGTGGGTTGCCCAGGACCATGTCCAGGCAGCCATTGAAGCTCTCCAAGCAGGTAGATTCCACAACTTGTCTGGACAACCTGTTTAAGTGCTCTGTCACCTGGACAGTAAAAAAGTGCTTTGTAATGTTTAGATGAAACCTCCTGCATTTCAGTTTCTGTCCATTGCCTCTTATCCCAGCACAGGGAACCACTGAAAAGAGCCTAGCTCCATCTTCATTGCCTCCTCCCTTCAGGTATTATTTCCACTGTATCCTTTCCTGTTATTCATGAGCTCTGAAGCAGCCTCTTCTGAGTCGAGGTTACCCTCAGCTCCCTGATCTACCCCATAGGTAACCTTCAACCTATCTTCACCAACCCCTGGCAATTATCCAGTTCCATAACTGACCCATCAAGTCTTCAGGACCTGCACAAAAAAGATCTCCACATCTTCCCCTGCTGTACATCCTACAGATCCACATAACATCCAATTTCATGATCAGCTTCAGACATGTGTGGCATAAAGCCAAGCAGCAGAATCTGAAAAGAAGGTGCTTCCCATCTTGTTGTCCCTTGTGCCCTTTTCAAGCACTCATCTTATAGAAAATACCAGAAATTAAGTCAATGCAATGAGCATTAGAGAATGAGGATCGATGCCTGAATGAGCACAGGAGATGAAAGCAGCTATTTGGCCCCAACACAGCATGACAGCAGTATGAATGTGACACAGAAACCATCAGTCCACCATGCCATTGGTGGGAGAGGTATTATTTTGAAGTGACTTAAAAGAAATGCCAGAAACAGAGCTACTCCTGGGACAAGAAAGAAAAAGCAATTTCACATCCTACTGGGACAACAGTGAAAATCTGTCCAGAGGAGAAAAGCAAGACAACAGGACATTGAAAGGAGGGTGGTTTTGAAAGACGTGACAATAAGTTGCATGGTTGTTCTTGGAATCAGGAAGAGCAAGATTTACAACACAGTAGAATGAGGGAAATACGTGTAAGCACAAAAGAACAAAAGCTGTGCACTGGATTATATATATAAATTATGTATATACATATGTATGTACGTGTGTGTGTGTGTGTGTGTTTTAAGGGCAAAAACTTCCCATACTAAAGGAGGTATGTTGACGGTTTTGGAGTTAAAATAGCAACACTTGCTTTTCTCTTGCTTTGAAAGCTGTGTGCCAGTAACACAACAGCACTCTGTGCCCACTTCCGCACAGCATAAAAAAGTGCATACCTAGAGAGGAACACAGAAATTGCACTGGAAGTTTATAGGTAGAGTATGTTTTTGAAACAACCAATCTTTCTGAAAGCTTACCTGCTTTCGTTTGTGACTATTAACTTCTAGGTCCATGAACTATAAAAGCAAACTTTAGGACAATTCATATCACTAAGGCAAAGTGGAAAGAAAAGCCCATCTTGTATTATATGGAAATAATTATCACTGCAATTTTTCTTTGCTATTACAGGAAAACCAGCATAACTCTAGCCAACACTTCAAAGAAAACAAAATCTCAGGGAGAATACTGCCAAAACACTGTTCAATGTCATATTAGTAAGTGTTTGTCAGATCTTCAAAGGTGTAATTAAAGACATGGCTTTTAAATGGTTAAGGTCATTTACAAATTTAGGCACTGGTGAATCTTTACATTTTCCTAGAGAGGGGCCTCCAGGAGCAAATTTCCAATTTGTTTGGACCAGACACTATATGTCACTTTTCACTTTCTATTTCTATTGGTAAATGTCTCAAGATGAGATCAAGGCTAAAATTTTCACAATAAGAAAAAAATCAGATCAAACAATGTTTTATGGTTTAATGGTTTTATACAATAGGACAAGAAATGCAAACTTCCATGTGGAGTCCTTAGGCTTAAAAAAAAGGGGGGGGGGGGGGGAGGGGAAGTAAAATATACCCAGAATTTAAAATCTTTTTTTTTTTATTATTATTTTATAATGGCAAGGGTTTCTAGGATTACTGTAATTTGGCTAAACCCACAAGGTGATGTAACTTAAAATGTAGTTATTTTTCTTCTTGTCCACGAAGAAATTCCATTAACCTTGAGCTTACAACGTCAAAACAGTAATGGTGAAATCTGCAGTTTACATTGCTCTTTGCACTTCCAAAAACATTTAGTAAAAATATGGTTGAAAGCAATCTGCAGAAAGTGTAGGAGTAGCTAATGGAAAATAATATGACAGATCAACACAAAAAGAGCCCATTTATCTGCCAACATCATTGTCACAGTTACTTTTCTTTTTAAATAAATTCTAAAAAAAAAAAAAGAAAAAAAAGTAAGAAGTGCTAAACTTCAGACAGAAAGATTCTGTCCCATAAAACTAGGCCATAAACATGATTTAATACAGGATCACCTTACCTTTTTAATACAAATGTTTTTAAACCTTATTTTATGCTCCACATGAATTATACATCTGCAGTTCATATCATTTATAAATGATGTGGCCTTTAAGGAATCTGACAATGGACTGATCTAAGATCAAGGGAATGTTCTCCAAATGTATTTAGGAATAAACATCAATCTGACATTATAATTTTTCAGGCATTTTGAAGTGAAGTATCAATTTTATCAGATAATAATCTACTGGAGGTCAGTGTGTGTCAGTTTCCCATCATTTTCTATTACAGATATATTACAGAGAAGGTATATATGTACTGGAACAAATTTTCCTGGTGTAGTTATAGCTAAGTAGTCCTTCAGGAAGATAGCATAGATATAACAAAGTTGTTTAAGCTGCTCCTCTGAGCCAGACAAGTTGCAGAGAATGCACAAAAGCTTAAAGTCTCATGTTATGGTACTGTCTTAGCAGAGATGAACTAATGAAAAAAGATTGCTCTAATCATGGCCAGATTTCAATACCACCTCAGAAACACTGCAGTTTTCAGCATAATTACATATAAATATATATAAAATTTACAGAAATCACAGAGCAATATAGATAAACATGTTCAAATTTATTTCATCTTCCCTATGCCCTTTAACTCTGTTTGGGTGCCTCTTCTTTCTTTTTTTATGAAATTTACGCCATACCTTTATGTTCTTCCTTATTTCAAACTGTTTCACTATAAAGTGAAGTCCTTCTCTAGTTTATGAATGTAAACCAAAAATAACTGCAGTTACCTGTAATGTTTGGATTTTCTGCCCTTTAAACTTTCCATAAACTACTCTCAGTTCACACTGTTACAAATTATTTTTTCCAACTGCAAAGCACCATGTGAAAAAGAACAGTTAAGCAAAATGAGTTCGAAGGTGTCTCTTGATCTACATCAGTGTAATCAAGGTGAAAGTCTGCCCCATAACATCTGCTCACTTTTATGAGGGTAAAATACTTGCACAGAAATGCTACATTAAGTAAGTGAGATAAAGTGGAATATTGTCATGCAATCCTTTTTTTTTTTTCCTTTTTTTTTTTTTTTTTTTCCCCCTGACCTTGAGATTAGTAAAATCAGTGTGATCTGCAAGGGCATACAAATTCAGACTTTCCAGATGCTGGCACTGAAATCCTTCTAACAAATGGTCTGTTAACCTCTTTCCAAGACCACCTGACTATGTTATTGGCTCTATACCTGCTAGGGAAAAAAAAATAAATAAAAGCAAATTTTAAAATATAAGTTTTGACATGCAAAACAGATTGGGAAGAAGGATCCTGCACCTGGCACAGTCTCTTTGAGTGGGTATGTAACTTTGGACATCCACATCACTTCTGTGAGCACTCTTCCCTTGTCAGTCTGGTTTGGAGGCTTTTGTGGAGTTTCTGCTCCTTTTAGGCTGCTGGAGTGTGAAACACAGCTATATCCAGGTAACAATAAATGCACTCACTCTCTCATCATGTCACATTACAAGACCGATGCTTCAGGGGATTCAGCTGGGAATCTAGTAAGTTCCAGGAAGATCTTCCACCTGTGAATGTGCCCAAACAGAAAAAAAAAACCTCAGACCCACAGATTTCATTAGAAGATAAAGAACTAAAAATTTTCTCACAAACACTAAAAAAATGTTTTAGAGGCTCTTCTCTACACAATTCTTAGGTGATTTATGTTTTCCTGGGAAAGAAAAGTTCTCAGCATATAACTTCCATATTAAAACATTCCAAGGGGACCTTAGGGCAAAGGAAAAGCCGCCTTTTTTTTTTTTTTTTTAATAGAAAAACACAAACTTTTAGTGGTTGGGCTTTTTCTAATTTCTGTTTTCACCCTAAATAAACTAATTGCCTAAAATTATCATTAGTCTGTCATCTCATACAGCAACACTGGCTTGGTTTCACAGGTTAAGACATACGCACCAGTTGGGCTGCCACTGCCTCCTGCAACATCAGGTCAGTAAGTGGATATTTCCTGCAGGCTTTTCTAGCTCTGCACAACATCACTGAGAGAAATTCTCTAAACTCAGGTGCAGACAACAACAAGTGAGGTCCTTTCTGGCTATTTCATCTTTTAATTCTGGTATGGCCATGCCGAAGGTCAGTTTAGACTCACACTACAAGAAGATGTCGTGAGTAGGACGTACACCTTCTGCTGCAAACCAGCTTCACCATACCCCAATGTACTGCAAGCTGAGCCACCCCACGGAGAAGCTGCCTTAGCCTTCCACAAGCTCTTAATCCTCAAAGACAATAGAGGCACTACAGAAGAAAAAAGGGAATGATTTTGCCTCAAAAGCACAATATCCAGAGGGCTCAGTCTGGTGCAACACAAACCATATTTTATCTTGTTGGCTGTTCTGTTTTTCCCACAGGGTACTAGCTATTCTATACATAGAGCACAAAGTGTGCTGGAAATGCATTAATGAATCAGACCTCGTGTTACAGTCATAGATGAGAAGCTGCCCCATTTCACATTTGGAAAAATAAGAACACACAGAGCAAATGACTTTCCCAGTTGCAGAATATGTGTATATCTGTGGCAGAGCTGGGAGGGTTTACAGATGATCACTCTGCTTGAACAACTGTCCTCCATCCTAACGCTCCCCAGAACTAATTCTATCCTGACAAACAGCAAAAAACAGACAGAAGTTCCTGAGAACAGACATGTCTAAAAAAGTCTTTGGCATAGCTTAAAAATGAACTTGAAGCTTTAAAAAGACAGTCTGGGGCTCTGGAAATGAGTAATGGGTTTTTAAGCTTCATTTTTAGTTTTTGTGGTTATACAGCAAGATTTTAAGTAGTAGACCAGCCCAGTCCATCTGGCTGTTCCTGCTGGTGATGATAGCAGTGGCCTCTGCTTATACATGCTGTGCTCATCAACAATATACTGCAGCTGACATGCAGCATACTTGCTTTTTGTTCCAGTCAGGCTTTGATCTGCAGCATTCAAAGATGAGCAGATCCTTTCAAGGTATTTGCAAACCTTGTCAGTCTGATTGTAGCATGACATTGACATTAGGCTGATTATTACTTGTCTGAGGAAGCACTGTTTCCGTGAACACACTGGCTTTTCTCCTGATGTCTAATGATCTAGATATCAGCACACAGTACTGTGGCAGCAGCTCCATAGCAAAGTCCTGGTAACATTGCTGAAACAAACAAACAAACAGAGTTAATGTTCTTGTAAATGTTTAAAAATTACCAACAAGATTTCAGGATAGCAGTGCTGCATATCTCAGATTGAAAAAAAAAAACAAAAAAAAAAAACAACTATACCTACTTCAACACTGACATATTCAGTGTACTTGAGTAGGTACAGAATGTCTACTTTACCCAAATTGTATATTCATTATAAACTAGTGTTGTAGGTGGAAAAGAAACAAAGAAAGGGAATAATTGCTTTGGAAGTGACAGAATATTACTTTTAAAATATCTTTTCTTTTTCTTTCCAGCATTTCAAACCCCTACCACTGTCCTTTTAATGTCTTCTAAATAAAAATAAAATAAAAAAAGAAATCACATAATTTCAATCTGAAATGTCTAGATAATGGTAAAGATATAACATTTGTGGACAAGCCCAGTGTGTCTGCCATCTTTACAGAAAGTCATGGCAAGCTCAAAGCAAATGCTGAGTTCCACTTCATCATTCAACAGCTCCTTGGGAACACTGGGCAACTAAAATACCTCTGAATGAAAACACAGATCAGCTCCTTCTCCCCTCCCTATGTATAATGCTGGTCTCCAAACAAACAAACAAACAAACAAGTTAATTTTGAAATAATCCAAAAACAAAAACGGAGAAAAAATGTGGTCTACACATAACTAAAGATCCTATTCAAATTTCTGTTCTCCACTAATACCTTTAATTCAGGTAAAGGTTGCCCTGACTCAGACCCCTCAAGTGAGGGCCAGAGACTGGAGGAAACCTAGATCTCCTCAGAATCTAATCACATTTTGGCTGTTTTGCAGATTTTCTTCCAAACAGAGTGGAAATGTTTAAAGGTAAATGAGCCAAAGTCCTACGGGCATCTGACAAGAAAGCCTCTGGAAGAGAAACTTTTCCCTGCACAAGAGCAGCTGAGCTAACAAAGTAAGCATTACTTTTCACTGAAATACTTTGCTGCAACCCTCTGTTTATTTTAGCATTATCAAATTTTCCAGTAAAATCTTTGGGGATATACTCCACCTTCCACGTGCACATATAGCTTCTATTAACTTCAGTGAAAGTATGGATCAGGACAGGAAAAAATCATGATGTAAAAACTTTGGGACCTTCCCCCATACCTGCATTTGTCATTTGATTAGTTCTAACAAGTTAAAGGGAATTCAGAAATAAAACAAATATCCAACAGAATGAACAGGAATAATATAAACTAGTGATTGTCTCTCAGTCTTTGACTGTGAAAGACTAACAGACATTTCTGCCTACTGCATCTACTGCAAATTATACTAATAATAAAGGTAAAAAGGAATTACTGACAAGGAAGGGTAGAATAAAAGTTAGAAAACAAAAGAAAAAGTCATTCCTCCTGCCCTTACTCAAATAATATTCTAAATAAAACAGTGATTTCAAGAAAAGAAAGGTCTTATTCCATGAACACGAATAAGCACAATCACATTTTCAGAGAGTCTTGACAAACTCCAGGGTGCGTGTCCTTCTTCATATGTGTAACTTCTCAAACCCATGAGTGTCAAAAAAGGAATTAGTATGATGAATTGTACCCATGCAAAACAGTTTGTGAACTGGATCTAACTTGTGCACAGAAGATTAAAGAAGAGAATACCAGTGTTATTTATTTAACTATTGAATTAATCCATCTAATAATGTGTTTTTATTTGTATACCCAAACCTAACTGACACCAGAAGCACCGGGAGCATTGCCTCTACCTGCTACAGCTACGCTTGCTAAACAGTTTTCTTCCATATCCAAATGACTGTCCCAGTTGTCACTTTAAAAGTTGTACACTTCAATAAAATGAGCTTATGCCACTAGCCTTAGTTCCCAATTGTGTTCTTTCCCAAGCAAAATAAACTGAATGCCTAAAAAAGCTGAGCTTGCCTTTTAAAAATTTATTTAATTTATTCATTATTGCTGATGGTGCGTGGAGTAAATTGTAGCTAACTTAAAACTCCCATCATTGACTTATTTCAGTGTGTCTTGGTGGTTTTTAGAGACAATCCAGGAATAAGTAGGACACAAAATGAAACATATTCAAGCCATATGTTTATTTTTACAGGGTGACTTTTACCAAATCACTTTCTCCCCACCTCTTCTGCTCTTTTTGCAGTGTCAGTGTCTCATGCGAACACCCCTAAACCACCTTTCACACTCCTAATTAACATTCCTGAATGAAGAGGAACCAGACAACATTTATTCTTTAACCATGCTCACCCCTATAATGCCTTTTTCAGTGTTTTCCAAGGCCTCTCTCTCCTGCAGAATAGAAGTAATCAGCCAAAATAAGGTCTGTTACATATGGGGACAAAGAGTAGTATTTGCTTTTATCTGTTTCTCAGTGGAAACAAACAGAACACCTTCTTTGAGGTAGATGTGCTGCACCACGATAAATAAGGAAATACTTATTTTTTTGAATAAAATTACTGACTGAAACAAGGGCAACCTGATTTTTTTTATTACTATTTATTTTATTTTGGAAAGTAATAGTAACAGATACTACTCCAGAACATTTACATATTAGAATCTAACGCAATTTATGAATGAGGTAACAAATTAGATATACCTTTAATAATTGCTTTCAATACAAGTGTTAACCTCTATACAAACCCATTTTGCATCATAGCTATCCCTCTTGGCGAGAGACCAGAATATCAGAATAGTCTCTACAAATTATAATCTGACTTTGAAAATAAAAAATGGGCAGAAAACAGTGCTAAAGTTTTTGATATTTTCTTAGATTGCTTCAATCTGTCACTCCTGCTTGCAGATTATTATCCAAAATATTTCAAGGAAAAACACACACAAAAAATATTGTTTCAGATTATTCCAGATTTCTATATGAGGATTTATTATTTATTATTTATTTAAATAGTTGTGAACATTTTATACATCTTACTTTATCTGATTAAATCAACCTCCTTTATGTTAAGCTTGAATATAAAGATGATAATTTTCTTATTAGGAGAGGGAGTAGAAAGAGGTCAGGATACGTCCTAACAATTCATTGCAACTGAAAGACTACTTCTATCTTCAGCAGTTATGTGCAACTACAACTACAAAAATCTTCATCATTCTTCCTTTGGCCTCATTAGTAGTATTACACTATTTCCAGCTTTAATGTTGTCATGAATTAGTACAAGGTCTACAGCAGTAAGAAAGACTTTAATGGCAACTGCTGAGCAGAATGTAAAACAAGGGGAAAAAAAGGAAGAAAAAGAAACAAAGCTGGTGTTGATCTTTTGACTCTACAAGGCTCCCCATAAAGTCCTCACCACTCTACAGACGTATGTTTAAAATCAAAACCTTTTAGCAAACTGATCACTTTTCTTATCATTCACCTGGCCACTTTATGTTTTATATTTGGAGAACTAATAAACCCTTCCTAAGCAGTCAAGAGTCATAAGACCACTGAAAGGATGTCTGCCTCTGGGACCTTGCTTGAGAGGTGCTGAGTACTTGCAGCTCCCATACAGCTCCATTGGACCTGCTCTTCAACTTCCTGTCAGATTCCACTTGCACATTTCTGATTATGGCTCAATGTTTTTGTGCTTTTACAGCCTCAGACCTCAGATTCAAAGTGCAAAAGCAGTCTTCCTCTTATTTCTCTCAAATTTTCATGAATAGTCAAATTGTTTTTGACTAGAACTTCATTGGTTTCATAATCCAGTTCATCAGAAAAATAATTTTAAAATATATATTATATATATTTTAATGAAGGAAAGTAAGATATGTTAAATTTTTCCACTGACTTCAGTGGACTTTGAATCAGGCTCATAAATGACTGTGAGAGGTGGGCTCAATACTCAAAAGAATTTTTATAATTTTTTTAACCAAACAATAACTAACTGAAAAAAAGTAAAACTATCATACAAAACAGAATATAATCACTCCAGCAAATGCAATAAAGAACTGCAAATATTAACACTAGCAGAATAAATTTAAAGATGTTTACTATGCCTGCACAACCATTTTCTGAACTACCATTGGCTGCAATTGTTAGCTAGAGGGATCAGTGCAGATATTTCTAGCTTGAGATGTATAACATGTTCCAAGTTATTTGTCAGTTGTAAATATTACATTTTTATGTGGTTATTACTTGCTCCCTTTGGCACCCAAACAGTTATCCTCAGCTGGATTAAAAAATACATACATATATATGTATATATATATATAAATTCAACAACAAAAAACCTTCAGAACTCTTAAAACAACAACAGCCATTAATATAAGTGACATTTCCTTTAAAATGTCTCCTTCATAAACAGATATGCCAAGTACCTATACCCCAAGTCCGCTGCAAGAGGAGTTTAAATCTAAGAAGTCAACTCAAATTCTAGATTTGCTTGCTCTGGGACTCTTAAATAAATAAAACACTAAGATATACTGCAAGAAAAACAAAGCAGCATCTTTTCACATCTGCAAATGCAGCTTGCCCTCACAATAATCTGCCAGCAGTGGTATAAAAGAGCAACAAGAAATAGCAATGTTTGACTAAAAGCTGGTTGGCATCTCATTCAAACACAATACAACAGTGATGTTGCAAGAAAAGACAGTTCAAATTTTTACATCATGTTCAAAAAAAATGACATTAGAGAGTAGCTATAGATGCATGAAGACCAGTTGAAACTCTCAGAAATAGCATACATACTTTAGCACGTGGAAACTATGTACAATAGTCAGGGATGCGCAGACAAATAGGAGAGAGAAATGAGTGAACATACTATATTACTGCTACTCTTCTTAAAGTGGTGGTGAGGATTCCATGTACATCCTCAGAGTAAAACAAATAATGGAATCAGCAAAGCTTTACTATAAGGAGCAAATTGTTATTCCTTTACTCAGCATTTATATTTTAAAAAATATGCTTCACTCTTTCAATATTCACATGACCATTACATTTACAAATACAGTAACTCTCCTACCCTTTAGCATTATAAAGGAGGGAAGTGTAGGAAAGGGAAAAAAAAAAAAAGTCAGATGTCCCCAGATGAATCCCTGCTGTGCCTACAGACACAACTCAAATTAATGGAAAAAATATTCAGTAAGTTACATTAGTAAATGAAAGCCAGGTGAAGTTTGTAATGAGTCAGGGTAATTACAACAGAATTCCTCCAAGCTGAAGGTCTCAGCGGCTGTTGGCTCATGTGATACAGCAGCTGCTCCAGCCCCACAGAACAAGTGCGATGATGCTTTGTCATTGACTTTTTATTCTTTTCCAAACCCTGTTTCTATTAAGCTATCCTCTCCAGGCAGATTTCCTTTATTTTTGCTATTAGTTTTAAGTATACTGTCCAGTGTAATTTCACGGAGCTATTAGTTGTCAACATGGACTCAGGGGAAAGCCAATTAACATGTAAGATTTAAGACCATAAGTGTTCTTGATGAAATGTGAGTTCTTGCCTGAGTAAAAAGCATTCAGTATAGAGTCATCCCAAAAGACAGGCACATTTTTGTTACCTGTATCACAGAAACATACGAGCTAACCAAACAAGAAGTTCTTGCTTACAGCGCTGTCTAGTGCTTTGCAAGAGTCATCCCTACACTGATAAGGCAAGGCAATGAATATCAATGAATATCTATGGAGAGTGAAAGCATCAGGGCCACAAAGAATGGCAGTGGCAGAATTTCACCATGGTCCAGGCTTTCCGCCTCCAACACAGAACCGCACTGATAAAGTATGCCAATGTCCACACACCACAAATAGAAGCACCACCTTCAAGGCAAGGCAGATACAGATTTGGTTCAAGTGCAGCTTCCAGACTCTCTCTGTGGGGTATAGGTCCCAGATAAGATTGTTTTGAACAGGTTTTCAGAGAGCTATGAATTATTTTACTGGTGCTGTCTTGTTAACATTTCTTTCTGTAAAAGCTCCTTCTACAAACATCCTGTGCCTGATTGAGAAGACAATAACACATAGATAAAAATAACTGTAAACATAAACATTCAACATTTCACAAACTGTGACGATTAGAGCAAAAACATATTCCACAAAATTTTCAGTACTAGTTTCTTGGCTTTTCCACAGTTTTAATGGCAGGATAAACATGATTTTTTTTTAATGACAAAGTAAACATCCTTTCAGATAGTAAATAGCAATAGTGAAATTTTGAAAGCAGAATGTGTAGGACACTTGAAGAGATCGCGCACGTCAAGAAAAGGGGAGAAATGTTGAGATTTACAGTGTGTAAATAACCCTACGTTGCAAAGAAACAAGGTACTAAAACATTTTAGAAATATC
The DNA here is from genome assembly GCF_040182565.1 of Anser cygnoides. Classification (NCBI taxonomy): domain Eukaryota; kingdom Metazoa; phylum Chordata; class Aves; order Anseriformes; family Anatidae; genus Anser; species Anser cygnoides. Next base: position 106,750,033 of record NC_089873.1, on the reverse strand, counting down.
AGCCAAGTGAACAAGAAAAAATAACTGATTGTACCAGAAGATTTTAAAAATGCAGTTTCAATTGCCACTCCCTGTCTCATGGCACAAACCAGCATCAAGTGATTCTTCTGAAAATCCTGGTGAACAGTCCTTGTCAATGACAGCAATAAAATTCCCTATCATTTAATGGAACTGAGATATTGCCATTCTGACATTGATATAAAGAAGCATGATGAGGCTTTCTAAGTCCCAAGGTTCTCCACAGCTGCAGAACTTTGGAAAGAGCTGTCGGTTTACTACACACTGTACACGGCGGGAGAGTTGTGATCTTTCAAGTGCAAACACAAATAATGCACTGAAATCTTGCAGAAATAATGCACAGAACACCACTTCAGGAGGAAGATGCATCTCCCTCTTTGGAGGTTTTCATAACCCAACTGAAAAAAGTACTAAGCAACCTGCTCTAGGTGACCCTGCATTGATGAAGGGGGTTGGACTAGACAATTCCCAAGGTGCCTTCCCATCTCATCCCATCTCAACTGTTCTGGGATTACATGAAGGTAACGGTAACATCAAATGTTGGAAGAGAAGCATTCTATACTGTTCTAAGATAACAATAAGAGAAATTTAATATAAAATCACTTTATTATCTCTTAAATTCTTTTTATTTGTTTAGGTCAAAACTTTTCATCTGGTTAGTTTTTGTTTTGTTTTGGTTTGGTTTTTTTTTGGTCTCCCTTTTCTACCCAGAATGCATCTCTATTAGCGTTTAGAAATTAGTAACATATTTACTACTTAATTACAATGTCTTAAAAATCTTGGTGTATATTTCCCAGCAGGGTATTAGAGAATTATATTTTTTTAAATATGGAAATTTTGTTGGCTCTCCAAAAGTATGTGTTTTCTCAAGACAAGACATAAGCAAACATGGATGCCGTGTTGGTTAAAATTGCAATATCAGTTTCAACTATGATCTAAAAGGTGATTCTGCATGAACTTTAATGCCATATTTTTTTTAATCAATCATCTCAAAATAGATTTTTTCAGCCTAAAATACAGTGTGATGTCATTAATGGATCTTGAAAAAAAACTCAAGACACCTGTTTACTATCTGTTTAGAAGACATAAAACACATACAGATACTCATATCTGCAGAACAGATATTGAATGTTGGAGGATGGGAGAGGAGCATTGGTGTGACTGAAGCAACAGGCTGCCTTTGAACAACAAGCAAGATGGTGTTTCAAAAATGTTTTCTCACAAGAGTGAAGCATTTGACACTCATCACATACAAGCCCCATCTTCTCAACCCAACCACTGGTAAAGGAGCATGCTCTCTTTTTGGTGTATCATTTTTTCCTTAATATTCTTACCTGAGAACTTAATGATGGAAAAAAAAAAGCAAAAAAAAAAGCCTCGTGACATTATTGAATTGCATTTACATTTTAATAGCAATACTGTGAATCATAAGCAGCAAAGGTGTAGTGTAATGACACAGGTCAAAGCCACTTGAAATCTCTGCATCATTTCAAGGGGATTTCTTGCAGGGCATGTGGATCATACAGCAGAAGTACAAAGTTTTTACAATTAGAAACATTCTAAGACAAAAGTTTCGAAGTATTTCAGATGTATGGGCCAAAAATTACTATAGATCTTTGACAGCGTGGTTGCATAAATTCTTGAATCGGCACTAGATCAGCACTGAAATATGCTATCACTTCAGCAATATCTTTTCTGCCTGATTTTCCTTCAGATTTTCCAATCTCAATAGTGTTCTAGAAATGCATGTTCAGATACATCAGATACATCTAGAAATCACACCAAGGTTTTGTTAACTGAACTTCATTATGTATTCATATATATGGTTTAATGTGGGCGTATGTGTATGCAGACTTGATTCTCTACTTTGAGACAAACAAGCAACATGAGAAAAGGCATTACTACTACAGTGAGACAACATTACACCACAGTAAATTAGATGATCTGCAACTAAACCATACATTATGAAACCAGAACTCTGGAGTTTTTATTCTGAATTTGAAGAAGTTAAAGATTTTAAAAGTCTGTGGAATATATTTTTAATTTCCGAAGGATATTTTAAAATCCTTGATAAATTCTTTTTTTTTTTTTTTTTTTTGGCAGTTAAACAATATATATTTGTGCTCACAAGTTTAGCAGCTCAAACTCTAGATTAGTTTTTAGGTAATTCATTAAAGATACTGTTGAAACAAAACACGGTAGTAAGTACTTACTGTCGGAAGTGCTATTATGGTATACAGGAGGGTTAAAGAATGAAAGGTCAAAATTTCCTGTATATGATATTATTTTAAAAATGAAATAGCTCAAGTATATGAAATTAAATCCTTAAAGGAGAACTTTAACATCAGGTTTCCAGTTATTTATAAATATGTAAACAACAAGGGGCTTTTAATAGAGTTTTAGGAAACAGGCAAGCCGAATACAGGATTAAGCTTGAAAACATGCATTGAGATCTGTTTGAGTTCCAGTGATTAATAATGATTAATTAATAGAACTGCTAGAACAGAACTGTATTTCATGTATTTTTGAAAAATGTGTCCCATTTTTTACAGAATGTTTTCAAAATGATTTTTTTTTTTACTTCGAAAATAAATACCTATTATCTTTACCATGTGTTGTGTCTCTTTTGAGGAACAAAGCTACAAAAAGAACCTTTTGCAGAGCCAAGAAGTAAAAACATTAAAGTTGATGATACTGCTTGTAACTATCAAATTCCAATTAAAATATTTTTCTCCCTCATTCCCTGAAACACTAAAGATCAAAAAAATCCTAAACTCTTATAAGATGCCCGTACATCTCACTGTCAGCTGCTTAGAAATATCACATAGGCTTCTCCCGTATTTTTTACAAATAAGGATAAGGAAACACAAAAACAAGATATGCAGAAATATAAAAATATGTTAATATTTCCACAACTGAAACAATTTCAGATTTATACAAAAACTAAGGTGTGAGATGAAAGCTGAATGGCATATTAAGCTTTGTTTCATAAGTCCATCAAACCATATAGGTCTATTTCATTTCCAAGTGACTGTAGTGGTCAGATTTATCTCTGATCTTTTTGCAAAACTAAGTCATTGTACCATGATGTTTCTGAGGAAGTGTGCAGAAGGAGATATTAGTGTTCATGAAGTGCTAAATGAAGCTCCTGGAAACTTGTTATCCTGTAAGATCTTGGGTGTGACCAAGATTAGTACAGGTGGAGGAATGAAGACATCAACTGTGCACTACTACTGCCATGATCTTTACTCACTTCCTCAGAGCTGATATTTTCTAGAAAATTCAAATACCATGATGGCATTATCCAAACTTGACAATTTAGGTTATAAGAGGTAAGAAAGTGATTCAAAGAAAAATCATGCAAAGAGAAATCTTACCTGGATAAAAATAGAAGTGATGGAAAAATAAATTGAAATAGAGAGGTTTTATCTGCTTGGTTTGTTCTGTGGTGGTGCAGATCAGTTTGCAAAGAGCAGGGCTTCATATTGGGATTAAGGGACGGTTTCAGAGAGACTCTGAAAACTATCATGATGCAGACAGAATGAAATGATTGATCACAAGATTTGGGGGACACTAAACCAACACCAAAATACCTAACCTAGCCTTCAGCTACCTTTCCCCAATACACAGCCCACCTACTGTGCTTTCTCCTAAACTTTGAATTGCTTGTATCTTCCTCATGAACCTTTTGACACAATCCTGGGAGTCATCAGTATCCCTGCAATCGTTATATTCCCAGTTCAATACATGCCCTCTACTTCTATTCATCCCACTGCCCCAGGCTGCTCTGCTGTGTCACTGCCTGGTCCTGAACTGCTGCATCCTGTCATGGTGCACTAAGAAACAGACAGTGCTTTTAGCTAAAGGCTGCCTTTAACAAATGGGTAGGAAAACGCCTATACAGAGATGTTGCTAGGAACTTATAGACTAGAATACTCTATTTCACAGAAAAACACACCTTTTAAGCTAGAACCAGCAATACTTAACAATACTAAGTGTAACATATGTCCAGATGTAAGCCCAGACAGCCATGTCCCTCCAGCCCTGCTGGTCATATGGGCAGCCTGCTTTCTGCCAAGTCTATGGTAAGAGTGTATTTTCTCAGTGCCCCAGAAGTTTTCTTCCTTTCTGATTAAAGTTGAATTTGCCCAGTGACCACAGTAGCGTGCAGTAGCACTGCCTGTGCTACGGCAGGATGAAATTAAACTGTAACTAGACACATTTTAAATATTTTGCTGTCTAATATAGGTATTTGAAAATCCACCCTGAAATCCGTATGACAGGCAAGTCTGCCCACTACAGTCAAGACAAGCTCCTTTGCTTACACGTATGTCTGAGATAAGCCTACAGATTCATGTCTCATTTTGGAACCCTAAGTATCATTTAATTGCTTTATTTTTTTTTTCCCCTTTGTTCCTGGTGTAAAAACTTCAAATGTATGCTGGAGTGGTTATAACTAGGAATTAACTGAAAGAGCAGTTGCACTTTATATTTTCTAAAAAGCTTCTTTTTTTTTTCTGCCACTGCAGGCTTTTCTGCCTGCCTGCCTGACCAGTGATGACAGTGCACTTTCTTTGCCTTCTGGGCCCCTTTTGTCATTTAGGTTCAAAATTCACCAGGAGATGCAGGCAACCAGGAAAGTTATTGATCTCTGCTAGACAGCAGAGATGGTGACTCAGCATCTGCACCAAAATATTGCCTTAAAGATAAGCAATTAACCTGATTAACTACCCAAATTATTTTCAGGTAATTCTGAGCATTCCCAGCATATGCTCCATATACGCCTCTGAATGTTTGCTGCTGCATCTCTCTGCTGCATTCATATTTCTCTGTCTGGCAGTAGCTGTGTATGTAGACTGTTAGATGGATTTTTGTAGATAAAAGCAATGATGAACAAAACTGCATCTCCCCCTGTTTTGGTATTCTGTGACATTCCCATCTCAGCAGACTGTGTCTGGCAGTCTCACAATGAAGCACTGCATGTGTCAGGGAGATGGATTATATCTGCAGTGTCTGAATTTCAACCCTGACTATATGAGCTCCTGCTTAACCTTACCTCAGGGATCTTGAATTTTGTGTCATTGAATTAGAACAGCAAATATATATATATTTATATCCTGATTATGCGACAATGCAAAGATTTAATAGCTTGAGATGACAAAATGAAACAAAACCATAACCTTCATACGTATTTGGGATATAGCATATTTATTCTTTATTTTGAACTATAAAGCTCAAAGTATCACAAAAATAAATAAATAAATAAATAAACCAAAACACTGATACTGATACTTGCATTTTGGGGGTGTTTTGTTTAGGTTTGGGGAATTCTAAAAGAAATAAAAATATGTAAAAATTCCTTTTCAGTGTCCTTAGCAGATCAAATAAAAATGAGAAATAACTGGATTAATGTATCCCTTTTTCCACTATCTGAAATATGGACACCAGCACCATTGTGCAAAAATTGCATGAAATAAATTGATTAATCTCATCTCCTACTGGCTAATTAAAACATTGGTGCTGTAACTCATAGCTTAGCTGAAATTTATATCTAGTGTGTGTATTAAAAAAAAAAAAGAAAAGAAAAAATGAAGTGTCTGGAAAATTCAGTCACAGATAATAGCGTGAAGTTGCAGACAAAGTCATGCAAACCAGAGCTGCACATTATTTTCCATGAAAGACTGCTAAACTTAGACCTTCAGTATTGTAAATTCAGGTCTGGACAGAAACAGAAAGATAGTAAAAGTGCAAAGGCTCATATTCTTCAGTTTCTGAACGCAGTCTTACTACATGGGAAATAGCTTCATCCATTTGAGGTTGATTTGGACCTTCTGAGCTATGAAATAAAATGTATCTTACAGGAATTTAAAGACTAATAAGTGTGATAGCTTGAGTACAGCAATGACTGCAGATGAAAGGGAAAAGCTTAATTAAATATGATTGCATACACCTGCAGTTGGATATCTCCTACTGTTCACAGTATCAAGATTGATTCAAGAATGGAAACATCAGGATAAAATGCTTACAGTTTGTTTCAGCTCTAGTTTCTCCTTTGTAACATCTCCTAATTAGCAAAACTCCTTCCACCAGCAGTTTTTAAGAACTGCAGTGTAGCTTTTTCTGAGAGAGAGCTATAATGGTGCATTGGGAGTCCTTATCACTAATCTAGAAGTCTGGGCTGGGTTTGGGGCTTAAACCAGGATATAGAAGATTACAGCATCTCTTGCTGATTTTGTTTGTTTTCCTTCCACCACCACCCTTTTTAAATTATTATTTTCTTTTCCTTCAAAATTCAGATCACTACAAGATATTGAAAATGCTGAATTAGCACAATGTTGATTTAAAGACAGTTTAATTCATCTTGGTATTTTCATTTTAAAGTCTGTTTTTAAAAAAAATATGTGAAAATAGCTCCCTGGTTCAATAACATTTTTTTCTTCCACAGTCTTGAATCAGAGAGAATAATATCAAAGAGAAAGTTAGCACTGCAGTAGTCTGTGAGTACAGTACTATACATGCATCTCTGCACACTCTACATAACTCATTATATCAGAACAGATTATTAGAAATACCTGTAAGACAATTATTATTGGAGACGTAGTTCATAAAATATGTCAGTATTTTTTCTTATGCTTTGTTTGCAAATAAAGCTTATCCACCCTGAATCACACATTCAAAAATCCAAAATCCAGTCAGCGCAATAAGGAAATATTCACAAAAAAAAATACAGAAATGGCCTTATGCCTTAAATTGTACTTCCTGACCCACCTCAGCAGAAATGGAGCTCAGGAGCTTTCCAATCTCCTGTTTAGTTTAGAGCAGACATAATGACACATGCCTCAACACATGACTCAAAGTCTGACAAAGTGTCAGTGTCAAGTAAAGGATGTTTTGTTCTGACTAGTATTCACAGGTTTTCAACTGACACCTGTGTTGCACGAGTGTCAAATGTTTTGCTGGATATAGGAATTTATTATCACATTTTTCCTAGGCAAAATAATCCTGAAATAGGCATGTAAAACCCCACTCCATGTGTGCTAAATGTTTACTGTCTCACAATCCAATTGACAGCAAGTAAATATATCTCAGAACACTGAAGTTACTACCCTAATTACTTATAGTAAAATATTACTTTTATGCTTCCCTGGTATCAAAGGGAGAAAGAGGAACATTGAAAACTTTTGTAGGATAATGAGACTTTCTAGTTTACCTCATGGCTTAAAGCTGTATATAACTTGAAAAGAAAAATAATCTGTACCACTGTACACTGAACCATGACTGTCTGATTAAACTATTTTTGCATTTCAACACCAATACCATGTTTTTGTTTCCCATTCAAAACAACCTTATTTCTATAGCTGCTCCACGTTCATTTTTCTTATTCCTACAATCTAGGAATCAGGCAAATACCAATCTACAACCTCATACAGTCATATTCCACAGCCCATGGCTTTCTCTTGACTAACTGAAAACTCTGCATATCTCTAAAAGCAGTAACGAGTGCAACACATTCAGAAGTCTTTGGTGACCTTATTTTAGTGACAGGCTTGAGCACTAGAGACAACGTGATACACTTGAAGATCAGTGACAGACTCGCAATGTCACCAAGACTATTTTTGACTGTCTGTCCTCTGAATAGTATGAAAAGCTTCTTCTACAGGTTATTCCAAGACTGCCTATATTGCCTCAGGGTATACATTGCCTTAGTAGTTTATTTAGTCATATCTGTTATGAAAACACTGATATGTTTTTTAATTTATATATGGCTCCCAAAGGCATTTAATACTCTCATATGCTTTTGGGCCAAACAATATTGGTAATATCTGCCTGGAACTAACAGCAGCTGCTTTTACAGTCATCAGATGGTTTGGGTTGGAAGGGACCTTCAAGATAATTCAGTTCCAACCACCATGCCATGGCCGCATGCAGCCTGGCTTTGAATACTTCCAGGGAGGGGACATCTACAACCTCCCTGCACAACCTGTTCCAGTATCACCCAGAAGACTGCATGGGTATTCATGCTCACCTTAGGAAGCACTTATATTTATTTCTACTCTCATACCTTGTTTCCCTCTGAAAAGATGCAGTGCACCGTTGTCTCTTTCTTAGTCTTTTAACTGTTTAATAAGGAATATTTTCTGCTACTCCAGTGTTCTGTTCCAGGTTGGAAGGGACCTTTGAAGATATCAAAAATGTTATAACATTGAATAACCTTAAAATACATTATTCTAGTTTTTCTGGTCACTAATTTAAAAGCTAAGTTAATCTAAGGTAATCATTTTTTTCCTCGTGTAGTTTTTACACCAGTGTTTTGTGGAACTGAGCATAGACTTATTTCAGGACAACTTTGTGGCAATCAGATCAGGTACTGCAAAGCCCAAGATTATCTCCTTACCAGTTTCTCTCAGTTACTATATCATGACTCCTAGAAGATGTTATAAAGCTTTCTGAAAAAAAAAAAATAGAAAAAAAAATAAAATAGAAAAAAAAAATAGAAAAAAAAATAAAATAGAAAAAAAAATAAAAGGATGGTATTATGTGAAGAAAAGCAAATGTCTTCTTTAGGACATGTTAGGCAAGACAGATTAGCAAAGGCATTCAGGCAAGTGATATACCAACAAGAAGAAGAGAAATTAAAAAGTTCCTCAAAATGTTGTTTATTATTTCTTCACTACATCTTCCTGTCTCTGGAGACAAATGGTCCAGACTCATCCAAGAAGTCCTCTACATGCAAGTTTTAGTGTGCTTTTATTTAGAAGGAAAAACTGGGTGAGCAACATCTACGCAATAGCAGATCCATACATATCCACAGTAGCAGGATTGTCAAGACACAGGAGATTTTTGTGTGCATAAACATGCTATGCCCTCCTCGATTAATTGGAGTATATATGCTTGTTCACATACATACATACTTGACAGGAAGAATACATCAGTGGAAGGATTAAACTACCCTAACCAAATGGAAAAAAGGTAGTATAAATGAAGTGTAGCTCTTCACTCTTTAAAGGTAAATAGTAAGACAGTTGCATTCAGATTGTTAGAACAGTGGAAACTTTCCATCTTCAAGACCATCACCATCACCAGGACTTGATTTTAGTCTTTTCCTTCAAACCTGTAACAGAGAGAGAATGTCAAAGCCTGCAAGAAAAGCCTTTTGTTTGTTTGTTTTTGTTTTTTTTCCTCCCCATTTAGAATTTCTTCCTGAACTTTGTCAGCTACAGAAAGGAAAGTGCATTATAAACAATGTTTGACAGATGGTCTGGGGGGCTTCACTATAGTTTCACTTTCACAAAAGAACTATTTAGAAGATTTTAAAAGATGAACAACTGTAACCAGGAAAAAATCAGCCAACATGACCTATGGAACACAGTATCTGTACTAGGTTGTTAAGACTTTGGAGTCTTCCTAATTATCTTTAGAAAGACTTATCATTCCCCCATGATTTCTCTCTGGGAGAAGTCAGTTCTAAAGCTAGGATAATTGTACAGTGGAGCTAGCAGTTTGGCTGGAACAGAAAGCTGCAGGACAACAAGTTATATCAACAGTTCCACCACACGGGAATTGGGAAGGAAATTGTTTTCAAAATGCAAGCTTCTCATCTTTCCTTTATAACTGAGCTGAGAATACACTACCAAGTTTTGTCTATGGGAAATGTCAACCCAGCTGTTAAAAGAGATAGAATGAAACAAAAACAGATTCTGGTTTAAGTATAGATGTTTTTGTTGAAACTGAAGTTGCATAGACATCTTACTCTTCAAAGCCATCCAAGTCCCTCACTGCTTGGTAATGTATGTCCAAAGGTTGTTGGAATTTAAAGCTCAGTCTCTGCAATAGGCACAATGGACATAGCTCACTGCTGACAGTGAGCTATGTTGCCATCAGTCAAATGACAGGCAAACACCAAGAAAAGAAACAGTGGAACAAGAGTAGAAGTCCTTTAAAATAGTTGGTTATATGGAAGGAGAGGTTTCTTTAATGGTCCCAGGAGGTATGCATTTGTGCAGATTGTATATGTGAATGTCAGATTCACTTCCCACCTTCAAATAATAACCTCTGAAAGCTTGTAGAATTTTACAGAACAAAAGTAATAGAAAAAAAGTTGCCCTTTATGTTCATAGGTTCCTTTATCTTACATTCTCATGGGACACTATTGCTTTGATTCCAATTAAGCTATGACAAAAAGACATGTTCTACATTCAACAACATATCATAACAACAAAAACATTGAACAAGTTGCTCAGCATCACAGAATAAGGGATCAAACAACTGAATGCGCTCTGGATAACAGGTTAAATTCAGCCTCTGTAGTTACCACCTATTTTTGACCATAACAAAAACATTCCTAATGCAGACCAGTGGTGTCTTAAAAGGATCCTTTTTCAAAAGCTGTAAAGAATGGCAAGTTGATACTGAACTGTAAAACTACCATTAACCCAAGGGGAAAAAAAAAAAAAGGTTCTAAAAAGGTTCTGATATCTCCAGTTAAGTCTGCAGAGAAATCTTCATTGTTTTAATTGAATAAGGATTGGCTGCATAGTTCAGGACACACTTGTATTTGAAAAGCAGGGAGTCTCTTAACCATTAATGTGAATACATACATCAAGATTTGAACAGATGGCAACTAATGAAAGTAAGCTCTCCCAGCTCTATTAATGTCTTTATTTCAAGAAGACTTACAATTACAAATTAAAATATTATCAAGACTAGTGTTGTTGATTTTTTTTTTTTTAATTTTTATAATTAATTTTTAAATTCTTCGTTGTTCCATATCCAGCTAGCCTTCACCTCCTGGCCAGTCTTTGAACTACACTTATTTCTCATGTTATTTCTTTCACACTAAGCAAGCAAGCAAGCAAGACAGCCTCAAGGATTTCCTTTTGCCTATTCTTTTTGCTTTTGTAAGGAACTCGGTGCCATTCCAGCACAGCATAACTGTTGAAATGCTAAATGAGTATCTCACTCTGAGCCAGCCTCTGTCCACAGCAACAGTTTATAACTGCACTTTATTATTTTAATGAGAGATGGAAATAGCAGGAATGTTCAGCAATGTTGTAATAACATAGCTACACTGCTCATTCAAATGAAATGGTGTTAGATACAAAGTGTTCATTAAAATAGCATTTGTGTCAGACTTACCCTTAAAAGCAACGTAATTCAAAGCTAAAACTGAGTTTTAACACCTCACTTGTGCCTGCACACTGCAGCTAATATGCACCAGCCCATTGAGGAACAGCATACGAACTTAAAGAACTCGACAGAGTTTGGTCAGCAAAGACAAACACAGTGCCTTTCCATTAGTATCATAAACCCCACACAACAAACACTATTTTCTAAGAAATTTAAGTTTCCTTTGTACTACATCTAGATCAAAGTCATAAATCCAGAATTAGCCATTGTTGAACAGTTAGATTGGGATTTTTCCAAAGCCATGCGTAAGAGATGTCCATTTCCATAAGAAGATCAAATGTGCTTTATAAAAAGACATTGCCATTATTTAGCTTAGTAGTAGCAACACAGATACTTGGAGGAAAAATGGCACAAAAATGATCTCTCACACAGAGTCAGCAAAACTTGGACTTGCCAACTCATTCTACAGTTGGGGAAGGAAGGGGTAGATCTTTTCCCCTCCTCTACCACCAAATGAATATGTCTCAGTTTCATTCCAATGAGTCCCATAATTGCCTTTCCCTAGTTTTAGCCCTTTGGTTCACATAAATATCTTGATTGGCTGAATCAGAGTTTAGGAATAATAACAGCTATAGTAGTTCTACCATAAAACTCAATGCTGTAACATTTGTTGAACTGCCAATAATACACTGAGCAACATGATATAAACCTGTCCTGTGCTTTTTCTCCACTCTCCAGAGAGAGAGCGCTTTATACCAGAATCTTTAGGGAAGAGTAAATGGGGTCCTTGAAATTTATTTATTTTTTTAAGCACACATTCATTCATTTACATTCATGGTAGATAAAACACACTCTGATTTTGAATCCGAAGTGGGGAGCAGAGCTTTGTAATTCCTTAGGGAGTCACAGAGATTTTGTACAGCTTTGGACCAGCCCTCTAGAAAGTTCTTGGTCCACCTGTACACATGATCATCTCTATACACATCAAATATAGTGTGTATACATTTGGCTGATTAGAACTGAGTCGCTTTCTTCCATTTCTTATTTTTCCTTTGCAGTATTAACTGGAAGGAAGCTGTCCCTTGAGATCGCTAGGATTATTGAACAAACTTCTAGATATTTCTTTGGAATGCATTCAGAATGTATTAACAATATATATATATTGACTTCACATTTCAGTCAACATCAAAATTTATTGACCCTTGAGGTAAATACTAATCTCAGCCTTGACTCAATCAATATTTACCACTTTGTTCAATAAATCTTGATGATCATCTCAAGATAATTCAATATATACTTGATATGCAAGAAAGGTTATTACACTGTTGCATGATTTTTATGTACTGTTCTTTTTCTTTATTTTAAGAGACAAAGATTCTAAGTGGTATTTTGATAAATAATGCTAATCTAGATTTAGCTGGTCTTACTTATCAAAAATAAACAAACATGCATAATGAGTTCCTATGTAGTAGGCTTGGGGAATGCAGAGCTCAGCACTAGCAAGTTTTGCTTAGCAGTGAATTCAACCAAATGCCAAGGACAAAGTACACAACTGCCATCTTAAAAAGAAATACACATTAAAAAAAATAAAAAAATCTTCTATTCACAAACATACTTGAAAGAGAGGAGTTGTTGCAGCAGTGCTTCAGCCATTGAGTAATTAAAAAGGCAAAAGTATGTCCTGTAATTACAAAAACCTGTACAACATATTCTATGGAAAAAGAAAATAAATAAATAAAGATAGGTGGAAAAAAAATGCAAGTCAGTAGTTTCTTAATAAACTCTATTCTGCAGCTCCATACTGAAGTTTCTACCAATGACAAAACTCCCACTATTTGATCTACATACGCTATTAAGTTCTAACAAGCACCTAACTGAGGTCTGCTATGGACTACAGAGCTTTATGTCTACTTAAGCTGTGTTCTCATATCTGCTGTAGGTTGAACTGGTGAATTCATTAAAAAAACCAATCTGGATTCAGTTGAGACTGGCTATTCAGTTTCATACTGTTGGACTAGATGATCTTGGAGGTCTCTTCCAACCTAGATGATTCTGTGATTCTGTGATACTTGCTCACTTTAGTGGCTAATGGCCAATAACTGATTCTACACCTACGCAGACATCCTACAGCAGGAAACTGTACAAATACAACCTCCTTGCTCAAAGTGTAACCATTGATATAAACAGGGTACAGAAAGCATAAGGGAAAAGGAAAACTAATGATATTTAATGGAGCCCAAGATGAATGCTGTTTTCATAGCCTCAGAAGAAAATGATCACCCTCTCACTTCACCTTGACTGCTTCCTCAAGACACCTGATGGGAAACCCTGACATGTTACAGGGCTCTCCACACCACACTTGCCTGCAGACTCCCACCTGGACAGAAGTACAATGCAGGCACAAGAAAAATAAGCAACTTAACAAAGGTCATGTATCAGGCTTGTCCTCTGGAACAAAATGGCTCAGAGCTCTACTGCATTGATTCTCTGTTAGAGATATTGTTTTCTGGAGTTTAAAAAAAAAGGGGGGGGGGGGGGGGAGGGAGAAAAAAACAAAACACAACAAACCAATAAAATTAGATTTCCCTGGTCTGATGCTGAAAGCTAGAAATCTGCTAAGTTTTTTTGTTTTGTTTTGTTTTTCTTTTTCCTCTCCTTAAAATAGAATTTACACATTCATCCCTACTTATATCCCAAAGTTATTATATGTGGAAAAAAAAAAAAAACTGTCAGATTTTCACTTCTTAGCTGTGCTTCTGAACTCATATTGGTATACGTTTACTATTTCTCATGGAACATAATAGCAAGACAAAAATGATACCTTTTGTGAATAAAATTGCACTTTTGTTGTTCCAAGAATATAAAATAAACCTTAGTTTTCAAGTTTGCATTATTTCCTTAACACCGAGGGATAGTTCATATGACAAAGTCATGAGACACCTACCTGGATAACCTTATCACTGTATACAAAACTATAAAAAAGTTTCAAAGAAGAAATCATAACATCTGCCTATTTTCAAACACAGCACACTGTGTGCTGTCAGTGGGCAGAGACAAAAACCAGTGTTTCTGAACCACTGGCAGCTCTCACTACACAGCCAATGAATATATTAACCATACAATTCATGGGCAAATTGTTAAAAATTGCAGAATTAAACCTGCTGTCTTTCTATTTTTTCCACAGGGGTAGCCAAGTCAACTCAAGAAGAAGTTGAGCATATAAAGTAGTTCAGAAACTACTACAGAACTAGATATATGAACATATGGGCATAAAAGCAAATATAGGAACCTGAAATTGAAGACATACACAAACTTACTGTTTACTACTCTGCACATTAGGATAGTACTCTAGTACTCTAGACAGTAGGTGACCAGTAGTTCTCAGACTATGGATTCCCTATGGACTTCTGTCAGCAGATTATTTCTGCTTGCTACAGCTAAGAGAGCAAGCCTACATTCAGCAAGTTTAAAATTGCTAAAGTAAACCTTTATCCACAATGGTAAATTTTTGTTTTATGGATCCCCTGGAAAATTAAGAACTACCGATGATGGTTCTGTCTAGCTACCCTTACCTGCTTGAGGGTAGGAAGACTTTGCAGAAGGTTCTAGATAGGTTGGACCTATGTGCTGAGTCCAATAGCATGACATTCAACAAGGGTAAGTGTCAGGTCCTACACTCAGGTCACAAAACCCCCATGCAGCTGTATAGGTCTGAAGAAGAGTGGCTGGAAAGTTGCCCAGCAGAAAAGGACCTGGGGTTGCTGGTCCACAGCCATCTGAACATGAGCTAGCAGTGTGCCCAGGTGGCCAAGAGGGCCAGTGGCATCTTGGCCTGCATCAGAAATAGCGTGGCCAGCAGGATTAGGAAAGTTGATTGTCCCTGGCAACTAAAACCACTGTGTTAAGTACAGAAAAGATATGACTACAACTTCTAATGCAGCAGAAGCAAAACATAGGTTAGTACATATGAAATGTAGATGGAAATAAGGACAATAGAAAATAAGTCTATCTTGCGCAGAAAGCTAGAATAATATACCTTGGGAAGGAATCCAAAATAAAAAATAAAAATAAATAAAAAAAAAGGAAAACTCTGGTAAGATGTAGTATATAACTATGTGAGTGAAACTTCGTCTTCTGTTAGGTGAAGTGGGTCTCTACAAATGCTTCTGAAAGCAGCCCAGGCCAAAGATTTTGCATTTGTATACATGATATTGGTAAGTCATTGACTCAGCCAAATCTGAAAAGGAAATCTGAAAGCTGAGCAAAAGATTCGCCCAGACAGAAGAGTTTTGTCCCTTGAGTAAAGATATGAGTCAAGGACAAAGACATCACTGGACACAGTAAAAAACACAGTCAAATAATACAAGCAAGCCCTCTTTAAAATAGGCATCAGCAATCTGGTGATTAGAATAATACATCGTAGAATTTTATTACCCACCAAATCAAAAACAAACAAAAAACAACTAGGAAAAAAATAGGACTTCTGTGTAAAATAAGTGACCACAAAGTGTTGCTTGACTCAGTGAATATCACCATCAACCTTGGACCAACACCATCTGCTGCTAGTAATCTTGAACCCAATCAATATCTGTTTGATAAATATTGTATATTAATATCATTTTGGAAAGACAGGATTAACAGCTGTGCTGGGATTGCAATCTGTTGACATTGATAGAGGAGATATCTAATATCTTGGCTGAGGGCAGATGTTAACTCTGCCTCTGAAGACAATGTCCTTATTATTTGTTTCTTTAGATGTTATGCTTTCTCAGTTTTACTTACAACTTCAAAGAGCATTCGATTTCATTTTCAAAGGCAAGAATGACACATACACAATTGGTAAAAATTGGAAATGCTCACTTCAAAACTCATCTGGAAATCAATGTGCTAATTTCAATAAGATCATCACTGGTCATGTGCCTCACATTAGGCTACTGTCTGTTTTGCAAGTAAGGGAAGTTATCCAATGTTTTAGATGGAGGAAATATGATCAGCCTGATATTAGATCAACTACTATTACTGTCATAACTACTGAAGATCATGCTAGATATCCCATTTTAGACACAATTGTTCTAGATCTCACAGTAACAGTGAGATGTAAGACAGACTGTTTCCAGGGAGCAGAACATAAACTGTCAGATCAGAAAGCTATACTTCAGTGTGGCATAAAGGCCACTACTGAGCAGGAACTGGGGGGGACTGACCCTGAAAAACTAACATGGCTTATTTGGCCCATTTCTCCATTTTTATCCTCTGAATTTCAAATCATCACTACCGCTCAGAAAGACAAGAAAAATTCCCAGATGGTCAGCTTGCCAGAAGGAAGGCAGGAACACCCAGCTATCCCATTTCCATGTTATCCCAACCCACTTTTTAACACTGTTCATTTGAATTTTGGATTATGTAATTCTGCCAGAACAATGCCAAACTGTTGTAGGAAACATCAAGCAGGCACTGTATTAAAAAAAAAAAAAAAAAAAAAAAAAGCTTTCCATAAACTACCAGTTGTCAGCGATACTGAAGCCTAATACAGTGAAGACAGACCTTCTACCCTCAGGGCTTCCACATACAGGGTAAATTTGCACTGTTTGTAGGGCAATTTAAGAAGAAAAAAAAAAAAGAGAAAGAAAGAAAGAAAAAGATCAGAACACAAGTTAGAGTCACAAAATAGGGTAAAAACAAGCTGTCAAAAGCTGGAAAGCTATTCTTCTGTTTTTAATTCCTTGTTAATGATCTAACAAGCTAACTTTCTGGAACTGTCAATGATGATATGTCAGTCTGCAGTGCCTATAGTACCAGAGTAGTTAAGTCAGCAAAATTTCATCATTTTTTCTTCAGCTTTAAGAGACTTTACCACAGATTTAGGGTTAAATGAAGTCAATAGGATCATCTTCGTAGAGACTATACAGTGAAGCATATTATAAGCAACAACTACGATTATCTAAATCACCTATCTAGAAAACTATTATAGAGTCATGAAGTCCAAATGAATCAAATGTTGGACCTTTCAGATATTCTTCCAGCAAAGAGGCGTACTTCGTATAAAATAAACCCTTGCACTATACAAGAATATTTCATGTTGTCAGCTGTAAAGAAACACTTGCAAAAGGCTCAGTGACTCTGAGCAATTACAGAAGACCGCAAAGAGGATATTTATTAATCATTTACTGAGTACTTGAGAAGTAGGAGTAAAATTTTGTCTGCACATGTGTAGGACAGACAAGAGTGTTTGGGATTTAGGAGAATGTTATTTGTTTTTAAAACACATTATTTCTCCACTTACTTCCAGCTGGAATATGGGACAAAGATACTGGAAGTTGAAATTACTGGAAGACAGAGATTAAATCATTCCTCAAAGGAATCCACACATTCAAATTGATATTCACAGATAAAACAATGGGTTTCGAAACAACTAGCTCCTGTATTTTGACTTCCCCTCAGTTTCAACAAAATAAATCATATATAAATAAATTTACAGGCTGCCTAGGGAGGTTGTGGAGTCTCCCTCTCTGGAGATATTCAAGGCACGTCTGGACGCCTACCTGGGCAGCCTGCTCTAAGGAGCCTGCTTTGGCAGGGGGGTTGGACCCGATGATCTTTTGAGGTCCCTTCCAACCCCTTCGATTCTGTGATTCTGTGAAATCAAAAGTAAGAAAGCACGTGGTTAATACATTTCAATTGACAAGCAGCACCATATGGAGCTGCACATGGTAGAGCAATGCCATAAGCCAAGATGCAGTGGATAAGAGATGAAAGAATCATGTGCACAGTATAGGCACATGAGAGTATAAGCACATCAAATGAGATGGAGTGGTCGTTAACTGAACAAAAAAAAAAAAAGTGGGGATTATTTTTATGGGTATTTGTGTTCAGCATAAAGTCCAAATAAGTATGAAGTCAAAAATATTATCTAGTACTTCAGTTGAATAAATACATAAAATTGAGAGCTTACAATATTTAGCCATTTTTTCTCCCCTAGATTAAAGTCTATAATTCAGTGCAGGGATAACCAGATAGACAAAAATAAAGTTCCACCACAAGAAGAGAATAACTTATTAAAAGATTTCATTCAAAGAGAGGTAGCAGACTAAAACTGAAGAACTTGAAGATGTCATCCAGGACATTCACAGGAAGGAACAGAAGGGATGTAGAAATTCAACTATTTCATGATTCATAAGAATCCATATATTGTATGTAGTATATATACAAAGCAAACCCCCAAACTGGGAGTATGCCATTTCCTCCACATAATACTTGCACTGTATTCTACTGGATGCAACAGACACATGCAGCTACAGCTTCTGATGACACATAAATAAAAAGAGTGAAATAAACCTTGAGAGTGGCAGAAGGGCATGCCCAGTTGAAGATAGTATTATCAAAGCTCCTGCCAAATGACTTCCAGAAAGCGATTGTGGTTATTCAAATAAGGTGGTTAGATCAGCATATTCCTTGCTTCTATTAGCAATTTACAGCAGAAGCTTTCAGTGTCAAAAGCTGTTCTTGTTTTTTTCTTTCCTTTTTTTTTTTTTTTTAAGCACACATGAAACAATGCAATGCTACTGTTCTTATATAAATGACCAGCAAGAGCCACGTAGGAATTGAAAGAATATTAAAAAAAAAAGAGGCAAGAAAAGGGCACAATGACACTGAGAAATTGATACATTTGTCAAAGTACAAAACGAATGGAACCAAACTTCCTGTGAAAATAGTGAATGAAACGCTACCCTGACACAAAATAGGTTTGAGCTGGTTTATAATGGCTAGGAAAGATATATATGCAACTATCCTAGATTAGTATTCTCCCTTCTCTAAGATAGCGTTAATAGGAGCTACTGTAGTTTGGAATAAACCTTCAATTCATGTAATACACCTAGAGAAAATGCATTTCAGAGTGACCCTCGTCCAATGAGCAGTTTAGTTTATCAGGCTGTTAGCAGGAAAGTACAAGTCAGGCATGCCAGACCTCAGCATTCTCAATCCACAAGACAGGCAGAAGTTGTTTTAAAAATAATAATGCATATAGATTTTAAAAAAGCTACAGATTCTGCTATATTCTGTTGAACTACAAAGTGTCATTACTGAAGGATTTGATGACTTTATGTTCCACAGAAAACTAGAAGCCTTGAATGCTGTAGGACCTGCTTTGACATTCCAAAGCTAACATAACCTACATCTACTTCAAGGGACAAAAGTTAGAGGTATTGCACAAGAAACCATACTGTCAAAACAGGAAGCTTTCCTTGGACAACCACATGCTTTCCATGAACAAGCAGGTGATATTTTTACAGAAGAAAAGTAAGAGCCAGCCAGCTGGCTTTTTCTCAAAGAAGATCCAACAAGCATGGCAATAAAATAGGTGAAGGATAAGGGATGCCCATAACAAAGTTACGAAAGCCTGGAGTCAGTAGATCACGTCTGTCTCTGGACATATGCAGGCCTGCACAGCAAAGCAATGCATTTCAGAGGCTGACAGCATTTGATCTCTGTAAGTATTTGATATTCTGTAGTAGCTTAACTAACTTGGATTGTTAACAGCTGTATTTGGTGAAGAAAGTTGCATGCTCATTATCTTCATGCAGTTCTCTCATACATATACACAATAATTTACATGTTACAGAGGCTTGCACAACAGTACCTGAACACCTCTTCACAGAATATAATATATAGTTCACTGTATATAAAATGTTGACAGAGAGATATCAACTGTCTTATTTTTTTTTAAGCTGTGAAATAACCAGACAGTACAAAGCATCAGGAACAATGAATGATTTAAGTTCTAAAAAGTAGATAGCTATTGTGAGGAACCTCAGTGAACTTGGACGCCTGAAGTATACCAGCCCAAACCCTCTTTGGTCAACTTGTTGTTGGCAAATTATCAACAGAACATGTTTTCTGCATTTACATGATGCAGTCAGCAGCACGTACTGTAGAAGGCTTCTACCCTTACAGTCTAAATAATGACATATTTAACTAGTCTTAGCGGTAACAATTACTGGAAGATGAAAAATAAAGAAACTCTCACTGCATTTCAGATGCTACACCAGCTCACCAACCATGTAAATTATTGTTCTCTGAGATAGTAAGCAACCACTGAAAAATAAATTTAAAAAATCATATGTATTCTGTATCAATTTCTAACTGTTTTGTTTGTTTGCCACAGAGTTTCACCTACTGTTTTCCAGGAGTAGCAGAGTCCACTGTAATACAGTGGACCTAAAGAAATAGCTTTGTAATTATTTGACTGTCAGGGGAGATCTAAGTAGAAATAGGCCTACACATTTAAACGCAGTCATCTGTTCGACATGATCACAATTTGACTTGTACTGATTTTTCTGAGCTGGAAAAAAAATAATATCCATTTCTCTTCGTCCCAGAGCAGAAGTGTTATTTTACATTATTTCATCTGGAGCACTACTCCTACCCCTAAAAGGCTAAAGAGGCTTTTGTATTCTCTGAGTTTCAAGTAGTTACAGGGTTTAGTTTTCAGTACCTTGGAAGTGTTCTGTTTAAAACCTAAAGGTGGAACTATTTGGTAGCATTGCTTTCCTCTCCATTCTGGGTGAATCCCTGTTTCAGAGGAGATAGAAGAATACAGGAAGTAAAGGAACATTTCCTGGAAGAGGGCACACTGGCTAATTTCAAGGTGGCAATCTATTTGCAGGCCCCATATACCTGCTCTGTTTGAGATCAGACCTGAAACCTGCCAAAGAAAGCATATCCCTCCATAGCAACTAAAAATGCAACAGATGAGACTCTTACTGAGAATGCGAAAAGCAGGGGCTAGATCCACATCTGCCATACTTCTCTGGTCTCCCTTGCACCCCAGATAGCTGAGACACCCCATGTTTTATTGCACCACCTCTTTTTGACAGTATGCAATCATTTCCATCCAAAATTGCTTAGACAAGAGCATCAAGTATATGTTCCTGGTTTCAAATGAAGGAGGTGAGTTGCCTATATCCAGGTCCCCATTCATCATGGGGCTGGTAAACCTGCCTACAGCCACATACACACCTTCCTCTTTTGCTCAAGTAGCATGGCACGCTGAAACAAGGGCCCCACGTGCAGTTGCAAACAGGCTGTTACATTAAGGCCCAATCTTGCTCTCCCAGGAATCTGCATGAACTTTGCCAATTACTTCAACGGGAACAAGAATAATGCCTTTGTGAATAAATCAGGGAAGAAAATCAATTCTGTTCTAAGCTAAATCCATAGGCCCTTTTGTACTTTATATGGCCCTCTTTGGAGGAACAGCAACAAAGCTGCCAAGAGTTTGAAAGCCCAGTGAACAAGTCCCTCTGGGTTCACTAAGAAAAGCTCACATATTCACTGCCGCTCACTTGTTAGGCTCAGGATAAAAAAAGCATACCAGAATGCTGCCAATAGTTATCTATTTATATTTGGAAATCCAATAGTTTTATTTGAACACAAGACCATTCAAGAGGAAAGTTTGCAAGCCCGAAATGAAGAAGCTTGAGCAATTAAGCACAGAGAAATATTTAATTTGTCTCCCCACTTATTCATATTTCTCCTTTTGATTTACTTTAATTAAGCTCTCTTTAGGCTTGCAAGTCTGAAGAGAAGGGGGTTTTCTCCCTCCCCTTTTTTTGTGGTAGGAAGAGGAATTGCTCTCCAGGCGGGTTTTTCCAAATGCTCATAGCTTTGCTCTTTACTTAAATAAGATGCCTTTGAAAGGCAGAAGTGCAGGATGGTTCACCATAGATTTGAGATTTATCAAACTTCATTCCTACAGTGCTTCAATTTGGAGGGTTTTTCAGTCAAAACCTTAGCTGCTATTTTCATCCAGCCATAGATGGCAAGATAACAGGAGTGCACTTTGGAACTTGATACTTGAGTCATGCTCATCATCAAGGATGTAAGGGGGGGGGGGTCATCTCATCCTCACTTTGTTGTTAACAGAGACTTTCACAGCACTCACCAAATTTCTCTTTATACATATTTTTAAATTCCAGGGCCATATATTGTTTCAGTCTTTAACTTAATGTAACACTTTCTGCTTCTAAGTGTATTTTTAAGCTTAAGTTGTTCAAAGGGCACTTTCAGTGATACAGAATGGAAGCCAAATAGGTGTTGTTCTGTAAAGTGATATATTCCTTAAAACTCTTTCCAGTGGATGTTATAAAGCCTCAGCAAACAAACTCTCAGGAGGCATAAGCAGGTAATGCATCAACAAAGACACATAAAAAACAGAGGCAGCTGGGCTATTATTAAAAAAAAATGAAACAGAAGCCGTTGAAAGTATAGGGTGTGAGTTAAGAGGGTAAAAACAATTTGGTTAAATAACAAGAACACCAGCATCTGAATCTAAAGGGCAAGCACAACCATTGAAAAACAAAACGAGTCCACTATTTCTCTTTGCACAACGGTCTTTTCTCTCCTGGCTGTATCCAGAAGCATAGAATAAAGTCTATGCGTGAAGGGTGCTTCAAAGCATAAATTTTCGAAGTTCCACCTTCACTGAAAGCAACAGGAGTTTTGGCGTCTGGGCACCTCAGAGAGGCAGTGTGAACTCTAAAGCTATGTTGATATCCACATGGGGGCACAGTTGTACTTGCATGAAGTCCCATTTAGCTGAATGGCTCAATAGCCCTTCCCCAAATCACATAAACAACAGTGGGGTCTTCACTTACTTGCCTGAGTACAGAATTTGGCATCCATCTTTGTCTTATATTATCAATTCTAACCAAGTTCTTATTCCCACCATTAACAAGCCTTGCTTTACCTCTAAGCTGGTCCTACATCCTACAGAGTATCATGAAATACAGCAAGAAACCAGGAATTAAGAGACTAGCTGCTCCAGTTTGTGTTTTCAGTGTATTAAAATAAATAAAGAAATAAAAATAAGTTAGATGCAAAGCTTACTAGTCCCCAACAGAGATGTCTTCTGTAGAGACATACACCAAAGAATGTAACTGACATCAGCAGATCTAACGCTTCTGAATATAACATTTTCGTTGTTTCAATAGTCATGCAAATGTAACACTCATTTTACTTGAACAGTGCAAATGTGTTTGAAGCTCATGTAATCATTTTGTGCTCAGAACAATGAATTCATATCTAGGCACTTCAGTCCCCCAAAAAACCTGCAACCCAGCAAGCGATCAAATTGAATAGAATTACAACCATACAGATCCAGTACCTAACTTTATAAATAATTTCTCTATCTGAATGTATTCCACACTGAAGTCCACTGATGATGATAAAAAAAAAAAAAAAAAAACAGAAAAAAAGCAACAAGAGATGTAAAAAAGAGCTAAGTATTGTACAGAAGGTATGAGATACCAAGAACATAATTAGTACTTATATTGGAGTTCTTACAGGCTGACTTTGTACTAATATAATTAAAAACAAGGTTTGGCCCTCAGCCTCCTATTTATGGTAACACCATGACCCTTTAGGTTGCTTCAAACCCTTTAATAGAAGTACTTCCTGAAATTCAGCAGCAAAACGTGATACATCTACCAGCCCACAGCATAGGCACCTGCTCTTTGCTTCTCAGTCTCTCATTCAGAGATAAGGAAAGAGGTTCTCTTGCACTTAGTGGACACTCCTATGGCCAGACAGTCTGCACAATGCACTCATCTGGCACTTGACCCAGGATCACAGCAGAGCAACTATCTCGTTCTGACTGATTTTACCTGTCATATGGAAAAGGATCAGCTCAGACCCTTACTATAAGCTAACACCTTATATATTTACATCAGGTATACACGTTTCAAAGAGTATCCAGCTATATTTTAGCCTAATCTACAAGTTTGTTTTGTGCATTTCATCTTTCACTGTGTTCTTTTATTCTTCAACATAGTTAATGATTTGATTTTACCTGTCTCAGATTTAAAAAAAAAAAAAAATCATACCCAAAAGCCAGAAGAATGTATACGTGGCTCCATAAGTCCCAGGCTAGAAGAAATGTCAGGTTGTCATTGTCAACCCTTGTTGTTACGTCTTCATACAAGTACCCACCTTTTTTCACCAGACTGTAAAACTTCTGTTAAACTGCCTACAATTATCCCTTCTCCTCCCCCAGAGATCTGCTCTTTATTTCATAGAATTTCATAGACTTACTTACCCAAATTTTCGTTCCTTTCTTGACTTCTTTTTGCCATAGCTGTAGTCTTAAAACTTATACTTTTAATGTACAGCAAGTGATGGGAGAGTAATTAGGAGCTCCATTAAACCTTTACATGCTGCAGGTGTATGGAATATATACCCATGCCTCCCCATAGCTCAGACCATAGGCAGCTACTGATCAAATTATCATCTCAGTATTAAATTGCAGAATAAGGGTACCATTCCAGTCTACAGATTATAAAACTCTGTATATTAACCTGACATAAAAGTCACAGACTCAGTTGCTTTTCTTACTTGGCAATTTAGCAAAGGGATGAGTTTTCAACAGGGCACATGCAGAGAAAATTTTTGAGCCAGTAAATACTCAATGGAGAAAAAAAATAAAAATAAAAAGAAAGAATAAAAAGGGGGGTGACTGGAGGGACAGATTATTGAAAAAAAAAAAAGAAGAAACATACATCTAGGGAAAGGACCTATCTACTTCTAGAAGAAAGAAAACCATCCAATTTCTATTCATCTGCAATAATCCTAATTTCATGAAGAGTAATTTAAAACATTTATCTCCAGTCAAGACAAAGGCTATCAGGAGTATTACCAAAACAAGATACACATTAAAAAAAAAAAAAAAAACATTTTAAAAGATTTTTTTTTCCAGAGTCTCATAAAGGCCTCATCCAGTTTCCTCTGAAATCATTAGGATTCTTGCCATAGATTTTTAGATGGGACATTAGGAAAGAACTTCCCTTGAGAGAAAGATATGTATATATGTTTTTTCCACCAATTTATTACTCCTACAATTATGCAAGTGGAAACAAAGTTCTGTTGCCAGCACTTGTCCTAGCTCAGATCTTATATAGCAACAACAGCAAGAAACCACCAAACACTAAGTAAACTATTTTTCATATTTTATGGGCAGCATTTATTGTACATGCACACATTAAGATTTAAAAAGAAAAGAACAGCTTTATTTGCCAGTCTCTCAAATCTGACCAGAGGCTCCCCTCACTATAGAAGCCACCAAGACTCCACTCCTGACTGATGCTGACAACAGCCTGCGCTTGCTTTGAGGAAACACGATGGAGAGGATATCAAAAAACCAGCAGTTATTTTCTGCAGCTGAGCATCTGCAATTGCCTGGTTGCACTCGGTGGTGGACCCTACCGTGAACTGGGAGAAGAGCTTCTCATATGGCCTCTGACTCTGCCAAGGTAGCAAGGACTGAAAGTGAGCTCAGAAAAAGTATGGTTGGCTTTCAGCCCCCAACCCACCTCTGAAATACTCATCCCCTGTCCATCCCTGCCTGGCTGTCCCAGCACTGCAAGCCCTGTCTGGTCAGCCCTTGCCTTCAGCTGAGGAGCCCAACCATGAGCTAGGTGTTGATTGGGTCTGTTTGGAGCAGAATGGGCAAAGTGGGGGGGTTAATATCATTGCCTTCTGGCAATTTATTTGTCAGTTTAAGAGCCAGATAACTATTAGATGAAATGGAAGTGCCTCCACGAATACTTATTGTCACATTTGCTTTTGAGTTCCTCGGTGAAGTTTTGAAATTAATAATGACATTGGTATATGTATTACCTATTATTGGCAGAAACATGCTACCAGTAGTAATTAAAAAAAAAAAAAAAAGAAAGAAAAATACAAACAGGGAATCACTGAAATAGACTGTGTAAAACACTGGCAATGGGAAAAAAATTAAAAATAGAATTCCTCCCATTCTCAAATCTAAATGTTACTTTTAGCAGGAGAGAAGTACAGAATTTTGGGAAGATATCCAACCTTAACACTGACACAATCTTAAAAATCACTAAAATTTTAGAAGGTTTATCACATATTGTTAATACATCATGTTTATAAATTAATTAACTACAAAAAGAAAATGAAACCATGAAATTTATCAGAAAATATATTATCTCCTCCCTTGGTCTTTTTCTCTTCTTCCACAGATACAACTCCTCATTTAGAGTGAGGGCACCTGAAACAGCACTACATACAGCCTTGAAATTTTGCTGCATAACTTTTTAAAAATATATTTATTTTCCATAAACAGACCGTGAGAAAATGATGTATGAAAGTTACCTTAATCTACGTGATGTCTTTGTCTGCAAAGAAATTAATTAACAAGAACAAAAGAGATGCAACTTTTTCAGTATTCAGTTTTCTTTCTAATGAGGAAAATACTTTTATAGCACACAGAGGACAGTAACTTACACCTAATCATGGTAAACTTTCATACCTCATTGTATAATCTATCTCAAGACATCTAGGAGAGAGTATGTAATTGTCTGCGTGTGCCTCAACCAATTTTTCTTGGTCAAAAAAAGAGAAAAAAAATCTAACATTTAAACTGAAAATCTTTGAAGCCCAAAAAGGGCCAGAGTCCACTCTTTTGAATGCAATTAAGTAGGCTTTATGTTCAGCTCAGCTTTTCTCTCCTTATTTTTTTTTTTTCTTTATGGGCTTGTCTACACAAGAAAGGACAATGGGGAGGTATATCATTCACAGTGAGTTGTAGTTCAGTAACTGCTGCATATTTAATGTTAGGCTGCAGCCATGGCCACACAGTCAGCCAGCTCACATCTACAGTGAAAATAATTACTTCCATATTTGTGGGGATTTTCTTGATATTAAGCACTTCATGGCCATACTCCATGTTCCAGCCCCCCTAGCTAGGAGGGCTGTTCCACTCCCTGCTAGCCCACAAACATTGTAGAACCTCACCTGCTGTGCCCTGGAAAACACAGCAGCAAACAAACAAAACACCCATTTACTAGTTCCCCTGATTCTTCTCCTGATGCTGCACGTACCATCTCCTCCTCCCACAGTAGCAATACGCTTACTGAGACCAGCCAGCCAAGTGGAAATGGTGCTGTGAACTGCATTTCTGGTGAGCAACACAAGGGTACCTGGAGGTATATTTGATGCTTTACCTTTGCCAGTGCCTGGGCCAGCCGCAGAATGGCAGCCTGCTGGAGCTGAGCCCGCTCACAGAACAGTGATCGACCCTTCCACAGCCACACCAAGGCACCAACACCACTAGAGAAAGGTACCTGGGGACAACTAAGCCCAAAACCTGAAGTTCAGGGTGCTAGCTGCAGGTGGTTGGCTAACATACCCTGATCAGCAACATTTGGCCAAACACAAAGACTCATCTATCAAACAGAGTAGTGGAAGTTGGGAATGACCAACATGGGTCACCTGTAACACCAGCATCATTATTGTCCATGGTAGCAAATAAGTGCAAAAATCTGACCAGTTTCAATTTATATACAGCCTGTCAACGTGGGCCTTTGCAGACTAACCAGTAGGTTAGAAAATATAAATATCCTTTCTAAATTCTGAGCTCAGAGGACGGAGGACAACGGTACGAAGAACAGGATTATAGATACCATTAGTTCCATCAATGTAATCTGGAAATCTTTTTTTTTATGCAGACCCATCTCTATACAGAAAACTCCTTAACAGAAACACAGCTCTTTTATCAATTGCCTGCCCTATTCATAGCAATTCATACCAATTAATAACAACCAGGATGGCACTTCAAGGTAAATGCAGCCATATGCTTTTGAATGCATAAGATCTCCTGTACTCAGTGCTGCTGTTAAAGCAGTTCTGTGAAGAACCTGTCCTAAATATGCAGGATAATCTTTTCTGTAAGCCTTTCCACAAGGCTTGGTTTGAGAGCATGGCAAAGGTATGTATATTATGCTCATTATTCCAGGGGAGGCTACCTATCAGATGTTATCCTGACTGATATTGACTTTTATTGGACAATTGGATATTCAACAGAATGGTTTAACCATCACCAAAGCAAGCAGAGGATTGAATTCAGCTGAAGTAAGTGAAGCCAATGCTCTTTCACAACTAGGTTAGTGTTTGCTAAGCAATGTCTCCACCTGGTATTTTAAGTGCATGTTATATATTACATAACATCTGTGAAAGCATGAGAAAGCTCTCTGGTGGCTGGAAGGCATGGGTTCAGTCAGGTTTACAAATATACAAGCAGCCAGCCTTCTCCAAAATGACAGTTACTAGGGACGCGTCTAATTCTTGCTAGATACTTGCTCTACTTGCCAGATAAAGACTTGTCTTTTAAATGAAATAATCCAGTTTCCAGAGGTATGTGTTTTTTCTTGTATCTTGTATAATTTTCATGCGTATTTCACAGGTAGTCTATGCAATACAACATGAATATTTCAAGTTTTTTTGTTTTGTTTGTTTGTTCTTTCAGACCGTGGAGTTCTCTGCTATAGTTTTGGGTATGAATATCTCTTTATTACTCCATTTTTAAGCATTTTTGAAACAGGAAAATTAAGTACGGGTTGACATACAGGATTAGGAACTGTACAGAAATCCTACTATGAAAACACTGCAATCTATGAATACAATGATACTTTGATTTTGCGAAAGTGTAAAGTGCCTAACCAATTTTATTATTGAAATGAAAAATATAATGAATTATATTTATAATTGAAATGAAAAATAATTGAAAATAATAATAATTGAAAATAATAATAATTGAAAATTTATAATTGAAATGAAAAATAAAACACAATGTCACAGTTTCTATACCTGCACAGCCCTGAAAGAGAGAGAACTGCAAACACAGGTGGGTTGAAGAACTGAAATGACAGATTCTTGAACCACTGCTCTTGATATCTTTACAGTATCACTATTGGTGGCACAGGACTGTTTGGGGCTAGTAAATGGCAGCCTCTCTGACAAGAGCTCCTTAGGTTATTGATAACCAGAGGAATTACATACAGCTGCTATCCCATGCTAAAGAGATGTACGGAAGAGGGGGAAGAGATATGATAGAACACTTCTTTCTATAAAGTTGTCTGCCTACACCATTGTGGCAGATGTCACAGCACATCCCATGTTCAAGTATGTGGCCACACGTACTGCAGCTCTATAGCAGGTGAGACTCTCATACACACATGCAGTCATGTCCCCTCTCCACACAAGTGGTGGTCTGTCATGTTCACACAGGTGCCCAGCATGGGATCCCACAGGCAGTCTCTGTGGAGATAAGTGGACAGAAAGTTTGCTGATGGCTTCTCAGTTCTTTACTTTCTCGGCTCAAAGAATCCCACTAACTCCTGGCCTTCCTTCTCTCTGACTTCTGGGAACTGGTCAAATATTCCTCACTTCATCTCTTCTCCCTTCAAATCTTGTCCTCTTAGAGGCAGGTCCCATGGAAGACAGGTCAATAATAAGCAGCAGTGGTCCACTGCTTCATTTTCAGGGATGTGAAGCCATCATCTTGTCACCATGTTGGGATATGATGGAAGTGTCTTCAGAGCAGGCATTTAAACCCAAGCTAGCCTACCGTTCTTGTTCTATACCCATGCACCGTGCAATGCAGACTCCTGAAGGTAGGTGAGATGGATCCCACCCACTCTGTCTCATCACCAGCATGCCTGAGAATCCACTGCCGTTTGACTTTCCAGATGCTCCCAGCAAGTCTGAGAAAACAGTGACTCCTGCACCACAACAGGTGCATTGATACATGGCTGTTAAGCACCAGGGTGTGGGAGAGGTAGGACCAATTATCAGGACACTTGGCAGATACATCTGCACTTCTGCAAGCATCCCTTTTAGCAGAGGAAGTGAGAAAAGAAAGCAGAGAAAGCATTTCAGGAAGAATAGAGTGAACTCAGCACAGACCTACAATAGTCCTTCCTAACATTTTGCATACGTGGAACTGCAAAATTCCCCATTGTGGAATGGGTGACAAGACATCTATGCTTGGTTCAGTTAGGCTTTAATAAATTGCTCTCCCTGTCTTTCCATTTTATACCCCCTGCAGACATGCACAAAGTTCACTATGAAATAGAGTTTTGAAATGATTGCCGAGAATGCCTTCATACTGATATGTATTTTCAAAAAAATTGTTCCACAAAATATTTTTTCCTCCTCAGAGTTCATTACCTAAGAACAATATTCAGTTTTGTTTAAGGGCAAAAAATAGAAATACCTTTGTACTGCTGTAATCATCTGATCTACATGTGATTAAATGCTCCAGGAAATACTTTGCATGTTGCCTCACTGATACTTTGAAATGCACTTCATAAAATGCTATAATATCTGTAGTCCCAAAGCATTTTTTTTAAATAAACCTCTTTCTTTTCAGCCCTCTCGAGTTCCTACCATCTACTCAAGTGTTTTTTTTTTTTTTTTTTTTTTTTTTTTTTTTTTACACGAAAGGCCCCACTTTCTCATGGCCCCTCACTCTCAGAGCTTTAATCCAGGCCATCCACAGCCAACTTGCTGCTCTTCTACAAACCGTAGTCCAGCACTGGTGTGACAAGAGCAAACACTGGTCAGTTCCTCTTATAACCAGAAACAAACACAGACTGTACTAGAGATACAGGGGAGGGCTTCTTCATCGTATCCTTGCAAGCTGAATTCTTAGACTTCATCTGAAACTGATGGACAACCTGAGTGCAAAGGCCAGCATCAGGGCCATATACTTACATATTCACCTAAATACACCTGGTCATGTAACAAATTTTCTGCAGAAGAATTTCCTGAACTCTCATCTCTCCAGAAATAGGATAACCTAGGGAAATTCAGGGTTCCTGACAAGGTGCTTTTATAGTCTGTGCACCTCAGTCTAACTGGAAATATGCTGATCCTGGTTCAACTTAAACAGAGAGAGGGTAGATAGCTTAGAAGGAGACTGACTGTACAAAGAAAGCAAAGAATAAGCTAGGGTACCAACTTCAACTCACAGAAGCATATGAGTATGGACTTGCTTCTTTGGGGTATGCCTGTGTAGACACATATCAATATTATGTCAATGGGAGAGATACATACTTCATTTGTTAGGCTTTCCATCAGCAGTGCATTAAGTTGTTTACTCTTAATTCTAACTTATATTTGCTAAATTTTAGTTAAGCTGAAGGAGTACTGAAGAAAAACTACAGCAAAGCTAATTATAAACTGGTCCAGAAAGACCCTGTTCACCCACTTATGCTGCTTGGAAAGGCAAGACCCTATGCATGTCCTGCATGTCTCAGATAATGCTCCCATTACTTTTGAGTTACAGCAGATTCTGTACTCAGCATGAAATTCACAGGTCCCACTTTGGCACTGAGTAAAGTGAAGTCCAGAAAATGGAGGGTTTGTGCATGTGGATTTTTTTTTTTTAAACAAACAAAAAAAAACACCCAGCCCCACACTGTCCTATATAAAGGAAATGAAATATAAATGAAATAATATACATGAAAACCTAAGGAATTTGTTGTTCTGCTGATAGAGCAAAATAAAGATGTATAGTATGTTTTTAACTCCTTCTTCATTTCACCAGCTGTCCCACGCAACCTTTAATTGCTCAGAAGAAATAAGCACATAAGGAGAAGTGTATTACTGGATAAATAAATAAATAAATAAATAAATAAAAACCCTCCAACTTCTGCTATACCATACTTCCAACACAAACATTAATTTGAAATCAAGGTTTATGCAGTTCTGTGTCATTTTTCTTAAGCTTACTTTTGCCATAAACCTGAGTCAAGTGCAGATTTTGGTCTAGACCGAGATCACAGAAGACAGGCTGTCATCTCAGGAAACAACAAGCAGTGCACACATCTACAGTGATTCTACAGAAGAGAGCAGAACAGTTTAAGTAACTTAACCTTTAACGATTAAACTTTTTATTATTACTATTCCTGTGGTTTCTTGGGAAAAGTCTACAATAGTAATTCAGTTACATGTATTTTATGACTCCTTGTGACAGAACATGTAAGGGGGGGGGGGGGGGGGGGGGGGAGAAGGCTACTGATGAGCCTTGAACAGACCCATCTTTCAATATAACTTACTCAAATATTTGATTATGTTTTATTCATAACTGTTGCATCCCCTTGACTTGAACACCATCAGAGCACAACATCACATACATTTGTATTCCTTGAAAATGTGAAATAGATAGGAAACAGGAAATTAAAGCTTGAAATTTGAAGTGAGGGCTTTCCTAGTGAATTTCAGAAAGGCTGGGAGGTGGTCTTCCTCTAAAGAGTTTGTTAAAACTGTTATAATTAGTCTGTAACATTGGTAAATCCCATTTGCTACAGCATCACTAAGTTCAAATCAGTAATGAAAGTGTTCTTTAAGCACCTGACTAACAGATGATGAAGCCAGACACACTTCCAGAGTCTTGTGTTTCTAATACTTCAAAGAGATGAGTCTTCTGCTGGCATATGGGCTGTAAAAGGTTTTTGGTATTCTGGACTGTAAACCAGTGGGATGCGAGGCAAATATATACGAGGAAGGTGGATTCCACCTGCAAATGCAAAAAGCTAGCTTGCGTGTGTATCTGCACAAGGGACTTATTATTTTCTTAACTTTCTTTTTTGACATATACTGTGAACTATGCATTCCTGCACTGCTGTTAGCTTTGCTATAATAATCAGTAACTGGAAGCCATTTCTAATGTTTTCTTCTTTTGCACTTTCCTCTTTTTTTATTCTGTTCAGTTCTCTATTACTGCCATCCAGTATGGCCACTTCATCATATCATCTTTTAAACATGCTCAATTTTGCATTCCTTTTCATTCACTAAGCACACACATTTATGACCAATTATTTTCATTAACTTATCCACCAACTTTGAAAAGAGGCTTGTGGTAACTGATAGGCAGTTATACCCTTTTCCATATCTTATCTAACTCAAGAAGTGGGGATTTGTCTCCTGATTTGGTTTCTGCAGGGAATGCAGTATATTGGAGGTAAAAGCTTTGGGTCAAAGAATATTCTCGACCTTTCTCACTATTACATTGTAGAGTCTGGATTATATTAGCCAACCTTTAAAATCCCTTCCCATCTGAGTAGGTTCCAGCTGCAGTGTTGATTCTCATTTCAGTGTGGATGCTAAAAGTTTAAAGCATGTCTTTCCTACTTCCCACTTAGTCACAAGTGTTACTTTAAGGAGAATCCTACATTTGAATATAGATAATCTTCACAGTGGTCCATCTGCTTCTACCATGGTAGAATCCTCAAACATTGAGGGTATACAACAAAGCTTCAAGAAAATATTGTCTCATGAATGGGGTACTTTCTCAAATGAGACCATATACCTCAACAAGAGTTTGAAGAAAACATTCCATATAGTTTTAGTTGTGCTTTAATGTTTTTCAGAAGCTGGATGGACAAAAGAAGTAAGCTTTCACTAGGTGATCAGACAGCTCTATCTTTAGGTAAAGCAATTTCTCAGCAGATCATTTGGGTCTCTAGATTACAGTATCTCCAGATTACCTTGGAATGAAAATATATCCTCCCATCCATGCCACATCAGAGCACAGCTTTTCAGTTACAGATGCAATGACACACGGAGGGCGTTTGGTAGTGAAAAGCTGCTAATATGTAAATTTGAGATAGTATCTACACTTCTCCAGTAGCATCCTTCCTAACTTCAGATATTTTCAGTAGGGTGGGAGATGTGGTGGGTGGGGAAAAGAAAACATTTGCATTTGTGCTACTATGTATCCAAATCTATTGCTGAAATTAAGTTATGACAACTTAAAGTGTCAATAATAAAATGATTTGGGGCAGATTGTTTCTGCCAGGTGTTTGATACAAGTATGTAATATTTCTCAAGACATAATCTCTGCATTTTAAGTTGGTGAGTAGCCTCACTCGTATATTTCCATAACAAGAACAATCACAGCTGGAGAAATAAAAAATCAACCACATTAACAATCTTCTCACAATCAAATAATCAAACAACTCAGCTCCTCTTCTGTTATGAATGAGTATTACAGAGCCTTTGCAAAAACTCTATGTTTCTTGTTCTAGGACTGATTTTCAGTTCAACACTGTTCCCCTCATTAAGAAAGCTTTTCGGCCAGAAGAGAAAACTTTAAGCCAAAAAGCTGTCCCAAGTCCAGCCAACTTTATCATAGTATTTCTTACTGTAAGCAAACCTTTGGCATCACAGATCAAAATTTGATATCCATATTGCTCTCTTTCCAAATTCACCTTGTTCTTATCCTTCAAACTTACCCTATACAGTTATCTTTGAGGGATAAATTATAGTTTCCATTATATATACACATATCATCATTGTAATGATGGATAGTATAAATAAACTGTACGCACACATTCCATCTACGTTTATACTGATGTGCATTTGCTTGTAGAATTTTGTTAGAGTCACTGCTGACACACTCGACTTACTAATTAAAATGCAACTCAGCTACACCTAGGGATGATGCCTGGCATGCTCAAGGGAAATGAAAGTCTTTGTCATACTTGCTCTTCCTTCTGAACTTACATTCCTGCTTTGGAAGAAAATGTAATATGAGACCTGAACATAGAAGAATCCTTCCTGTAAAACAAGAGACTCTCACATGAAAAACATCCCTATATTATGGTCATTCTTTATTATTCTATATTTATGCTGTTCAAAAAGATTGGTTCCATTCTTTTCCCTTTGCTGCTCAAACATCCTACTTCCTTTTGAGACAGGCATTTAAAAAATAAAAATAAAATAAACAACAACAACAAAACCAGAGTTTTCCTGTACTATGTTCTTTCTCTTCCTCACCAGTTGGAAGAAGCATCATTAACAGCAACGATGATGATTTTATAGGTATCTTACTAAGACCGTATCTGTGCTTTATCTGTTAGGCCAGAAGTCATTCATCACCTTAAGTTTTTCAGTCCAGAAAAGCCCGTATAAGAACTCTATCTCAGACACCGCAGCCATAGATTGAATTCATATTCAGAGATATGTTTAGGCATTCTTTCAGATAAAGGTTTTCACAAGACTTCTTTTTGATATTTTCCTTTACTAAGTCAGGGGACATTGGTTCTTTAAATAATTGCTCCTATGAGGGGAGGGATCCATCTCTTCTGACATCACAGGCTGTGTCAATCTAGAAGATCCATTATTGAGAGCCCTTTCCTAACCCTGTCTATATTATTTTCATCTGCAAAACTCATTAGACAGCTTAGTAATGGCCAACAATTCCATAACTACACTAGATTGTATTTAAATTTGTCAAGGGAGAATTTAACTTCTCCTAAGATAACAACAATTTTCCCAGTTATTAACATATTTCCTTTATGCATTTGTATTCACTTTGTCATCCCTTCTGTTTTACATTGCTTTTGGACTTTGATCAGATATTCTTATAAACAAAATGAGTTATTTTAATAGTTTTGTAATATACCTCAAAGTCCATATTTAACAGAAAAAATAAATCCCCAGAAAAAAAAAAAAAGCTATTAAAATAAAGTGTGCCACTACAAATTCTCTATGCTGCCCTGAACTTCTACTAAAAAAGGGAAGAAGGACTAAATAAAATAGGATGGGACTGTTTTTCTCTTTTTTTCCTCCATAATAGAAGACTCAAAGATTAGTATTGTATACATACAATACTGATGGAGTAAATGGTATTTCTATGGACATTAATAAAAGCTTCTACAGAGAAAAACAACATGTTTTCTGCAGATGAAATCTCTGAACAAGCTGTTGGCAAGTTCCCCTTGCTAAAGAACTTACACACATGGATGTTCCCACCATCCTCTGCACAACGCTTCTGTTAACATCCCTTTAAGGGATTATCAACACCAAAAACTCAGCACCAAAATGGAGTTCTCCAGACTATGAAAGAGTTGCTTGATATCCTATGCCACATAAATATGTTGGTTTCTGTCAAGGGTAAAATGATCATAAGGACCACCCACCTGTAGTGCTTTTAGAGAGGAACTGAGAAAAACATGGAGTATCAGCATGTATCAAGGGCAGGCTATTGTACACTGGAAGTGACACCAATAGGGGGAGGGGCAGGGGGCGGGGCTGCAGCAGGGCCATGTTGTTTCTGCACAGGCAGGGCATCATGCTGCAACACCCAGCAGGTGAGCTAGGCAGTTCCTGTGGCCTGATTGTTTCAGTCAACCATGCTGCGAGTTCAAAATAAGACAGACCCAAAGCTAATCCAGTCAGCAAATCAGAACCATCAAAGAATGGGACAGAAAACAAGCTTTCTTACAACATAGCATAAGCAAGCAAGTAGCCATAGCAAGTGCATGAGGGCATATGTAAGTGGTGGGCTCGTGGCTAAGGGTGTGGGTCAGGGTCCCAGCTGGGGCTGGACAGAGCCATTAAGACCTATTAGTGCTCCCATTAGGGCCCTAATATGGAGCAAATAATAAGAAAATAGAACGCTAAGCCAAATTCAGAAATAATAATTAATAAAAATAGAAGAAGAAGAAGAAGAAGGAAGAAGAAGAAGAAGGAAGAAGAAGGAAGAAAAGAAGGAAGAAGAAGAAGAAGGAAGAAGAAGAAGAAGGAAGAGGAAGAAAGACGAAGAGGAAGAAGGAAAAATAAGAAGGAAGAAGAAGAAGAAGGAAGAAGAAGGAAGAAGAAAGAAGAAGAAGGAAGAAGAAGGAAGAAGGAAGAAGAAGAAGAAGAAAGAAGAAAAGAAGAAGAAGGAAGAAGAGGAGGAAGAAGAAGAAGAAGAAGGAAGAAGAGGAGGAAGAAGAAAAAAAAAGAAGAAGAAGAAGAAAGTAGAAGACGAAAGAAGAAGAAGAAAGTAGAAGAAGAACAAAAAGAAGAAGAAGAAATTACTAGTTTTGTATGACTTTCAAGAGATGGATGTTAGGAGAAGACTCTTGGATAAGATTTTAATATTTGGGGAATTATTAAGTGAAGTTCTGAAAACTGCCTTTAATCATTTGAATATGTAAAGCTTGGTGGAAAAGCACCCCACCACCACCAAAAAAAAATATGTTCATTTAAAATAACACAGTATATCTCCACCTGTTTTGGTACACTATTCTCTAAACTATTCAGTCAGTAGCCACAGATGCATCTTCATGCGGCCTAGGAACTATGCTTACACAAAAACTTTCAGAAGACCAAAGTCTTTTTCTACCACATCAAGAAGCTATGCAAAGAAGTATGGTGAAATAGAAGAGGAATTCCCACTACTTGCACAGGCCTATTTACTGGTTCAGTGCATATTTGTTCATTTTAGTTTTTAACAAAAAACAGAACACAAATCACAGGATATTTTTTCATTTAGGGTTGATATAATATGACTTCATCTATTTTTTTTCCCACACTATGACCCTATCATACAAAACTTTTCAAAGGAGAAAATATTCTAGAGAGAGTATTTACAGTAGAGTTGGTAGCCAACCACCAAATTAGGAAGAAAAGGTAATGATAACAAGTGTCTGATGTCATCCTGGCAGCAATGTTATTTAATCAAAGCAAGTTAGAGATGAAGAACTAACACAAGACTTGCCAGTAACTTCAGCTCCACCTTCATCAGTGGCAAGTGAGTCAACTTCCAGCAAGTACATTACCATATTGGCAGGACTGAAGTGACCTTCATATGACTGATAGCCTGCCTCTGAAAGGATGGCTGATTTTGATCCCTTGAGTACATTAGAGGACTGTTCCCCCAGTACCCGAAGAACATAAAGTTATAAACAAGCACATGGTCAGACCAAAATATCCCATATGCTAGTCTTCTTTTTTAAGTAAATTCAGGCTATTGAGTAATAAGCATGTGGAATGTAACCGATTAGGGGTAGGAAAGCAAAAAAAGGTACCAATAACAACAGTCTCCACGGCTATTAATCTCCTCAAAGCTACCTGCCAGATCTTGGCAGTAGAAGCAACAGAGTTGTTTTTTTGGAAGGGACACAAATACAGTACTATGGCTGATTACTTCTCCAGATATATTGGTTTGGCTCTACTTATATGGACCTCACTGGCACACATTGTCCAGAAAGCAAAGTAAATGCTTGAGAAACATGAAGTCCTCGTGTCAGATAATGGGCCTTTAAAACAATCAAAGTGTTTATATAGAACTTTACGTTCAACATTGTTGTCATAGTTTATTTTGCCCCTGGAGAAATAGAAAAAAAAAAAAAAAGGTAGAGATGAGAAGTGCATAAAATATACAGATTAAAAGAAAAACAAAACCCACAAGAGTTCTGCAAAAATTAACGGCTTGATATAAAACACTTCTAGCCAGTCAACAACCATTGCACCTGGATATGCTCCTGCAGAATTTCTGGTGGTAAGAAGATTAAAGATGATTCTATCCATGGCACCCAGACAGCCTTAAACTAAATGTTCCAGCTCAAAGGAATGCTGAACATGAGAAGGTGAAATAAAAATCCATCAACAACAAATGTCAATGCTTGGCACAGAGCAAAACCACTGACTGACCTGAGATCAGGGACTGGAGCTCTCAGACATTTGGAGTTACTCAGAATTTAGCAGATATTCCTAACCTCTTTTTCATGAGGATTCAAAAGGATTTCTTTAGAGGACCTGGACTGATCTGCAGTGTTTTCCAGTTCAAAAAGGAGAGAATCAAAGATCTGTTTGAATTCCCTAATGAAATGTAAACTACTTAGGAGGCTTCCCCCAGGACCACATCAGAACCCAGAACAATCCTCCTAAAGAATTAAACTTAAAAACTCTCCTTGTGCGTATGCTCCATATGCATGTGCATGTGTGCTTATGTTTTAGAAATGTTGATTTGTCATTTTAAGTTTTAATGTGATAGCCAGACAGAACCAGGATATGTTGTAAGGGTAGGATAATAAACAGGGCAATTTCAGGAAAGGGGTTTTCCTAGCAGCAGCATGAGCCATGTTCTTATTTAAAACATCAAATTACACCAAATATTTCATTTTGTATGAGGTCATCCATATCAAAACATTACTATTTTCTAAAATAAATTACTGCTTTTCATATTGAGAAAGGTTTACATTAAGCTCCATCAACCTGAGCTGATTCAGTGCCTTGTACTATGAGGATCTTGTTCTCCCCTCTGGTGACAAAGGCATTTTGTGGTTTTGAACTGCCAAATGCAGATAGTACCCAAGCTGAATATACAGTCCAATCCCAGAGAACAGCTATCCCCTATCAGTCATTTTATTAAAAAAAAAAAAAAAAAAAGTGAGAGAGAATTTAAACCTAGACTCTTCGAAACCCTGAAAGAAAGAAGCATAGTAATACATTCCACGTGTAAATATGGGGGCTGAAGGCCTGCATGGTTTATCTTATGCCATCAGATTTTCTTATTTATTAAAAATTTCCTCACTGTGAAGCAATTTATTTCAACAAATTTTAAACTACAGTATTAGTAAAACTATGAAAACTAATCAGCAACAATTAAACTACAAAAATTAAACTCCAGTAAGAGGTGAAATAGAAGCAGGTACCATTTGCCCATGCATCCTCAATGGCTGCAGTTTTGCTTGGAGTTTCCTGCCATGTTGCCCGAAGACCCATGCTTTTCCCGAGCAATTGTCCAGGACCATCAGGGCATTAGCCATGGACACTGTGAGCCTAATGTTTCTTGAGCATCCCATCTTCTGACTGTGCTTTATAGAAGTCTCTTTTACATAGGCATGCTGTGTGTTTCAAAACAGGGTTTGCAAGGGATATAGATAGAGGAAAACACACTTCGTAGTCTGTAAAGTTGTCCAAGTCCTACCAGTTTGCTATCTGCTCAACACTGTCATCCAGAAGCAGAGCTGCAATCACATAAACAGCTTTACTGATAAAAATGTAAGTACATAAAAACTTCCAGCACTATAAGGCAAAGAATCATTTGAATGGATGATTTGAAGACATAAGTTTTGTGGTTGTTTTAGTCCAGAAAGCCCACGATAGCTTTGTAATTTTGAAAACTTGCCCCTGTTCTCGATGAAAAAGAGGAAGACATTTCCTTTACTGTCAAAACCTGTGATACTTCAGAAGGACTCAACAGAGCAACTCCACAGGGATAAAACCCTGAAATAAGTAAAATCTTTGCCTCTGAAAGTAACAGAGATGAAATCTCTCCTATAATATTCTTTTGTTTGTTGGATTTTAGTTCACTAGGAAATAAAACGTAGTTACTTGGGATCTACATGATACTTACTTATCTAATTCATTTGTTATTAGGTGTTTCCAGTTCAGGAGATTTGCTGAGAAAATCTACACCTGGCCCTGACAGGTGTATCTATACAGACTGCAGCTGCTTCAGTAAAGGTCCAAATCTTGCTTCAAACCATAATTTCAAAGACCCAAATTTGTCCATTTCAAGGTCTATAAAATACCAAGGCTGAGAGCGATCATCTTAGAATCCATTTCAAGGTCTCCCGAAGGCATGCATAACTATCTTGGGAGGCTATGGAAACCTTCCAAAGCATCTTTCCAACTGTAGGAGGGATGATGGACATGCCACTTCTCTCCTGCACTGCCACACATGGGTACAAAAGGCTCTCTCTGCTCCTGACTTCAGTGCCTGCACAGGCATGGGAAGGGCTCAAAACAGTCTCTCAAGACAGGAGAGTGCAATAACATGCTCCCTTGAGAGTCTTCAGAAGTCCAGAGGAACAGAAAAATGCAAAAGGAGGCTACAGAAGGAGAATAAAACCTACTTACCAGTCTCATCAGTGTGGTTCTGTGTATGCTTGCACTGGGACTCTATTATGTACCATAACTTCATTTATTCCATAACTTTATTTCATCAATTTTCATCTTTTTAACACTGTAACTTTGCATGCCAGAAAGAACCAAAATTCAGGAAATTACCAGGTCCACATTCAGGACTGAAGTACAGAAAATTTCTTGCCATAGGTAGGGAAGCACAGCTATTTCTGTATAAGACAAATAATAACTGAAACATCCAAAAGAGAAGTCTGGGAGGTTTTTTTGTTGTTGTTGTTGTTTTTTTTTTGGTTTTTTTTTTTTGTTTTTTTTTCAGCAATCCAGCAGAGGGTTAATATGCATTGGTTGTAATCCTACTTTTATGTGTATAGTTTATATATATATATTTAACTACATTAAACTATATATACATCTATATAAGATACAAATACATGTAAAACAAAGTCAAACCTGTCACCAGCTGAATGCTTAACACAGATACATTACTTTTAAACACACTTGCCTAGAAGAGAAATTGCACTAGGGAGTACTGGTATAGAAGCAGAGTGTATTTTGTATTCCTGCAGAAAATTACTTCACCTCCCTCCATTTCCCCTAAAATCTTGGTAGAAGAGGAAATTAAGGGAGACAAACTGAACTGTGATGCTTAGGGAGTCTCTTGATTCTGCCTGTCACAGTTTTAAGCCTGCTCAGGGCCTCAGGGGAGTCTGGCTGTTCCTACTCCTCCTCTGCCAACCAGACAGTAACGGCCCACTGCTTTTATTCATTACCCTGAATGTAATGCACTAAATTTAACAAGTAACACACTCAGCGGGAATTTATTGGCCTTTTGCAGCATGATTGCAAGGTAGGATATGGATATAGATTCCAATTACTGCTGACACCCAGATAAGAGGAACAAAGCCTATATATGATTGTTATTAATCAAAGGTGATATCTGGTATTACAAGGAAAAGAAAAACAAACCAAGAATAATTAAAAAAAATCTAAGCTTTTTTTTCTTTCTATCAAAATATCAGCTGTTCCAAATAAAATTATGCTGATATTTTCTAGTTATGAATAATAAAA
The DNA here is from genome assembly GCF_040182565.1 of Anser cygnoides. Lineage (NCBI taxonomy): Eukaryota > Metazoa > Chordata > Aves > Anseriformes > Anatidae > Anser > Anser cygnoides. The sequence goes on along the minus strand of NC_089873.1, from coordinate 106,708,315 downwards.
GGGATAGCATATTATACAAAAATGTCCAGAAAGAAAATGTAAATAACAACAGTTATTCATTATAAAGTGATATGCAGAAAATTCACATCCCAGGAGATGTAATATACTGTGAAAAGCCCAAAACAAAAATATGTATACATTCAGTTATGTAAATATTAATAATCACTAAACAAAATAAAAATTGTGCAATATATTCCAGAGAGCTGAGCTTCATATTCGTTTGACAGTATTAAAAGATGGGATAGGAAGGAATTAATTTTTCTTGTTCACATCTGGAGTTTAAATAGGTACAATATGAATGGGCAAAGAACCAGCCAAAGACCACTGCATCAAAATTCCAGAAACCAACAGATGCGAAACACATGTCTATTTGTCCCAAACCCCTCCCAGGTGAGTACAGAAACTAACCACTCAGCTATCTGTGATTGCATTCATTTCATAACACTGCAGCCCACAGCACGTTAAATACTAGAGCTATTCAGAGTAGGAAGAGGCAAAGAATTCACCTCTATAGCATTCAGAATTTCCATTCAGCTTGGAACTAGAGGATGAAAGTCTTTTCCAGGCTATCCAAACCATTAGGATCAGCAGAGTGCAACCAGAAAGCTTGTGAAGTTTCCTATTACCATCTATTCCTCATAATTCAGGCTGAGCACATCAGACAGAGAATATTTTCTGGTAACAACTCCGTTCCCTTCCTGAACCATAAGCAGGAGGCATTACTTTCCAAAACCAATGAGTTAAAAAGGATGAAGACATGAAGTCTCAATTTCTGAAAAGATATAACAGTACAATTTGCTTGAAACTCAGTGAGTCCACTATTCACAAACAGGCTACCTCAGATTCCTACGGATATGACTTACCTATTTGTCCAAAAATTAATCAGATAATGACATTGCAAATGCCACAGTGGTCCTTCCTGGCCAAACCTTACCACTCTTTTCTGCTTCTTGAGAAGGTGTTCCCTTGTATGCTATTTATTTCCCAGTCCCTTCAGTATTGGTAAAAGCTAATGTAATTGCTCAGTGGAGATAGAACTGACACCAGCAGTTGTCTCAAATGAACCATCATGAACTTTTCAGTGTCAGAATCTCAAGCAAGTACTTGGAGCCCAAATTTCAAAGAGAACTTTGCCAGGTCTCTTGTCCTGAATTAAAGACTTCATTCTACAAGTCATCATTATCATGCTATCTGCATAAAGTGCAGCATACGTATCAGAGTTACTGCATGTATAACATGTGTTAGCTTGCCTTTTCTGGGATGCTCTCTCTCACCTGTGAAAAGAAAGAGAGACCAGTCTGCTATGTTGGGCATATTTAATTATTATATTTTTCACCTCTATTGTGGAAAAAAATGTCATAAGCAGTTCAGTGATCATGTCTTAGATGTCTTATAAAGAGAGAGGCGTCTTAATTTTAATGAAGGCAGTTACTTAGTGGCATGGAAAAGCAATCATGTTTTCTCGCCTTATTTTTGCCATTATACCTGGAATATAAAAGTTTTTTGAGACTGGGTGCAGCAGGAGAGTGAAGAGAATAAATACAGAGGAATAACATATTTTTAGGAAAAATACTTTTTAAACAGACACTATATACATATATACATATATAATAAACCTATGTATATCTATAAACCTATAGCATAGGTTTTACTATGTGTATATGAATGATGGATTATATGAGAGCATAAAATCATTTTTTGCTGCATTTGATGGTGTAAGATACTACTGATAAATATTTTATTACATATATACATGATTTCAAACTGAGAAACAGTTGGGTTGGTGATACAGACTTGGTACCAAAGAGGTCTTTTTTTTAATTATTATTATTATTAATAATGCTAGCATTTGCTTGCAATTTGTGAAATTTGTGACTGAGGGAAAAATGGAAACAGCTAAAATTTTGACTAATCAGAGCGTGCACATATGTATATAACTTTAAACTTGAGAGCAGTGCTTACCAGGGCTTTGTAAATAAGGACTTTACTAAGAGATGACTTACTAAACTGCATATTTTTTCCAAACATTATCTTTAGAGAGCTTTGGATCAGACTCCAAAAGAAGGGTTACTTCTCTAGCTAAAATGCATGCTGGCCTTTTACAGTCTTTGCTTGCATCAAAATAAATGCACAGAAGCTATGCTTCTGTGACTGTGTACACATTGTTTTGTAGAGAACATGAAACAAATGCAGTATCCTCATATTGCAATTAGCTGCTTATCTGGAAAAACAAGACAAAACAAAACAAGGGGGCTTTGTAGCTTGTCAGCATTGCAACAAATGTTAAAACTCCAGCCTTTTGTTCTCAAATGTTAATGGAAAATAAACAACAACATTTTATGGAAAAAAAAATACAATTTTAAATGGTAATGATACATTTATCTCATGAGAATTTGTATTTTGTCCACAAATCAATCAAGACATGCTGAAATGACTTAGAGAGAAATCACTGCTGAATGCATAAAATCCTGGGAACAAAGAATGGTACCTGCATACAGGAGACAGCTGGTAATACCCACCAGTGGACAGAAAAATGCATTTTGTAAATATATAAACTCATCAATTCTGGTAGCTTCTACTATAAATGACACAATTTTTGTTTATAGTACACTGTTGAGAAAGATACTGTGCTCTCCATATTTTTACTAACACATACCATGGGTGCATATTAGATCAAGACTCTCATGACTGGAATAAAATCACTGTGACATGTGGATCAGGTCGATAACTTTAATGCAAAATATTATCCTCTCTCTCTCTCTCTCTCTCTCTTTTTTTTTTTTCTTTTCTGAATTTCTCACAATGCTTTTGACACACTAATCCTTAAAAATCATTTAAGCAATAAGATTGGGAGAAGGCATCACACTGGAAGGGAATAATTTCATGCCTCAGATGTGTTGTGAAGCATGAGGACGAAGAATGAGTGACTTCAGTCACCTGAGAAGTGCAGTGATTCCCAGAAACGCACTGCCTAAAGTATATTATTGCTATTACTGCATGGAAATTATTTTAGAAAAGGTCACACCCATGGAGCCAGTAAGAATGATTAGATATGAGTGATTAAGGTGGCAACCATACAGACTGTAATTCACTGTTTAATAAATAAGTGAGCTCCACCATCACGCTTTTAAAAATAAAGTGTACATTTTAAAGATTAAAAAGAACCTCCTTGCTCAGGGGAAGTGCTGCCCTAGCCATGCATGACTGTCAATGCTCTGTTACAGCAACCAAGATAACTCAGTGTTCAAGCCACTGTATCTGACCCAGAAGAATTCCATGGTACCATTTGTCCAAACCCAAAGCATTCAGGAAATGCAAAATCATTTGTACTGTCTAAGAAGGTACTGCAAAGCTGAGTGTTCCTCTACCTCACCTGGCCTGAACTCAGTATGCAAGATATAGCTGATGGGAAGCACCCATTTCCCCTTCATCTGCTGGGGGTCCATCCCTGGGAGCGGCCACTGTCTTCCTAGGCTTGATAGTGCCCCACCAGAGCACCAGTGCCTCTCTGGCTTTAAGCTGTTTAGGTTAGGAACAAATACTTAAAACGTTATTATTAGTTTTGTTAGAGCAATTAGCTCCAATTTTGTTTCTTTTACAATGAAAAATCAATTTTATTCTGCAGAGCTGAAATGAAATCTCATTTAAGCAGGTTTTATATGTATATGTGTATATATATATATATATATAGGTTTCAGAAAATCTTCAAAAATGAAACTTTAAAAATGCTATCCATCATTTTATAGATGGGCTGCAGCTGGGTTTGCTTATGTGCCATCTAAATGGATTCTACTATGGTATATTAATAGAATCATAGAATGCTTTGGGTTGGAAGGGACCTTAAAGACCATCCAATTCCAGCCCTCCAGCCATGAGCAGGGACACCTCCCACCTTTGCTCAAAACCCCATCTAACCTGGCCTTGAACACGTCCAGGGGTGTGACATCCACAGCTTCTCTGGGCAACCTGGTCCAGTGCCTCACCACACTCCTAGTAAAGACTTTCTTCCTCATATCTAATATAAATCTGCCCTCTTTTAGTTTAAAGCCATTATCCCTTGTCCTATCCCTATAGTCCTTGACAAAGAGTCCCACTCCTGTTTTCTTGTAGGCCCCCTTTAGGCACAGCATTATCAACTATTGAATGGAAACAAGATTTAGATTTTGGAAAAAATGAACATTTTTCTTTTGAAAACATTGGAATCATAGCTGTTTTTTAAAGTTACATAATCTTTTCCTAGAAAGTTTATAATAAGATCACTTTCCAATTTTCATTCTTGGCATATGTTTGTGATTTAATCCTACCAGATACTCGAGCAATATTTTCTTCTTTATTCATATCAATTTATCAATTACATCATGATTGACCATTAGCTTTAGGAGAGTTTTCTTTAACTCTGTGATATTATTTTATTCCATTTTCCTGATAAACTAAGCAGAAAAAAAAGATAGTTTTAAAATAAAAACAATCGCGCGTGTGTGTGTACGGTAACCCAGCATTTTTTGCACTACTGCTAGTCTATTATGGATATGAGGTATTGATCCAAGTATCTGAAGCACTTTTAATTTTCTCACAATGAAATATTAAAATTAAGCGACTTTTAGTTTTGCTCCTCTGGAAGTACTATTCAAAGTAAAGATAAAAAATGATAAGAAATCAAAAGGATGAATACTTTAAGAAGTATTCTCACAGCCCACTCAAGGTACATAACTAAGACATGATTACATGTAAGTTTAGCAGCCAACATCTACCATAGAGGCAATATACAGAATCAGGTTCTGTCAGAGAGCAGTAATTCATTACGGTATATAAATTCAGAAGGTGGAAAGAGTTCCACCATTTCTAGCCACATTGTGCTGAAAGATTTTATCACTAAAAACAAACATTTGAAGGAATGACACAAAATAGAATTTGGGTGGTTGGTTGTTTTATTTGTTGTTTTTCTATTTATTTTTTGTTTTGTAGACACACTGTGAAATTTAAAAAAAAAAAAAAAGAAAAGAAGAAGAAAGTTTTAAACAGCAAAGGAAGTCTCACATTCAAAATAAACTTATAAGGTATTTACTGATTGCCACAGTGCAGAAATACTGTAATTGACTCCTTCTAGCTTGTACTTCTTGTGTTGTTTGATTTTTAGCAGTTGCTCTGGGAATAAACAGAACCACCAACGTCACTGGACTCAGCACCTGAGAGTAGGCCGAATCCTGCAAGGCTTTGTCTTTCACATTGGAGACCATCAGCTATGAAGGATTCAAGGACTGAGGAGGACTTCCAAGATCTGCATCCTCTGGAAGAAACTGATTTGCAGCCAGTTGTGGCAAAGAATCTACATTGTGGTGAGGAGTGGGCTCAGTTACCTCCACTACAGTTTCTTGGTTTAAGAACACAGCCTGTTCCAGCTGGAAATCACAAAAAGGGCAACTATGCAATTTTCCTCTATTTTTTTCCTTGTGAGCTCGTTTCCATGCCCTCATTTGCAAATGCTGTCAGGACAATGTCAGGTTGCTTTAGGCCAAACATTCAGATTTCTTATCTATATTTTATAAAACTTAATCCCACTGGCAATATTTGCTTGATTTCTCTAGTGGTTCCAATGAAAACAGTGTTTTATTTGGCTTTAAACTTTGATCACAGATGAAACATTACAGGACTATGCCAGGATATGAGGGCCAGACACTGAAACTGACTCTAAACAAAAACTGAAACTACTTAGTCTGTTTATTAGTATAAAAGCTGGGGAAAAAAATAAAAATAAATTAAAAAAAAAAGCCTAAAAATCATAAAAATTGCTCACACAAAGAAATAAATTCTGGTTTAGTTATATATGATTATATATATAACAAAATTATATATCTGTGTTTTTCTATGATTTATAATGGAAAATGTTCCTTACAGTGGCTTGGTGGCAAGTTTCCCTCTTTTTGAGCAGTAATAGACCCTGTTTTGTGACGTGCTGCTGGTGCCATACCCGCCAGCTTGCTGTCTCCGAGCCCGGGGGTCTCAGCCATGGCAATGCTCATTAACAGCCGGCAGTTGGATAATTTATCAGCCAACCGGCACGCAGAGTTTCACATCTCTCTTCTGTAATTCAAGGGGGACCTATCCCTCCAGCCTACTCCCACTCCTAGTTTAACCCTTCAGCAAAACTTCTACGCTATCTTTGTGAGGAGTCCTAATCCACACTAAATATGCTAATCAAGAAATACCTTGAGGGTCTTTTTTGATCATTTCAGTTATACATATGCTAAATCTGCAGCTTTCAGTGTTATCTTCAGCAAGGAGTCACTGTCTCTGGTATAGGAAATGCCATTTGCTTTGTCCTGTATAATAGGGAGGTTTTAAACACACTATTTTTTATCAACAAACACAGACTGGGAGATTAGCTCAGGAGGATACATCCCACAGAGGCACAAAGGATGCCCCTGTCTGAATACTCTGACCTCCCGATCAAGAGGCATTGCTAGAAATAATTTGGTGGGGAGGGGGAAGGGAAGCTGAGGAGAAGTGTCCACTCTGCCAGGATCTCCATCCACGTGTCTGTAGCACGCACAGAGAACAGCCCCAACGAGACAGCCCTGTGATGAATAGCAGTGGAAGTCCATCAATTTCTGCAGCTAGCCTTTTTTTATTGTGAGACTCCCCAGAAAGAGAAGTGTCAATAGGAAACACAGATGGGGCGAGTCCCAGCAGCACTGTGGTGTGTGCTGCCAGATAGCCAGAGCGAAGCCATAGCCCTAGAGAAATAGCTGCATGACTCCTACACCAATGGTCTCATGATTCTCCGAAAAACCCTCTGGGATCTGCGGGCTTTGGGAGAGAAACCTTCCTTGCTCTTTTCAGGGTAGGAAAAACTTTGCCGTATCCCATGGACATATTAAGGACGTATCTGGTAGAGAAATCTCATGGAATTTTCCTTTGATTGTTACCTTTTTGTGCAATTTTTTTCACAGAGAGATGAGGGGTATATGCCCTAAACCTAAGATCACATTACTCTGGATACAAACATGGGAAAACAGCAGGCCTGAGAAGCGAGGTGCTAAGGAAAATGGTGGATCTTCCCCCTCCTCGGATCCCACTGTGCGAGCTAAAGGCTGTGCCTGGTGAGGTGCTGTGCTCCCACCCGCCCCAGGGATGGGATGCTCAGGGCAGATGGGTCCTCTTTTCTCACAGGAGGAGAAAAGGAAAAGCACTGAGGTTAATACAGAAGTGGCAAGGATGCTCCTCAGAGCTTTGCCCTCTTGCCGAGGATGGGTGCTGTGTACTAAAACAGATCCCTTGTAAGTATTTCACATTCCTTGGTCAGGCAAAGAATGCCGGCACCGCCCTTTGCATTTCTGTTATTTAAAGGGTTGCTAATCAAGTGGTGAACTTACCTTGCTGGCAAATCTACATACCAGACAACCCATGTTCATCTGGTGCTACCCACCCTCTTCTCCATTCACACACGTTGTCCGGCTCTCTCTGCCTTGCCCAGGATTAGCATAACCTGGGCAGCGAGCCCCGAGGACTCACCAGGCTGTGCTGTGCTGAGCACTGAGGGGAAAACGTGTGCGATAGCCGCCGACGGCAGCCAGTACAGTAGTGACAAGACTAGGAAGGGTTAAAGTTTTGTCTGTGACACTGAAATTGAGGCCAGCTGTAGGTCATATTCACGTCCCAGTCACAGGAAAATGAACCTGTGAGACAGAACCTAATTATCTGCTAAACCAAAAGCCAGTCTCAGTTCAATAACTTACGACAGAGCTGGCAGCCAGATATAGCGTTGCCATGGTAACGCTGAAAAAAAAATCCACTGCAGTAGAGAACAAGAAGGAAAAGAAGGAGACTGTAACCCTAAATATGCTGTAGCCATTTGATCTTGGACAAGTGGATATGTCTAAAGAGTTGGATTGCTACAACTGTCTATCCACTTTAATATCCTCTATAATTACTGAAATGAAAAATGCAATTACAGTGTGCTCTGAGCTAAAAACCAGGAGTAACTGGCTAACTGGGAATTAATTTTAGAGGGAACAATATCAGCTTCTTTCCCCTCTCAACACACACAGACTTACAAGTATGTGGGGGCTGGAGAGCACAGGCGCCTGCTTCCCGCTAGTCCAAAATCACTTCACGCCAGTCAAGCCCTCAGTTTTCACCATCACCTTCCCCTCCTCCCTCTCCTTCCTCCACAAGCAATTATACACACGAGAAAAGTTTAGCAGAGCAAAGCACTAAAGCTCTCACTTTGGAGACCATAATCTTCGAACTACTTGCAGTCATGAGTGACATGAGTTTACAGGTCTCAGCAAAACGTCCTGAGAATGGCCCCTTACAGGAGATGTGCAACAGACCAAAGGGAAGCACAACAGCCCCATCGTCCTGGGAGCCATGGGGCTAGTGGTCCCGTCCTCCCACCATGCATTTTTCCAGAGCTAAGCGCGGTGCTCTCAAGCACTGCCAGTGATGGATGTGGGGCTTTTCCCACCAGAAAGCCCTAGCAGCAAACAAAGGGCACCGTACTCAGCAGCTCCCTGAGCTGGACTGGCATGCACACCCACCCGCAGCTCAGCTGTGGAAAGCCACCACCCTGCTCTGCCAGGCTCCTCACCGCAGCCACAAAGATGTTCACGAAAAATTAGATACAAGCACGTACCAAACACAAAATCAAACGTGCGTTTTGAAATGCATTTTCCGAAAGGCATTATGTGCCCCTGCATGCACATATTCCTCACTGCTGTGGGGACCACAGAACCAACCTCTGCTTGTTTTTGTTGGAGTTGTGGATTTGATGTCAAAAAGATCAGCTGTGATTTCATGAAAGAACTTATGTCTGTTTGTGTGTGTACATGTTAAAGACAGATCTTAAATGAAGCACCATGGTTAGAAAAATATAATTCAAACCAAAACAAATCAATTTTTTTTTTGTGGTCTGCACTGCTGCATAGGTGTCTTCAGCTTGCTGCCTAGCTCTTTGTGCAACCCAGAGCAGCTTGCTAACAGTGAGACTTCACCCCCAGATGCTAGAAACTGCATGGTTTCAGACTCTCACACCGGCATGCTAGGCATGCTATTCAGACTCAAAATGTTCTTGCCATTACAAATTTTATGAGACACTTCTCAAAAATAATAGTATTTCACAGGGCTAGGATAGCAAAATGGTTTCCAACCTGAGAGTGATTAAGAAATATTATTGTCCTCATATTTTTACCCTGTATATATATATTTTTTTTTTTTTGTAAAGTGAAGTCCAGATTTGGCATTCCTCTTTCAGAAAAAGCTCTCATTCTAATCATAGTGCTGACTGAATAAGTAATATGCATTCAGGTATGCTGCCTTCTGAAGTGGGTTATGTATCAATCGCTACTGCACAGTGCTGTGTAAGTAATGAAAAGAAGAAAAACTCATTCAGCCAAAAAGTTAATGGTATTCTAGACGTTTTCTAAAGATGTAAAAAAAAACCACAACAAAACAAACAAAACAAATCAAACAGCATAAACACACACACAAAAAAACAAAAACAAAAACAAACAAAACAAACAAACACAAAATTCATAAGCAACATCTTATGTTGGTCTTTCCATATCTCAATATTGTTTAAGACATTAAGACTAGTGCCCTGACCTTGTAAATACCATTAATACCCAGTCCAGAGAGTAGTTTGATTGAGCTGGTAGAGGTGTCTGGTATCTAAAGAGAATTTGAGCATGACCTTTCTATACACACACAGGTTTTGTTAGCAATAATGTGGATCTAAGGGGGACCACAGTATTATTTTCAATAAGCCAACCTGACACTTGGTGTAAGAGAGGTCTGCTAAAGTCAGAGGACCTGAGCTTGCTTATGCTGTTCATGAATGTGGCCTCATTTTCATCACTGGAAATACAAATGACCTTGTGCTTTTCTTCTGTTGAACTCTGTATTTCTGAAATGCTAGTAGCGTGCTTTTCAACCAGTCTGAGAATGCGCTGAGTCTCTTCAGATTGTGTAAAGGATTTTAGGAGTCTTCTGTAGCTGCTGGAAATTGGCTTTAAGGCACTGATATTCATTGTTCAAGCAGCAAAATCAGGAAACTGATAACTCATTTTTGAGAGAAATTTTCTAACAATGCCCCTCAATCTTTACTACAAAGAACTATCTCCCAGATAGTTCTGCTTCCATTTAAAGAAGCAAAACACAGAATACCCTGGTTTCATCCATGGAATAAGAAAGAAAAAATTGACATTGCTACTCAAATGCATTTGTTTCCCGTCTGAGCCTGCAGACAGTCTGAAATAGTACTTCCAAAAACTGTGAACTGCCCTTTCCCTCTCAATTACAATGATTTGCTGAGGAAAGACAGACTCACACAGGGGCTGAGGCAAAGGACAGCCCCAGAGTGGGTTTGTGGTACCACTACATAATGGAGCCGCCTTTATTAGCTGTACTTCAGATGTGTCCATTATTATAACTGGAGATGTTTCTGGAGAGGAAGCAAACATCCTCATCTGTGATGTTAGAGGCATGTTTATCACTAACAAATCCCTAGACTGTACACTGTAAACTGCTCATTGCAGCTATGAGAGGGGTAGAGTACTGACACAGTATTCATTTACACATCTGAAATCCAAACATGTGCCTCAGTTGATCTTCTGAAGTTTGTAGAAAACAGCAGGAAAAGACCAATTAATGAAAAGGAGAGCACAATTTTGTCATGGTAGAAATGTTAGAGGCTGACCTACCTTTCAAAATCAACTTAAAAAAATGAAGAAGTAAAAAAAAAAAAAAAAAAAAAAAAGGAAAAGGAATGAGGATCTGACCATTACAGCAGTGACAGTGGTGAAATTCTGGATTTGCATCTGTTTATGAAATTCCAGCTTACATAAATCTGAGCTACATACAAGCATCCATTGACAGATTTCACTATGCTGAGTTTTTAGACCACTTCCGCAGAAAATACAAACTCCAAAAATGAAATGGGCTGTGGTAGTCACACTGCAATATTTTAAGGGAGATGCATCTTTCTGAAAAAAAGTAATTAGTTTGCGAAATTCATGGAAGCCCAATTGGATGGGACAGGACTCAGTTTCCTATGTGTAGGTGTCTATTGTCATTGTAGATACCCTAAAGTGCCCTAAGACATCTAGTGAGGCTGGTAGATATGTCACACAGACCCTGTGGACTTGGGGCCTAGGGGCCTGTGGACTAGGGCAAAGAGCATGAGAAACCTATGGATTCTCTGTATTTTCTGAACATTTCGAATGATGTATGGCTCCTCTGATGTCCCAAGTACTAACTTTAGCAGTCATTATCATTAGGACAAGTAAGTTTCACTACTTCTAATATGTGACACAAGCCCCCCAGGACACACAAGACAGGCAGAGGCAAAGGTGCTCCCTGTGCTCCAAGGATGAAGGCAGCCCTGAGCTGACTGATGCCATGGGCCTCTCCAGAGGGTCTGGCAGCCTGGGCTTGGCACTGGGCTGACCACCAGCAGCACAGCCCAGTTAGAAGGGTGTGCTGGGCACAGGGGCTACCTCAACCAAAAGCTTCTTAGTTTTCTGAGCTGGCTGGTAAGCAGTCAGCTGCTTTTCTACTGCATTGTGTAGTTAAACATCCCAGTGTCAAATGGGAGAAAAGTGCCACCCTTATTGTGCACAGTATAAATGACTAGGCAAAGGAGATAGCAATGGAGAACTGGCCTAGTCTGTCGTGGGTGAGCTGGATGAGTTTTATATGGGCTGTATTGTATTTTCTTACTTAGATTGCTCAGCACAGCACTGAACTAATGTTAAATTCAAACATTTTTACTATGCTGTCAGGTCTGAGAGAAATATCACGTAACCATATGAGCCCATTTTGATTGGCCTCATCAACTATGTTATAGTATGTCCTAATGAACAGGCATTATACAGCAGAGTAGCTTTACTTGATCTAATCCTCCTAAAATCAGCACTTATTACTAGATATTAAATTTTGATTTTGGAACGAGAACTCAATGACTACCTTAAAAATGGGGTGTGGTGTGTTGATTACTTCAGACAGTCTTGAATAAAATCACACTTTACAAATTGTGATGCTATGGTTACTCTAAAAAGTGCATGTATAGTCTACACAAATCACCCAATCAAGCTGCTATATCAAAAGCTAAAATCTCTGTTTAAGCTAAGCAGTTAATATTTAAACTCATGTTCCATTAAAAATATGCCAGGATAGTTTTGCATCATGTTAAATGATATACAGTGAGGCTCCTTGATTTGTTTCTGTTTTTGTTGCAGTTTTTAGATCCTGAGTAAACTAGCTAAATGTTGTATTTCTTTTCTTAAATCTAAATAGAGCCTTTCAGTCTGTTAATATAGATGATATAAAATCCTTTCCAAAGCTAGCATTCAACTTTGATACAGGCGTCATTGCAAACTTTTCACCTTGTTCCTGAAAATCTGTGACTCTGTAAGGTATGATGTTCTGACAAGGGCTGCTATGGTGTGAAATGCCTGCCAGTGTGCATTACACTGTCCCCCCTGTAATCTGGGGATATGTAAGTAAGAAAGGATCAACCTTGTGGTATGGAGCTTTGGGGGAGTGGAAATAGTTTAAGTAAGTGCCTTGTAAGAATGGTGGCCACTCTTCAAAACGTTTACATTTCATGATATCTTAGCAACTGAAGCCAATGACAAAAGCTCCCTTGGAGTTTCCCAAGACCGAAGAATTTCTTTATGGAAACTAAAAGGCTGCAAGAAGCCTTTGTCTTCCAGGACATCATTTGCACTGATAAAAACAGTCATGAGAACATCACAGCACCAAATATCACAGTTCTCATGTAATCTACCTTAAATCTCTCATTGTACAGAACAGTGTGTGGCTGGAAAAGTTTGCCAATAAGCTGTATATATCAGAAAAAAAAACACTGTCCCCAGGTAAAATCTGTCATGTAACAGCACATTACAAATCCTACCTGTTAAGAAAACAGAGAAAACAATTTAAGTGGGCATAACAATGCAGGCTGCATAGAGGGGTAGTGTACTGAAAGTCTATGCAAACTACTTACGGAGGGCTCCAACACTTTCTCAGTCCCCTTCGGTCACAAATGTATCTGCAGAACATGGAGATATTTGTAATCAAGAAAAGACACTATTATTAAGGTACCAAAAGGCTTGACGCAAATAAAGCAGACATAATTAAACAAATGCATAGAAGAAAGGAAAAAAGTCTGCCAAGGGCTCTTAAAAGGGTTGGTACCACTTATTAGTCTCTGGATTACAGTCTCCAGGGGGCAGGAAAACACAGCAGAGCAATATCACTATACTTGTCCTGATCTTATCTTTTTACCTGGGAATGTGCTAGTGGCTATTGTCAG